>NW_026607104.1:0-390000 GCF_029890125.1 Rhinichthys klamathensis goyatoka | reverse complement strand
TTCCAACTCCCATGACCCACTGATTGCATAACTGATATGGAATGACTGGTGGAGAAACCGGTGCATTATGTGTATGGGTAGACTTAAAAAAGCCAATCTATAAATCTCTCACCACACAGCTGGTTAGACTGACACATAAATGGAAACTTTCCAGGACGGCCAATTCAAAAACTGGACGTCCTCTTTAGTCTCGAGGGTCTAATCGTGTTCTTCACACACGGAACAAAGGGTTTGCCAGAAATAAGGATATTTGCAAGCCAAATCACAGGACGGCAGGATCAGCAGGGCTGAAATTTCCTCAAATCCTGCAACGTCCTCAATAACCTAATATTCTAAAACTCTCACATCATCATTACAGCCTCACACTCGGCCTGGGGTGAAACAATAGGTCTTTATCAGTGGGGAGAGGCGTGGATTCGAGCACAGAAGCGGAAAGCCTGTTTGCATTTGGCGTGGAGAGAGGGGAACGCAAATGACACATGAGTCATGACATAAACCGGTCACATGACCCGCTCAGATCGCCTCTGTAAACACAGGACACCTATAAAACAGAGCACTTGGCTTACAATTAAACGGAGAACAGTAACTAGCAAAGATGATAGCGGTGTAAACAATAGCGTAAGCAGATCAACTGAAGACTTCTAGACGTTTTCTGTGGCTTCTGTTTAGTCTCTGTGATGTTTGTATTGTATGTCAAAGCACATTAATCAAACCTTAGTAAATTTGTTTAACGGGATGAAGCGACTATATTTCTTTTTCCATATATGTAAATTAATACAGCACTATCTTGCATCTATGTATAATACATCTATGAATGCTTAGGCTTATTGAGATTATCATCCGTTGACAATCATGCCTGTCCTTCTCGTTCCACTGTAAAAAGTGAAAACATGCAATTTTTACATTCGTTTTTTAAATTTATTTACCTGAATACAGCATCTGAACTGAAATGTTATGAGATCAAAAACATTTTTCACAGTAGTGTATGTTGTTTTCGAATATTTTGAAAACTCAAATTTGAGTGAATATTGTGCAAAATAAATGGTAATTACAGGAATTTTGTATCCGTCTCATTGGCTATTATCACGACTAGTGAAAGACAAGCCAATTATTAAAGTCACCATGAAATCAAACATGACCATTCTTAATTTTTTTATGGAATATTACAGTTTATTATATGCCAAGATTTATCCGTGCACATCTCTATTTTTTTTTTTTTTATTCCCATGTCCTCGTAATTATTAATCAAAATAACTGTTCTCTGTTCTCTTCTCTGATGACGTGTGTACTGACATAAGGGCGGGGCAATAACCCGTCACTCACATGAGATCCACCAATAGCAAACCACAACCATCCAACTATCCAATCAATTCCTGATGGACAAAATCAAGTCCCGCCCGACATTTGTTCTCGTTCAAGAAGCCATTTCACACAAATATGCGTCAGAATAGAGTGGTGCAATATGACATCACTTTGTAGGCCAAAGAACAGAAGCGAGTTTGCATTTTAGCATTTCCGTCCTCCCGAAGTCAATGGGTTTTTTGAATGGGATTTTGTTTAAATGGCTGAAATAAGGTCTGTGGTTAACAAGCTCAAGACACTTTCACGTTTTATTCTACGACATCAATATTACCCCACTCGTGATTTTTTGAAGCTGTTACGTGTCTTGAAAAAGGCGTTTGCTAACAAGTGGCTAAATGAGACAGAGGCTGTCGAGGAGATTAAACATCATCATGCCGATAAACTCAGTCCGCTTTTACTCATTATGCTTATAATTGTGCTCTTAAACTATTCTAACTCACACGTTCTGGGAAAATGTTTTCAGATAAAAACTAAAGAGAGTTGTCGGAAGCTCAGTGATGCTGACGTTGAATTCGTGGGGCCGTGGTGTAGTTCGTTTATAGGCTAGCTTTAGCTTTTTACTTCTTTCGACTGCATTCAGGCTTCAAAATTCATAAAAGTTGTGTTCATCTGTGAAAATGATCTTGATGGACAAAACGTGCAATTAGCCTATCATACTTTTTTTTTTTTTTTTTTTACAGAGCTTGTTTTTTTTGTGCTAATCCAAAAGCCTATGGGAAAATCCAATTGGGTATTTGTCAGGGGAACCAGTGTGATGCGAACTGACTTGACCTACAAAGTGACGTTATACCTGGACCACTTCATAGGAAGAAAAGATTACTGCAACTTCAGTTTCATGCCAGCTTTAAGTTGCTATTACAGGGTTCTCTGGAACTGCTGATTCTGATTGGTCAACAGCTTTCTGCGATCAGATATTTTTGTATAATAGTGCAAAAATGTATAAATGTCCATTGTTCCTCAAATGCAGCTGCATGTCACTCTTATTCTTACATAGTAAAATAATTTTACTGCAAATCAATATTTTTATAGGGTTCAGAATAATTTGATAAGCAGCCGTATCAAGTCAATAAAAAATAAACCCCTTCAGGAGGATTCAGGGTTTATTTTGTGATAACTGTATAAGTGAACATGATCCTTTACATATTTGGCTATTTTAGTGCTCATTCTGCATAATGTAATTTCAAAAATCGCTGTCAATGGTTAATATAATACATTTTGTGTGTGTGTGTGTGTGTGTGTGTGAGAGAGAGAGAGAGAGAGAGAGAGAGAGAGAGAGAGAGAGAGAGAGAGAGAGAGAGAGAGAGAGAGAGAGAGAGAGAGAGAGAGAGAGAGAGAGAAGGCTAAATATTGTGTAAAATAATTGTTTAAACTTAGATATTTTATCTGATTCTTGATTGCATATTAAATTGTATCACACTGGCATTATATTAACCATCAGTTCCCCTAGATATTGGCATCGACCATTAAAAACAGGTAGTAGTGGTCTAGCACTAGTTTGAAGCCACAACCTTGTAATGTCCAGTCTACCATACAACTACTAACGTCAGCCTGTGATGTAGCATTCATTTCTTTAAAATTTTAGATACATGCATAACATGCAAAGCCACCGAGGCTTCGTGCGCAAATGTTGAAGAGCGTTTGAGGAAGTAGCGCTCCCTCCCTACTGCAAAACCAAACCACTTTCCCACAGAACAAAGTGCAGCCCAGTTTACTCATTACATTTTTAACGAATGGTGTTAATAAATGTAGAATACGAAAATACACTCTTACGCAGCAAAGAAATCCCGTAAACAATTTGGCTTCAATGTGCTCAGTCATTGTTAAACGTTATGAACAGTGTTTCTCTTTACAATGATGATCAAACTGCTGTGAGTGTGAGAGCTCACCCATGAAATGTGAATGTCAGATCGTTAGGCTACTAGATTAAAGAAAGCATTAAGTAATATTGGAATAGGATATAAGAACAAAAAACTTACCGTCAGTGTTTTTCTGAGAAAATAAGCGTAGCCTACAAGTAATAAATGTATATCATTAAGCCATGGCTTGTTTCTGTCGAGCTTCAGGTTTTGACTGTCAAACTCTCTCCGCCCACGCGCACGCGCTCAGGTTCGTGATACGCGCGCACAATGTAGGCTCATACACATTGAAATTTTTTTTTTCATTTTAACGGGAGAAACACTGTCATACATACACACACACACACACACACTACCGGTCAAAAAGTTTTAGATCGGTAAGATCAAGAAACATTTATGATTATTATCAATGTTGAAAACAGTTTTTTACACTTTTATTTCAGGATTATTTGATAAATAGAAAGTTTACTAGAACAGCATTTATCTGAGATATAAAGCTTTTGTAACATTAAACACTACCCTTCAAAAGTTTGGGGTCAGTAACATTTTTTATTTTATTTTTGGGGGAAATAAAACAAATACATACTTTTATTCATCAAGGATTATTGATCAAATGTTACAGTAAAGACATTTATAATGTTAGAAAAGATTATATTTTAAATAAAAGCTGTTCTTTTGAACTTTCTATTCATCAAAGGATTCTGAAAGAAAATTGTAAACGATTGTTTTCAACATTGAAAATAGCATATTAGAAGGATTTCAGGATCATGTGACACTGAAGACTGTTGTAATGATGCTTTCATCAGAGGAATAAATTACATTTTAAAATATATTCAAATAGAAAATAATCATTTTAAATTGTCATAATATTTCACAATATTACTGTTTTTTATTGATTTTTTATCAAATAAATGCAGCCTTGGTTAGCAGTTTTAAAGGATACATCTTTATTTTTTTCTTAATGCTGGCAAGTATAAATATGAAAATCTCTTTAGAAGAGGTTTGCAACAGTGGGACTTGATACTGTCTTCACCCAGAATTTCAGCTTCTCACATTTGGCCTGTCACTGGCAACTTTTAAATACAACCTAATAATCTGTTTTTAATTGGATTGCCAGTTCAGTCTGATTAAAAAACATGTAAACATTTCAAGCAATCCCACTGAACTCCATTCGACTGAAAGGTGTGGTGTAGATCTTAAATAATGTGTTAAATCCAATGTTTATTCCGACTACTTTCTCAATCTGATTAAAAGGCCCACTGAAGTGCCTTGAAAGGCGCAGCATTATTAATTGTGTTGACATCATTTCCACTGAAACAGGAAGACAGGGCGGGACATATTAAACAGCTCTTCCCCTTTTAAAAATAGCCAATAGCGTTTAGTTTATATCACAGCTTGCCGAATAATACCTATCAGACTGTTCTACCAACACTATATTTGCATTGTTTTAAAGGTAGGCTTAGGGTAGGTATGGACATTAATAAAGCCTCAAACCACATGAAAATGATGCTGGTAGTAAAATCTGATAGGTAGACTTTTTTCAAAAATCTCAAATTGTGCTATACTGTTTTAATAGGAGGTAGCAAATACTTAATTCGCCCCAATGGAAAGCATATTTACAATGTCTGAATTGTTCCCTATCCCCTATAAAGTGCTCTGTGCCATTCACCATGTAGAAAAAAGTAACGTTTGTGCGTTGTAATGTGTGAATGAGTGACCGATTTCAGCTGCAGGTTCAGCGTCTATTTATAATGAAGCTTCCAATTCTAGAGAGCATTTGATTGGACAGAAAATCTGAAGCTGAAGGGCAGTGATGTCATCAAAATCATTGATCCATATTGGCGGAAGTGAGAGACTAAGTTTTGAAAGCTTATATCTTCTAAATGTGAATATTGTCATTGTTTTGGAGCACACTAGCTTATACACTGAACAAAACAATAAATGCAACACTTGTTTTTCCCCCCATTTTTCATGAGCTGAAATCGTACACAAAAGGTCTATTTCTCTCGAATATTGTTCACAAATCTGTCTAAGGCCCCGTTTACACGAGAACGATTCCGGGTGAAAACGTAAAACTATTTTATCGGATGTGCCTTTCGTTTACACGGCAACGGCGTTTTGGGGGCTTAAAAACGCAAAAAAGTGAAACCACCCTCCAAAGTGGAAATCTTAAAAACGCTCCACCGTCGCGTTCCCGTCTAAACGGTAAAAACGCAAATCTGCTCACGGTGGCTCTCGTCGCGTACGCGTTTACGTCACAGGCATGCGCTAGTACAGGAAAATAACAACCAACATGTCAGATTATTTCCATTCGTCGGACCTTCAAGTTGCCCTAGCAGCTCTGAAAAACATACAAGAGTCTTTTTAGCAGTTGTACAAAATATTCTAAGATATTGGTGTTGTTGTGTGGCAGTGCTTCACATTGCCACCTAGCCGCCTGGAGTGCATACTACATCGAATTTCACACACTTTTGCGTCACCATGTGCACGCGGATTTCCCAACCATAACGCTCGTCTAAACGCAGAATAAAAAGTGATAACGCAACGCCACTTTTGCGTTTTCTCTTCAGATCGTTTCCGTGTAAACATAGCCTAAATCTGTGTTAGTGAGCACTTCTCCTTTGCCGAGATAATCCATCCACCTCACAGGTGTGGCATATCAAGATGCTGATTAGACAGCATGAGGGGGGGGAACTAGTCAGTATCTGGTGTGACCACCATTTGCCTCACGCAGTGCAACACATCTCCTTCACATAGAGTTGATCAGGTTGTTGATTGTGGTCTGTTGGTCCACTCCTCTTCAATGACTGTGCGAAGTTGCTGGATATTGGCAGGACCTGGAACACGCTGTCGTATACGCCGATCCAGAGCATCCCAAACATGCTCAATGGGTGACATGTCCGGTGAGTATGCTGGCCATGCAAGAACTGGGATGTTTTCAGCTTCCAGTAATTGTGTACAGATCCTTGCAACATGGGGCCATGCATTATCATGCTGCAACATGAGGTGATGGTCGTGGATTAATGGCACAACAATGGGCCTCAGGATCTCGTCACGGTATCTCTGTGCACACCTGTGCAATAATCATGCTGTCTATTCAGCATCTTGATATGCCACACCTGTGAGGTGGATGGATTATCTCGGCAAAGGAGAAGTGCTCACTAACACAGATTTAGTGAACGATTTGTGAACAATATTTGAGAGAAATAGGCCTTTTGTGTACATAGAAAAAGTTTTAGATCTTCGAGTTCAGCTCGTGAAAAATGTATCTTAATTTTTTCATTCGTCTCAGCAGCAAACCATACCAGAGTTCTCATTAACCGTACCCCTGACCAGGATTTGAGTATGTTTACGTGTGCATACCTGACTTCAGAAAACAGCGTTCACATCATCCAAATGAACTACATTCTGGTGTGAGGTTTTCCTTTGGTTGGCAGAATGCAACCTTTTAGCCTGTCTTCTCTCAGACTGACAGAGACAGGGCAGAACGAAAAGGTCTAGTGGAGCAGAGCAGCAAGAAAGGCTCTGCATCCTGCATGACCTGGACTTCTCCCAGTTGTTCCTATAACAGACGGTCCTTCAGGAGACAAGAATCAGGGCTGTTCTTTCTGAATTTCAAAGAGGATGTCCCAGATGGACCATGTCAATGTCAATACCACTTTATTTATAAAGCACAATTAAATCAACAGCTGTTGACCAATGTGCCTTACATACTACTTGTAACTACTTGTACTCTTTAGCTTTTGAATAATGTATGTCTGTTTTGTTGTATGACTTTCATGTTATTATTCTGTAAAGCACTTTGGGGCAACGTCTGTTGTTTAAAAATGTGCTATATAAATAAAGTTGCTTGCTTGCTAGTATACACTCACCTAAAGGATTATTAGGAACACCTGTTCAATTTCTCATTAATGCAATTATCTAATCAACCAATCATATGGCAGTTGCTTCAATGCATTTAGGGGTGTGGTCCTGGTCAAGGCAATCTCCTGAACTCCAAACTGAATGTCAGAATGGGAAAGAAAGGTGATTTAAGCAATTTTGAGCGTGGCATTGTTGGTGCCAGACGGGCCGGTCTGAGTATTTCACAATCTGCTCAGTTACTGGGATTTTCACGCACAACCATTTCTAGGGTTTACAAAGAATGGTGTGAAAAGGGAAAAACATCCAGTATGCGTTTCTTGAACATGACAATGAGTTCACTGTACTAAAATGGCCCCCACAGTCACCAGATCTCAACCCAATAGAGCATCTTTGGGATGTGGTGGAACGGGAGCTTCGTGCCCTGGATGTGCATCCCACAAATCTCCATCAACTGCAAGATGCTATCCTATCAATATGGGCCAACATTTCTAAAGAATGCTTTCAGCACCTTGTTGAATCAATGCCACATAAAATTAAGGCAGTTCTGAAGGCGAAAGGGGGTCAAACACAGTATTAGTATGGTGTTCCTAATAATCCTTTAGGTGAGTGTAGATTAAAACCCAATACAAAGAAACACATCCAATAAACAACAAAATAGACATAGCTATGAAAAACAAATAAGCTTTGAGTTTTGATTTAAAATGATCTACAGTTGTGACAGCTCTAACACTTACTGTTCCCCAGTATTGGTGCTTCTACTGCTAATTTTTGGTGGTCACATCTCAGTTTTAATCTGGTCCTTGGATCCTCTAAGGTAGAGGAAGAGGATATCCTCTATCCTCAGTTTGAGGATCTCAGAGACCTGCCCAAGCATTGTTCTGACAGGGGATCAGCGAGGTAGGATGCTGCTAAGCCATTGAGAGATTTTCTGTATAAAACATTAATAGACCTTTAAAATCCATTCTGTAGTGGACCAGCAACCAGTGTCATGAAATTAGGGTGATATTATGTTAATGCCTCCTAACACAAGTCAGGAGCCTAGCAGCTGCTTTTGTGCCATTTGAATCTGAAGTAGTGATCTTTGGTCCCTCGGAGTTAGCCGAAAAGCTTGCATTTCACCGTGGCCCTTTACCCACCAATGTTCACACACTCGAGCGAGGAACCTTGGTGCTTGTTGATGCTAAATGCGGAGGCCAGACTGCTGACTGGCACGAGGAAATGCTCCAGCAGTATCTCTCCGGTGCTGGCTTCTCTGCACTGCAGGCTTCCTGCTGATGTTAGAGTGCAATACAAGGTCTTGTTAATGGGTTTTAGAGGTTTGCATGGTCTTGCTCCAGAGTATATTTCAAGCCTGTTGCAACATCACTGTGCTGTTCTCTGTGCCTCGCGCAGTCTTCACTTGGACGCGCGCTTCAATCTATCGCCGTTGCGGACTCTATTCATTCCGGTGAAATCACAAAATAAAACGCAAACGTGTCCCTGCTTGATATAGACTGTAACCACTGATAAACATATTCAGTTTTGATGAGAGAAAAAAAATATATACGAGTGCAGATTAGAACCCGTAACCTCTGACACGCTTGGCAAAAGATCTCCCACTAGACCATTGAAGAACTCAAACATTGTTTGCGGATCGATGGATTTATTTACGGGTTGAGCAGAGAGGCTGCACAGTTTGACAAGCGGCCGCGGCATGGTACACGCATTGCAGATTGCTAATGAATTGTCTTTTTCACACACCTTGTAGAATTGCCAGACCGGTGAAATTGTCTCCCGAGTTTTGCGTCATCTGATCGGCTTTTCTGGATCGGCCTTTATAGAGTCCGCCGATCACACATCCCAAAGCAATTATCGGCCGATTATGATCGGCGACCGATCAATCGGCGACCGATCAATCGGAGCACCCTTATCATTAAAAGTACAAAAAATATTATTTATAATACACTTCAACCATTTTCTTTTGTTTGCTTTGGTTAATAATCCTAATCTACAATTTATTCAATATAAGATTTATAGAATACATATTAGACAATATAAAAAAATACAAAATTGGTTTCTCTAATTCACCCATTTCTGTTCAATGTAATCTTAATAGTCAAGATACATACCTTCATTCTTTATGGCATTGTAACCCTGTTCAAAAATTTTTGTTTTTGAAGGTTTGAGAGGTTTTGGAGAAATTGTGCATTATTCTTAAGATTAAATTACCACTATCTTCTGTTTTTAGGATATCTTTCAGAGATTGACACCACACCTCACTATGTAAAATGAGTTTATATTGCTCTACTATTTGCTAAGAAAACTATTCTTCAACATTGGAAAACAAAACAATTATTAAATATTAATCATTGGTTAAGTGTACTATTAGAACACATGGCAATGGAAAAAATGGCCGCCATAGCAAGAAAAAGCACGATAGAGTCTATTTAGAAGCGTGGGCTCCTTTTATACGCTTTTTTGGATTAGAGGAGTGAGTATTTCCTTGATGTCTGTGAAAACCCAATTTTGACATAAATTGTGGATACCTGCAATATACAATAATTAATTTAAGGCATGATGACTTTATATTTTAGGAATTCATTTCTGTATTTTTTAATGTGTAAAATGTAGATTGCATTGAGTGATTGGGAGAATTTTTTTTCTCCTCACTTTTTTTCTCTCTTGTTTTTTTTGTAGTCTTTTTTTCTTTCGCTTTCTATTGTTGTAAAAAAAAAAAAAAAAAAAAAAAAAAAAAAACATCGGTTCTCTGTTGCTTACAATTGCCCGTATGTGTCTGGAGACTGAATAGTAATGTGTAATGGGTGTATTGTCAATGTGTATTGGTAATTTTGAGTTTGAAGAGCACTTCGGTCAACTTGTGTTGTTTTTAAATGTGCTTAGAAATAAATGTTAATTGATTGATTGTAGCCTTGAAAGAGAAGCCTGACTAATTCCTATATAGAGTGATTTGCAATAGTAAAGCCTTGACGTAATCAGGGCATGAATGGATATCTCAAAATTCGTAAAGGACAAAAAAGTCCTCACCTTTGCCAGTGCTCTTCGATGAAGGAAACTAGATTTGACCACTGAACTGACCTGTATGTCAAATTTAAGAGCACTATCCAAATATACTCCCAAGTATTTTACACAAGATTTTATATATTAGGAAAGGCGGATGTTCCTCGTCCTTTAAGACCCTCCGATTTCAGATTCTCCTCTTGCAACACACACAGGCAGTTGCCCTCCCTAATGAATGAAAAAAGATATACAATACATTCAATTCAAACTACAGGTTGTACAATAGATATAGGATCAACTATAACGATGACAGCACAGAGAAACATTTTCGATGCTAATATAGTTATTTTATACCGTTCTTGGTGTGAACAGGCCTTTAATCTGGCATTTACCAGACTTGATTTTTTTTACCGCAATGGACACTCGTCTCTTCTTGCAACATCCAGGCAGTGAACTTCCCTTTTCTATTGAATAAATACACACACACACACACACACACAAATAAAACTCAGGCTGGACAACACAGAGAAAATATGCTTGAGAAATATTACTCACCTGTGATTGTTTTCCCCTTTTCGGTTTTTAATCTGGCATTTAGTGGCATTATATTTTACCTCAGCGGACAAGATACAGTGTTTCTATTTGCAACATTCAGGCAGTGAACATCACTATTGTAATGAATGACACAATACAGTGCATATTAAACTTTAAGTTGTGCAAAGAAATGCCTGAAAAATATTACTCACCTGCAGTTATAATTTTTATTTTTGGGGTCTCAATCTGGCACATACTGTACCAGTGTTTCCCCCAGGATGTTTCCTCATGCAGCATTCCTGTAGTGAACATTACTATTCTACAGAATGAGAAAAAAAATACACAGTATCAAATCAAACTACGGGCTGTACAATAAACTTAAAGAGCATGGATGCTTTAAAATATTACTCATTTGTTCTTTTTATTTTTAATCTGGCATTCACCAGAGTTTTACCTCAGTTGACAGGCTGTGTTTTCTATTGTAACATCCATACAGTTTCCATCCCTATTGTAAGGCATGACAAAAGATGTATCGATTCAAACTACAAGTTGATAAAGAGCAGAAATGTTTGAAAGATATTACTTACCTGTGTTTTTCCTGTTTCTTTTTGAGGTATTAATCTGAAATTTACCACACTTTATTAACTACCTCAATCTACTGTACGTCTCACTCTTGCAACATTCAGGCAGTGAACTTCCCTAAATTTCTACTAAATGAAAAAATATACACACAAATCAAACAGCAGGTTTTACAAAAAGTGAAAAGAGATGCTTTAAAATATTACTCACGTTTTTATTTTTAATCTGGAATTTACCACATTTTTATTTTACCTCAGTGGATTGGCTGTTTCCTCTTGCAGGATCCAGGCAGATGTATTATAATGAATGACAAAAGATATACAGTAGGCTATCATTTCAAACAGGTTGTACAATAATAGAGATGCTTGATAAATGTTACTCACCTTTACCTTTTTGAGGTTTTAATCTGACTGGCACTCACCCAAGTTTTATTTTACCTCAGGTTACAGCATCCAGACAGTGGGATGACAATACAGGATCTTCCTCTTGACCTCATTAGTTTTCTGAATATGCATGTATGTAACATTGAAGGTATTTACTAAACTCTGTAATTACAACTTTATATAAGGTTTTTTAATATGTTACCCTCTCACGTGAATTGCACTAAAGCAAGTGTTTTGACACTTTTCACAGTCAAATTAATTTTTCGAAACAGAAAGATCTGAACTGAACTGAATATTTGTTTGGTTTGATGTGTAGGCACTGCCGTGGCCAATCTTGTTGAGCTTAATATTCGAATCTAGTTGTTGTTGTTGTTACAGTTGTTAAGTGGTGGTTTAGCGAGGCTATAAATAAACGGGTTGCCAACTCTCACATGTGGCGTGAGACACAAGCTTTCACTCTCTGTCTCACGCTCTCACTGTGCCCAAATCTCTCGCCAAAATGACATCTCTGCTTTTGATATGAAACAAAGTCTCATCTTTCAAATTTTGTACGTTTCAGTCAGGTTTCAATACGAATTTAATAACGTTTTACCGCACTTTAATGTGGCCTAACAGATCGCTGTAGCCAGAGCCGTTGAAAAACAGAGTTGCGACGTGCTTTGGTCTTGCGGGCGTCGACGCTACGCGGTCACGTGGTTGATGGACAAACGGAGAGTTATGGATAGGCAACATGGCCCAATCCCAAATGGCACACTTCAGGTGTTTCTCAATGTCAAGGATACTTCCTTGGTAGGATTGGTCCTTCCAAGTCACTTCCTTCAGAGGCTAGGCGAGGCTCCTCTTTAGCATTCGGAGAACAGGTAATGGAACAGGCTAGCAAGTGCACGTCGTTGCGTCATTACGTCACTGAAAAGGTCCGCTTTCGGCGCTTGCTTTAAAAATGGAGAAGATATTTTTGATTTGGATGCTGTACAGCATTTTTGCTGATATGGAGATGGAGATGGAGTGGTATCGGCGTCAGGCTCGCAGGAGGAGAACGTTTATTTGTCGCCACCTCTGCCGTCAAAGACGTGGGATGGTAAGTAACGTTAATGATCCTATCATTAATTTAAAAATAATTACATCCATTATGTTATGGGTCAAATAGACCCGCACTGTTTAAACACACTTGACAGTCCTTATTTTGTCTGATCAGCCCTCATATAAATAAATAAATAAAGTAATAAGGGATAATGTATAGCTAGGCGGTTGTTATAGAATAAACCCCGCGAATACAACCCCGCGAACTCCGGGACGCGGAGGGGTCTTGAATCAGCCTGAAGGGTTTGTATTCGATAACAACCGCCTCGCTATACATTATCCCGCTTATTACATGGCTACCTACCAAATAAATCAACCATTTGAAACAAATATTGATTTATAAAGGAGTTTGTTGATTTAAAAACGATTCTATTGCCTGAGTGAACAGAACTGCGTCCATAGCAACATTCTAGCTGTTAAAACACATGCAATGGTAAAATGTGGGTCAAATTGACCTGCACTGTTTAAACACACTTGACAGTCCTTATTTTGTCTTGTCAGCCCTCATAGAAAAAATTAAATAAAGTAAGGGATAATGTATAGCGAGGCAATAAATCAAATTTATTGATTTAAATCAATAAAATCCTTTTTAAATCCTTATTTTGTCAAATATTGATTTATAAAGGAGTTTATTGATTTAAAAACGATTCTATTGCCTGAGTGAACAGAACTGCGTCTATAGCAACATTCTAGCTCTTAAAACGCATGAAATGGTAAAATATGTGATCAACAAAAAAAAGAAGCTATAAAGCTATATGAAGTCAGAATTACCAGTAAAAGGGAACAGCTTTAAATCCCCCTCTGCAAATCAGTTGAGCCGATATGTTTAATAGTTTAACAAACATTAAATAAATGGCAAAACTGAAATTATACTTAAACCTTCCTCTCTTTTTCATGTTGTACAGGCTTGGCACTACTGTTCCATCAATGCCACAGTGCCTGTACTGCAGCGGTATTACGGAGGGGAGGACACTCGGCCAGACTTCAGGCTGGGCAGAGAGGCCATGCAGCAGCTGATGGTGGCCCTGAAGACAGACAGGCAGCATGGATGGGGCCCGACCCTGGAGACACTCGTGTTCCTGTTCTGGCTGGCCACCGGTTCAGCCTACAGAGTTGTCTCCAGGGTCTTTAGCATGCCACTTCCAACAGTGCACAGGGTTGTCCACAGGATGGTGGATGAGGTGGTGGCTGTGCTCCCCCAATTCGTCCACTTCCCCCGCACACAGGAGGAGCTCCAAGTGGTTGGTGGTGGTTTTGCTCGCTTGGCTAATCACCAAGCATTTGGCAAGGCAGCAGGGGCAGTAGACGGCTGCCATATAAGAATAAAATGTCCCGGCGGCCCTGATGGTCACGATTATAACAACAGAAAGCTCTTCCCTTCAGTGGTGCTCCAGGCAGTCTGTGACCATCAGGGTCGCTTTATTGACATCTTTGTGGGTTACCCAGGAAGTGTGCATGATGCACGCATCATCAAGAACAGCCCCATCTACACTAGGGGGACTTACCCTCCGCCTGGGTATTTTCTCCTAGCTCCTCCTGGCCCTTATCACACCATATAAGAGGCCAAGAAACATTTATTATTATTTATTTATTATTAGTATCAATGTTGAAAAGAATTGTTGGTCTGTCAGTTGTACAGTTTTTTCAGGATTCTTTGATGAATAGGAAGTTCAAAAGAACAGCATTTGTTTGAAATAGAATCTTTTGTAACATTTTAAATGTCTTTACTGTCACTTTCAATCAAATTAATTATTCCTTGATAAATATTGATTTCTACCAGAAAGACTCGGGAGAATAAATACTGTAACAATAAATACATTTATTGATAGCCCAGCAAGCAATAAAGTTCTTTGGCGTAGGCCCCGTCCATAGCTCGCAATCCGAGGGTCCGGACTCTGCATTTCCTGCCTGAAGACGAAGGCAGGGGCGCAGCCGACCCCCTGTGAGGTATAGGAAGGGACCATCCTGGTGGTGGTGGGGAGGATGGAGGGGAAGGGACCATCCTGGTGGTGGTGGGGAGGATGGAGGTGAATGAAAGCGTCAGCATCTGCGAACTCAGACATGTGTAAGTACTGGTCTTTTATACCGCAAGTATTAGACACGATTGGATAGATGAGAAGGTAATAAGTGACGTTGCAATTGAGTCTTCCCGGCAGAACTTAACGCTAAAGCTTCCATTTCTACCAGAAAGACTCGGGAGAATAAATACTGTAACAATAAATACATTTATTGATAGCCCAGCAAGCAATAAAGTTCTTTGGCGTAGGCCCCGTCCATAGCTCGCAATCCGAGGGTCCGGACTCTGCATTTCCTGCCTGAAGACGAAGGCAGGGGCGCAGCCGACCCCCAAAAATAGGTGGAAGATAATTCCACCAGGACGGAGCCCACCCCCAAAGAACGGTAAAGAAAAGTATACCCACCAGTCGTGTATCCTGTAGAGCCTAAAATAGAAAGAAAAGGGAGTTAATAATGGCATGAACATGAAATGTGGAAAGCCTCGTAGCCAATAACTAATTAGTGAGAGACGACTTCATAGTGAGCCTGAAGGTACTATGCGAAGACGTGAATAAAGCATTTATGCATTAATGTTCTGCTGCTGAAATGTACATTAGCATTTATCCATGCTGACGCTTTCATCCAGGCGACTTATGTTTTGAGACGCACTTACGTCTGATCGAACCAGTTTCCCTGAGAATGAGTTGGAGGGAAGCAAGTGTTGTGGAATAGTGACTTAGCTGAGAACGAGCTAACTTAGGACATAGGGACAGGTCATGGAACAAAGCTGTTATAGGACCACAGAGAAAAGGCCACCTTGGGCATACAGAACCGGCCATATGGGACAAGCCGTAACAGACCGCACAGAGTCAAGGCCTCGATGGACCACACAAAACAGAGCCACATTGGCCAGGCCTCATTGGACCACACAGAGACAAGGCCTCGATGGACCACACAAAACAGAGCCACATTGGCCAGGCCTCATTGGACCACACAGAGACAAGGCCGCGATGGACCACACAGACAATGCCACATTGGGCCAGGCCTCATTGGACCACACAGAGCAGGCCGCCTAGGGCCGTACACAGAGCAGGCCTCATTGGACCACACAGAGACAAGGCCTCGATGGACCACACAAAACAGAGCCACATTGGCCAGGCCTCATTGGACCACACAGAGACAAGGCCGCGATGGACCACACAGACAATGCCACATTGGGCCAGGCCTCATTGGACCGCACAGAGCAGGCCGCCTAGGGCCGTACACAGAGCAGGCCTCCTTAGACCGCAAACTGGCCACATTGGACCACACGGCCATGATAGACCACAGACACAAGGCCGCCCGGCCACATGGCCTTGCTAGACCACAGAGACAAGGCCGCAATGAGCCACAACGGCCTCTAATGCCGCACATAGAACGAGGTAGACTGGACAAGGCCGCAAGGCCACACAAAACCAGGCCGCAAGGACCACAAGACCACATGGCCATTTTTTAGCGAGGCAACAATGCCTCAAGGCCGCTTGGCCACACAGACAACGGCCGCTTGGCCACATTGAACCGCGCCACTAAAGGCCACAGACCACTGGCCATTTTTTACATACAGGACAAGGCAACTTGTGCCACAAGGCCACTATGGACCACACAGAGCAAGCCACACAGACAACGGCCACTAGGCCACATTGAACCGCGCCACTAAGGGCCACAGACCACTGGCCATTTTTTACATACAGGACAAGGCAACTTTGTGCCACAAGGCCTCTGGACCCACACAGAGACAAGGCCCGCTGGGCCACAAGGCTGCTAAAGCCATACAGAGACAGAACCACTCATAGACAAGGCCTTAGGCCACATAGAACCAATGCCATAACTGGCCACAAGACCACGGGACAAGGCCACATTAGGCTACACGGTCACAGTAGACCACACTGAACATAGAATGAGGCCGCAAGGGCCGCAATATCGTAAGCCCACACTGAGACGAGGTCACACAGGGACAACGGCCACTAGGCCACACAGAACCGAGGCCATAAGGGCCACAAGACCATGTAGGCCACACATAGGACAAGGCAACATTATGCCACAAGGCCTTGAGACCCGCACAGAGACAAGGCCCGCTGGGCCACAAGGCTGCTAATGCCACACGGATACAAGGCCAACGAGACACAGCCACTAGGCCACACAGAACCATGCCATAACTGGCCACAAGACCACGGGACAAGGCCACATTAGGCTACACGGTCACAGTAGACCACACTGAACATGTATATCATACACTTGCATGATTTTTTTTTTTTTTTTTTTTTTTTTTAAGACCATAAAGACCACATGGAACAAGACCACAACGGCTACTACTGCCACATAGAGACAAGGCCACATTAAGACAAGGCCACTTGGCCACATATAGACATGACTCATTGACCATTTGTAAATGCAAGCAGAATTGAAGACCAATTGTGAGAATGGAATATCATGGCACCACCACCAGTAGTTGCAAAGGTTATTTACCTGAACAGTTTTAGTGAAGAGCTTGCTGAGCTTCGAGGATGATTTTGAATCGGGTCTTATATAGACTAATGCAGAGGAAGACCATCTGCCCAGGATCTTAATAGCTGAAGTAGAAATGCCATGATCAGCTGCTGTAGTGGCTGCCCCGATCCTGAAGGAATAACCAGTATACTGGGAGGGAGATAGACTGCAGCTTTTGAGGACAGAACTGATGAGTCCTGAACTAGCTTAGAAAGAAGTGCTCCGTTAGTTAGGATAATTGGAGGGGAATTTAAGAAATTAATCATAGATGAGAAGGGACAGAATTTATTACTAATTAATAAATTGATAATGTGAAACAGAGCCTTGAGAGTCATTCTTAGAGTTCTTAAGAAAGAGAGTAAAGAAATTAGGTGAGAAACGCAAATCAGAAAAAGACCATGGGGAAATCGGAGTATTTAGCTCCTGGAGTGAATCCCCTGGATGCATGAGCCATGACGCTGTAACAGACAGCTCCAATCTGAATACCAATAGAAAAGAGACCATGCGGACAGGAAGTAATAAAAAGGGGGTTGGATGGATTTTGCTTTTCTAACTTACTTAGTGTGAAATGTTGCCGTATAAGCATAACCAACATCTTCAAGGTTACAACAGTCAAGTTCAAACAATGGGAGAAATTAATTTAAGAATAGCTTTTTAAAGACTACAACAGCGCTGAGAGGAGCTAATGAAATTCCTCCTGGTTAGTGCATCACAACCTAAATTTACATGAATCCTGCCCACAGAACATGATTTAAAGAATATCGAGACAGAATAAACTAATTAGTGACTAGAGATAGCTACGATGAGCTACATAATTTATCAACGACCATTCGGAATGTTGTCTATATGTTGACACTTCTTGAGTCGCTCCATCTTGAATGATTCTGGTGGAACAAAGTGAAAAGTTAAATTGTTGGTGAGAGGTAATTGAAGCTGCAAACGAGCTGTTGAAACTCCGACCCCTGTGCCGGGAGTAGCAGCCCTGCCACATCCAAAGGGATAGACAAAATGATATGCTTAATCACCTCGAAATGACCATTCCAACATGCTATTCAAAATTATCTGTGGGGCATTCCGAGCCAAACCCGCATACACACCGGAGACCCACCACATATCCTGCGAAAAAGGGCACAATTATAAACTTTTTTTTTTTTTTTTTTTTTTTATACAATGTGATTGGCAGGCGTTTATCGGAGGTTTACTACAGGTCTTGGCTATGCCTTAAGTAGCAAACAAAGAGAAGGAACGGTGAACAGACTTGGATAATTAGTATTAATACTTGCGTGAATTTGAATGCCTGCGAGCAAACTATGGATGGAAGAAATATTAAATTACGATTCGTAATTGTAGACGAGGAAGGAACAATCGGCCGTGATCAGGATGTGAAAACAGGAATCTGAAAGAAAAGCAAACATTACTAATTTAACAAACTCTGTTAGAGGAGGGCAGGGTGATGGATCCGGGTTGCTGAAGGCCAAAAGCCGTCTGAAAGCCTGTAACGAAGAGTGAAAGCGCGTAGCTATGGCTTTGCATTGGAAGGAATAAGCGCAACCTTAATTATGAAATTGAAGACGATTGATAGCCAAATTAACGTCTCAGAAATGGCATGATCGCCTAACAATAAGATCTGCCTTGATGACAACTATGCTTTGTAGCACAACGATATAATATATTTTGCGACTTAATCCCTAAGGACGCTAACGATCGCTATAGGATGATTTTGTGAAGAGCGGACGAACCTTGAGTGAGCTTAGAAGATTCATCTAGCCTTTACTGACCTAGATATCCGAATCTGAGATTGGACATGCACCCTTTGTCTAGTGTGTTTTTTTTTTTTTTTTTTTTTTTTTTTTTTAAACCGGCTAAATCTGACTTCTTAATACGGTACTTACCTGAAGTAAGGTGACGGCGTCCTGTCAAGAAGCTACTATCATTACCTAAATGATACTTGATCTGTTTTTTTTTTTTTTTTTTTTTTTTTTTTTTTTTTTTTTTTTTTTTTTTTTTTAAAGCGTAGAATCCTTTTCTCAGATGCGCAGCATATGCCTGACATGGCTCCCAAGTTGCTCTTGCAGACATAGCCCCATTCATGGCTGGGAGATTGCTGGCCACAACACAGTTGAGACTCTTGAATAGAAGATACATGAGCAAGTAAATCAAACAGTTGAGCAAACACAATGCCACTCGAGCCTCCTTCACTGATTAGTTCTGTTGATTGGTTTGACTTGGTAAAACTAATATGACTGTTAGTTCTACTGAGTTAGCAGTTTTTGCTAAGGATATGTGGCCTTTGACAGGAGCATCCTTAGTCTGCATTTGTCTGTACATTAATGTGGAAATACCCATCACATAAAATATTTCTATCACACATATCAGTGGATTAAGTAGTCACCAGGAAAGGTTAAATATTACAGCAATTGTACACATTTCCAATATTGTAGATCTAATTTTCATTAAGGGACTTATAATATGATTTAAAGTAGGCCTAAATATGTTGAAAATAGTTGTTTGTGAAATTACAACACTTATGTAAGTATGTAATTAACTGCCATTGTAGATATATCCATTACCGAATGCATAACAGCCAAATGAACAACTTGCACTCTTTAGCTCAGGTTTTTTTTTTTTTTTTTTTTTTTTTTTTTTTTTTTTAATCAGTTACTCAGTTGTTAGTGGGTATTTGCAAACTGCCCATGAGAGCGTGGTATCGACAACGCTGATATATATATATATATATATATATATATATTTGTTCTACAATTGCACAGTTTACAGGAACGTTCATCTCCATTGTAAAAATAATACATAGTGCAGTTCCAACATTGCGGGTGTTTTGACAGCGCTGATATTATTAGATCACTGTACTGTGGCGGTGACGCGAAACTTGCTTACACTTGCTATGAACATTTCCCCTTTAAGGCGAGCTAACCGGCCCCATTGCAGTCTGCAGATCAGTAACGTTAGTAATTATGAACACGTACGCCACGTCACCGTGGACACCAATTTGAACTCTGCCGCTGGTGTAGGAAGCAACAGAGAAATACTTACCTGGATGAAGTTTAATCATGATAGAGGGGACATATTAACAGTGGCTGGTGGAAGCGCCTACCAAACTTGAAAAACCGACTTGAAAGCCTTGGAAGTGGAGCTTGAACTTGAACCAGCGAGAGAAGATCGCCTCTCGTGATTTGCAGAGTTGTTGATTCATGTCGCTGGATCGTGATCTGCGGGATAATGCACCCGTGCAGACAGCAAGGTTCTTTTGCTGGACAAGTTGATGAGAATGACATAGTTCTCTTCCTGCCGGATTATCCTGACTGAGCTGACGCTGTTGAGGCGTTTGATGACGTGAAAATGGAAACTGATTGGTTACCCAGGGTGTTTTAGGCCTAGAGAGCAGAACTTCTCATGAGAGGCCTTGGCTGATCAAAAACTCTCCGAAGACCACTGTGCATACGGGGAGATGCGGCACTGACCGCGGGAACCTCGACGTGTAGCAGGAGATACGGCGGGACATATCCATCGTCGGAACTCAATAATAGAACAATATGCGTGTCCTGAAACATGTTGGCTGGCGACTAAACGAGAGCATGAATGAAAGCGTCAGCATCTGCGAACTCAGACATGTGTAAGTACTGGTCTTTTATACCGCAAGTATTAGACACGATTGGATAGATGAGAAGGTAATAAGTGACGTTGCAATTGAGTCTTCCCGGCAGAACTTAACGCTAAAGCTTCCATTTCTTTCCTCCAAAAAATAAAAATATTATTCTCACTGATCCCAAACTTTTGAACGGTAGTGTTTTATTAGTACTATTGTACACCACTGCACTGCATCTATACTTACTGGAAGCAGGCCCAAGTCTGTCAGGTTTATATTCAAGGCTTACTTTAAAAAAAATCACAAGTTACATTAAAATGTGCATAGACAATTATTTCCATACTTGTCTCCCACCTTGTACTTGGTTTTTAAATTGTCCCACTTTTTTTTGGCCTGGGCGTGGGAAACCCTCCCTTCGAGCCCCATCTTCTCCAATATAAGCCTATGTGAATGACGGGGGGAGAAATAAAAAGAAGATTACACAGCTATCACTTCTGAACATTAAATAATTTGCTTCTCACCGATATCCGTTCGCCGCGGTGTCTCTCCCCCCGGTAAACAGCTGAATGTTGTCTACACGGAGACGTATGAACGCCTCCGTTTGTTCCTTGGTCCCTGTTAAAAAAGACGAGAAAGCTACGAATAACGCTGTGAACGGTATAATATTGAAGTAAGTTACTTTGTACAACTTAACTAGTTATTTATAAAAGAAATGCGGTGACGGCAACCAAGTTAACAATTGTTAAATGACAGGTCCGTTTCAGTTAACCATCAGTAACATAATTTGTAATATCAATACGGTAGTAATTTGAACTGGCATTTAAACGTTACATTTTACTTATATGTACTACGGTTATAACAAATGTATGGTAAAGTAAATATACTTACACTTGAAAGCATATTGCCCCGTTTTCGCTCCGACTCCGCTAACGTCCGCCTTTTTTTTTTTTTTTTTAACAAGATAGCAAAACTGCGCGCATAGGATTGTGGGTGATTAAGAGCGCGAAGTCTACACATATGCATCCTTTCCTGTGTATGGGATATTTTTCGAACGAAGGACTCCGCCCTTGGTTGAAATTCTGAGGATCCTCGACATTGGAACAGTTCTTCGACGGATGTCGATGACGTAGCATCCTTGAAATTCCGGCTTTCGTGGATCCTTCCTTGACATTGAGAAACACCTATAATGTGCACTTTCGGTCTTGTGGACTTACAATGGCTGCCGCGTGCGCGTGTCCGTTAAGTCCGTGAGACCGCAGTGTGTCCCATTTGTCATTTTTAGATCTCAGAAGGGTGCTCGCGAGCGCCCCCTCTGCGGTCGATTTGCGCCCTTGATGCGCACTTTGAGTAGTATGAAGCTGCAGACTCGGAGACCTGCATCTACAGTCCCCCTGCACCCAGAGTCCCGCATTCTCAGACCCCTCGTTTTTCGAGACAGCGCCTCCTATCAAATTGTATCGGATAAACATGTGAAGAACTTAAGCCAAAACGTGAGTAGGCTATCTTCAATTTTATTTAGCGAATTGTAGTAGCCTACTTGTTTGATTTATTTTTTAATAAAACTAATTTAGCTCATCGATACAACATATGAATAGTCCATTTCAGGGCCGTGCACAGACCTTTTGAGGGGCATGTGCTGAAACTGAAAAAGGGCACCCCCCTCCCTTTTTTTTATATCAAGATTATTTAGTAAGCCTACATTAAAGGAGGAAATGGTCTCATCTTCATGACAAATTAAAAAAAAAAGAGTCTCAAAAGCTTTAGATTTATTCACTATTAATAACCGTAATAATAATAATAATAATAATAATAATATAGATAATATAGATATACAGGGTTTCAGGGCTTCTTTAAACCTAATTACAACAGCAACCTTCTGTGAGCCATGCTTGAAGATGTTTATGACTTCCCTGTGATCCACTGGGATGTCCCTCTCTATGGCTATGAGGAGAAGGTCTGAGAGTCTCTCCTCTGAGCAGAGGCTTCGGAGTTGGTTCTTAATTAACCTCATTTTTGAAAAGGATCTCTCCACAGTTGCAGTTGATGGCAAAAACCTGATACTGTGGAGGACCAATGCTGGTCTCTTGAAGGTCTCTTATTCACTACACTTCCCATAAAATAAGCCAGCAATGAAAACAATGATAAAATAGTGCGAAAAGTACAGTTGCAGTGAAAAGCATTTCTGAAGGATCATGTGACACTGCAGAGTACTGAACTAAAGATGCTGAAAATTCAGCTTTGACCACAGAAATAAATTACATTTTAAAATATATTCAAATAGAAAACAGTTATTTTAAATTGTAAAAATATTTCACAATATTACTGGTTTTGCTTATTTTGGATCAAATAAATTAAGCCTTGGAATGAATTAAATCATGAATTACATTCTGCATGATAAAATATAAAGATTTCACAGTGATCTTCTGTAATGTTTTTTTTTTTTTGTTACTACTACAACATTACTGTAGTAAAACCATGTTTAACTACATTTATACATGTGAGGACGACCGGAGAGTATAGGTATAGAATACTGTAGATTCAAAAATTAGATAGCGAATACGTGCATATTAACAGACTTGAATTAACCATAATTTAATATTATTACCATAACATTAAATGTTAAATTATTAAATGTTAATAAATTAAGTGTATCAGCAATCATAAATCAAAGAACACATTTCTTTGAAATATATGTTACCTAGGTGACGAGGATCACTCGTCGCTTTGTGTAGTTCCAGTACGAACAGCGCGGGGGCGCACCTGTGCTTATGATTTTCTGATGGAAACGGCGCCGGCGGCATCATTTCATTTTCATCAACAGCTTACCAACTAGATTGTTATAGCTATATAGGCGCTCAGTTTTTCCTGTTGTAAAATACATTTGGTCAAAATCGCATTTTATAAAAAAATGAAATGCTACTGTATGCACAGGCTATTTAAGTGTAGGCTATGTATTGGCTATGACTATGGCAAATGCTAGCATAGCCCTCTCTCTCAGGTCCCACATGTCTTAGTCAGACATCAAATAAATAAAATATGCGCTTTTATAGACAACGTGTTTAGTACTTATTCAAACAACAAGATCTTTGTTTACCCATGCATGCATGCAAAACTTCGTATCTCCGTTCAGCTGCTGTCTGCTGTGCGGCCGCTGCGGAGCTTCAGCTGCTCATTCAGTCAAGACAGAGGGGGCGGAGTTATCAGCTTTACTGACAGTTTAAGATCGAACAAGATTTACACAAGCTCTTTTTAAGATCTTTCATTGGCTAAATATTTTTAAAACAGACAGATAGACTTAAAGGGTGACCAATAGCATTCATTTATAAAAAAAATATATAAAAAAACACCACCAAAAAAAAAAGGGCACTTCGGCAAAAAGGGCATGTGCTCTGCACAGGTTGAGCCCTACCTGTGCACGTGCCTGGTCCATTTAATATTTGTAAAGATAGTTTGTAACAAGATTTGAGCCGTTAATGTATGTTTTTTCGCCCTCTTCCGCCCGAAAATATTTTGATAGCTAACGTTAGCCTTTAACCTTGGACTTTTTGTAGATATGTCATAAATGCTGCAGTGATTTTCACTGCCCATTTTGTGCCCCGGCCCCCATATATTTCAAACCCAAAAAGTTGTCCAAAGTTCAAAAACATCTCAAGGGACACTTCAACAGAGCAGTGCAACATGAAGGTAACATTTGCAAACATCTTTTTTCTTTTTTTTCCTTTCTTTTTGAAACATCATAAGACATGTGCTATCGGGCCTATACTGTTATAGGCTATTCCAGGGTACACCATACATCGATGGAGTCGCCCCTGCCGAACCCAGCAACATATCATTTTATGATTATGCAAAGCGACTTATAAATTAGTTTTTTTAATGCAATTGAAGACGAAAAGTAAAGTCACGAACACAGTTTTTTCTTCCTTTTTTCTTTACAGCAAGATGATGTTTAGGTGATCATTAAATAAAGTACAGAATTGTTTATTATTGGTGTTTTGTCTATTGTGATTTGTTTTGCTTCGCATTCAAAATATCAAAAAACAGATTTTTTAATGTTAGCATGGTAATGTTAATTAGACCATTATAGGTTGAACTGAAAGAAAAATTGGAATTTGAATAAAAAAATATAAAAAAAACATTGTAGCAATATATCACATACTATTTTTCAGAAGATATTTCAATCTGTAATTGTATCCCTTCCATCGCAATGAGTTTTTTTGGCACATGCATTAAGCAGGGAACGCAAATATTTATTGGATCATTTATTTGGAGACCGTAATATTGCATCCTATTGTTTTTAATTGCATTTGGATAAGCGTGTGCTGTACTCTGTGTGCGGGTGTTATACGATCTTTCGAACAGCAGGAGGCGCTGTGTTCGAAAAACGAGGGGTCTGAGAATGCGGGACTCTCGGTGGGGGACTGTAGATGCAGGCTCCGAGTCTGCAGCTTCATAATATTGCGCACTTTTGCCGAGCCCGCGCTGATGCGGACTCCACAGCAGACTTCTTCCCGACATTCAAAGCGGCGTTACGTCGCGAAAGTGCGGACTCAGAGGAAGACCGCGAGTGCTTAGGGTTCCATTTGGGACAGGGCCCATGTTAATGTTTTTCTTCTTGTATTTAATTTAACCCTCAGGCTCAGGTATTCCTAACGTATTGGTCACACACGCATACTCCTTGGTGGTCAAATGTGACCATACACCTTAACTATTTTTTAATTAAATAAATGTTTTATATTTTAGTTCAATACTAATATTTTGAAGAGATCATCTTTTGGTACTAAAAACTATTTGTGCAATAATAATGGTCCATTACTGACCATGACCACTATTTATATTACAAATAGTGTAGTATTTAAGTTTAAAATGGAGAAAAGTGGTTTAAATTCCAATGCAAAGAGGCAAATTGAGTCATTTGTCGATAGAAAAACAATAATTTTCATTTGTAATGCCATTGTTTAGCCACTAGGTGCCTGTGTGGCTCTTTAATAAATATACATGCATCTACTAGTCTAGTTGCTCAATAGAGTATCAGGTCATAACTGCTTAGGCCCTACTTATTTTAGGTTTTGCTTTTAAATAAATATTAAGATATGATCAAACACTAGATTTACTTACATACTCATAACAATATGTTAATGATACTTATAAGCACACACAAGTGAATATTAATGAATGCAAGCAAATACTGAATGTAAACCTTGTGCATCAATTAAAAAAAGTTACACATCATAGAGGACAAAAATGTCTGTGTCAAAAAACTGTTATTAAAAGCTTGGGAGGACAGACTTAAGTTTGGTATCATTTTAAAGAAGACCCTTGGCAGATTATTGCTGAAGTAAAAAATAAATAAAATAAATCCCCCAAAAAGTTATAGGTTTAAGTTTATGAAAATTATTTATGAACATTATTTTATATAAAATATATATTTTATGAAACAAGTTGAACTCTAAAATAGCTAGAAAATCAAAGACATAAATCTAAATAAGTTGTGTTCCAAATGTGAGCTTGATATCTCAAAAAATGAGCTTTCGGTAAGATTTTGTTTGGGCGCAGGAACAGATTTTCCCCATTGGGTGCCAGCAAAACTCCACTGGTGCACACAGTGATTGGATTTTAGATTTGCAATTGAGTTTTTCTCTCTCACATTTGATTTTACAAGCACACAAACACACACTTTTTTTGGATTACACACAAACCACACTCATACCAACACACCCACACAATTATCGTTGCACAATTTATCCAATTGCCTCTATAATATGCCGTAGCAGAAAACAGGAATAAAGCGAGTATTAGCTTTATAGGCCAAACCTGGAAAAATGGCACCATCTTGTAAAAAATGGTAAAAATTTGAAGCCTTGCCGACAGAATGAAAGCCTCTTAACCAAGATTGTATCATTTTAAATGGCCCTGGGATTAAAAATTGCAGTTTTAATGGGGACATTTTTGTCCAAAAGGCGCTGAGTGGGAGTATTTTGTGTAGCCTACCTAGTGCAAAATATATTTTTTAAAGGAAATGGCGGTGAAATAGTAAAATTCCGATAAAAATACACACCTGTGCCAAAATGTTATGCAGTTAGCATTAACAGGCAAAGTGATAAAAAAAAAAAAAAAAAAAAAAAAAAAAAAACTGAAAACAACAAAAAATTTCCATAAGGATGCACAAGGGTAAACCCATGAAAGTTTTAAATAGTGTTAAAAAAAGGCAAACTGCATTCAACAAAATATGTTTTTTCCTTATATGTACAGTTGGCTATATATTCACAGACTATTGTGAATGTACACAGACTGTAGTATCATTAATATAAAATTACAAAACTGTTGTGTCAATTAATTAACCATCATCTCAAAGTATCGTTGAATACAGCTTTTTTGTGCATAAAGGAATTGTCCTACCAACTACAAGAAAAGGAATAGTTCCCACATTTAACACTAGATGGCCGAATGAGTCATCGTTTATTACAGGCAATCATTTTCCCACGTGAAAGGACGGAACGGCATCCATTCACATACAGTGATTGAGAGAACTCAACACAATTCAGTGAATTCACCAACACATTTGTCCTCAGCCTGGCTGTGGTGGCATTTAGAATAGCTAGTGTAATAAGCACTGCCTCACCCCCTTAATATAGCCTAGCTAAACCAGCAGACATTAAGCATTTCTTCCTCACACAAAAGACACACAATGCCTCCACATGTGAAGAATGAACAGCATCATTTATATCTGATACAGAAATATAAATCATATTTTATGTATGTTGCTTGCACAATATTTACATCATGGCTACTATTGAATGACCGTTGAAGGAGAAATATGCTCTTTGCTGATGGTGTAGTTACAGCATCTACCAGCAGGTCATGCTAACCGCTCATGCTAATCAGCTGCTAAACCAAATGATCAAAGCAATAAGCTAAAGTGTTACACTGATTTATCGCAGTTTTAGGTTCTCCACTTTTTGTCAAACCTAAAAACATATAGCCTATCGAAAAACTCTACAGTTATACTTAAAAAGTCTACTTTAAGTCTACTTTACATTTGCTTTAATAGGCTATGTTAGTCAACATATCAAAATAAGTGTACTTCTTTAAAGCATGACAACATTATTAAAACATAAAGATTTAAAATGTACTTAAAAGTAAAACTTTTCATTGAGATTATTACAAAGTGCACTTTTTTTTAAAAAAGTTTACTGAATTGTGTTAAGAGACAGTCATGAAAGTGTATTCTACTTAAGTACACATAGGGGGCCTTTTATTTCATTACAAAGAAAATACACATATATAGGCCTATGTATTTGAAACACACTACAAGTACACATTCAATGCAGTTAGGGGCACAAGGGACCAGACATGCTAACTTCGCAGATAAATGTTTCTAAAGCAACGTTTTCCCTATACATTATATTAAAAATTGTATTGGACTGAAATATTAGCCAACAGTTTTAAAGTTGTAAGGACTTGCATGCCTCGAAAACAGCCACCCAGGGGCATTATCAAGATGGCTGCCAAGTGAAATGAAACAGCTTTGAAAATAGTCCCTTCTATGTCACCATTCCCAGCGATGTATTTACTGTAGTAGCATGTCTTCGATGGGTGCAAGGGTTGAAGGGTTGGTGGCTCCTGCATCAGACATCTGGACTTTGTTATTTGAATATGCCAAGTGTTGAAATTGCAGGAAGGTCAGACTGACTACATTAAAGGCGTCCCACATGGCCTATCAAAGGAGAAGAGCAAAGTGCTGGTGGTGTGGGACAATCCCATTAACTAGACTGGGGTTTTGCTACATGCAGACAGACAGAAATGCTCTGTGATCCTTCACACGAAGCCAGCATATGGACGTTCCTGAAACATCTGTGAGGCTCTGTTTCTTTCTCTCCTTCTACATCCATTTCTCCCACCCTCTCCCAGTGATCTTTGATATTTATTTTTGGGCACGTTGGCTAGCCTTACATGGTCTGGCATTGGGTGCAGCTCTTTCTGGAAGACGCCCACTGGTCTGCCCTCCGTCTGTGGCAGTGGCAGGACAGGAATACCAGACGTTTGAAGTCATTTTCAGTTTCATTGTGCTTTGGAGATCCGAATTGCGTATATCGGTTTATTAGAACAAGATTTATTCCAGTGGCAAATAAACAACTGTAATCTGACTTTGTTTGTAATCACTGACATTGGAGTTTACTCATCAAACTTTGACTCTCTAAACAATGGAGATTAAATCTGTGTGTGATAAACATCTTGTACACCAAATGTAACTGCAATAACAATGAATGTTTGATGCAACTGTTATAAAGAATGAAAGGAACTATTTGCCTGGTACTCGCTCAAGACCGTTAGAGAGGGAGAGAGAGCTGGCCAGAACTTCCCACACAGAGAGCGGGTGGTGAATAAGACGCATTGTGTCACATAGGACACAGCAACAAATCGCTCATTGAATTGTTGTGGGGTAAGATTAATGCACAACAGCACAATGCAAACTCATAAAGCCCAATTTAGAGGACGACACGGAGGCGTCAGGCGCCCCATTCTCCATTCACTGGTCTGATTAAGTCACTAGGTCAAGGTTTTCCTTATTCATTGTGGATTTCTAAATCTTAATTTTTAAAAAAAATTTAATGCAAATTGTTTAGGAATGGTAAGTACCAGTGTTTAGTTACCTTCTAATATAAAATTAGTCATATAGGTCTTATGTTCCATTACAAAATCACTTGAATTAAAGGTAAAAGTAGGTAAATTTTTTTCATAAACACTTTTTGTTATTCTGGCTGATTCTCTTTATATCCTGATAGCAATCAATAATAGAAGTCAGATGGTACAACTAGAGCTCTGTAAGTTGTTTACGTTCATTATTATTGTAATGTGCTTTCAGACATAATTTAACTCTGTCTCTCGTCTCGTGACGCTTTGCAGACACTGCTGTGTTCGTTCATGTGTTTTGAAGGAAGCGTGGCTTTGGAGATGCTGAAGGGAGGGTCGGATCATGCTTTCAAAGCTAGCTAGCTAATGCTAGCCATTCCAAAATTTCCTACCCTACCTTTAACCTTTAAAGGTGCCCTAGAATGTTTTTTTTTAATTATTTTATAATGTTTCCTGGGTTACCCTTATAATGTTAGTCTGTTTTTTAGATAAAAAATAATCATAATTTAGAAATAAATGGCATTTTTCCTAGCCTGCTTTTAGCCTCTGATTTGAACACTCTGTTTGAAGGGGCGTGTCTGCTGTGGGATTCAGTGTAACTGCGGCCACTGCTGTGATTGGCTGACATGCTTGCATATGAAATAGCTACGCATTACATGTGAAACTCTCTCGAATACTTTTACTACTGCTATTATACGTTTTTACTATAACAGCTATCGAGATTAACGAATCGTGAGATGTTTTTAAAGTATTTAGATCTATTCCCATCACATAAAATGTTGCCGTGATGAGCATTGAGCAGATGACAGTGTGTTGATCGCGAGAATGAAGATCTTATCATTGCAAAGCAGTTTCTGCTCTCTCTCTAATGCTTTCACCAATGCAAACACGATGATGTAAATACAGTAAGAGCTTCGTTGTGCAGTAACGTGCGTCATTGATTTCATAACGAGTTTGGCAAGTGTCCAGATAAACTCGCGCTGTGTGGAAAGATTGTTCTTTGATCGCTTTCTGTATATAATTTGTTCACAATTTAAATACGATTATTTTCATCCTACTAAAAGAAACGATGTGAAGCTGATATTTTAGTCACTGGCTTGACTTACTTATGCATAAACAGTATTGAACGATTTTGAGAGAAAGATTACCTGTCTGAACTTGAACAATTACACATCAGAAAGTGTTGCTTGGTAGCTCGATCCGAGGCCAGCTCTGTATCGCCCCAAGTTGAGGAAACAGTCGGTGAAATGTTTGGAAATTTCCAGAGAAAATAAAATTAACCCATTGTTTCTTCAGAGGCTCAGATGAAGGAACTAAAAACTACTTTTGTGTTCATGTGTACATCCACACTGAGCAACTGCCATGCTTCGGCTGCGCAGTTCCGCCTGGCATTGAGGGCTGGCATTATGCAAATATTTGGAGGCGTACATATTAATGATCCCGACTATTGTGTCACAGTCGGTATTGTGTGGAGAACCGACCGTTTTTCAGGGGTGTTTTTCATAAACGTGAATTAAATGAGAACGCGAAAACAGTCCAGTTTGAGATTCACTCTATGTCATGTCCATGCACTGAACTCTTGTTATTTGACTATACCAAGGTAAATTCAATTTTGAATTATAGGTCACCTTTAACCACTGTGGCGGTAATAAACCCCAGTACTTAAGGGGGCGATAGAGTTACCCTCAAATGTCTGTTTATGAATTGTGCTTTATGAATTTTGCTTTCAATTATTTCACTATGCAACAATTCTTAAAACTAAACTTGCGTAGCCAGAAGTGTCTGTGATTTTGATGAACATATTTGAGCTACTGTATACATTTAAAAAAAATACAAAATGAAATGTATTTATACAATCACTTGAATACACCTTTTCTATTATCAACATGTTTTACATTTATGAATGAAAATCTACTTTTAATATTTTTGGGAGGCATAACATCAGCAACGTCAGGGTGATACAACTGTTCTGGGACAGTTAATGAAGAAAAAAGGATCATTGGATAAACCTTGGATAGTTTGGCATAATATTTTATTAATATTTACTGGGGAAAATGTAGCTAAATCATTTTTGTTAAAATGTTATAAATACTCCCAAATACCTTAATGTGATTTGGTCATGTGGTGTGACCAACCAAATAATGCAGTCCAACCAACATGCAGAAAAAGGATAAATAAATAAAAAATAAAAAAAACATTTAAAAGATACTATAAGGAGGAACTCTTAAGACCGCTGTTCCGACTGTGTTATGGTCAATAACTCAAATATAATGCCAGATAATTTGACTTTTTTATAAGGCCAGGTTGTAAAATTTCAACACTCCCCCCAAAAAACCTGATGACATTTATAAATTTGTAAAGGCTACTATTTACCTTGTTATCTTATTGTAATGGTTAAGATGTGTACAGAGACATTATTCAAGGTGTAAGAGAAATCGTTTTTTTCCCTCTCAAAACCTTGAATTTAAATATAACTTGGCACATGCATTTTAACCCTTAAATGCATGAATGTTTCACCAATCATTATTACATATTCGGGCATGTAGGCCAGGATCTATATCTAATACGGATGGATCTCTGTTGCGATAGTATAAAACTCTCCTGATATTTTAATAACAATGACAAAATAATAAAATAAAGTATATTCCTTTACCTTTTGGAACTGGGAAGGGTTCAGTTTGAGCAGATGTTTTATACCATCATCGCTGTCCTCGTCAGAGCTCATTTCCCCAAGTACATTCAGCATCTGACTCATATTTATGATCTCAAACATATTCTCAAAACTATCATTTTCAACATCTTCAAAATCAATATTTTGATCGCTGACAGCTTCTTCCCCAGATCCATCATCGAGTGACAGTGACACTAATATTTGCGCACAGTACTTGCTCTGCAGTAAATTGCTGAGCCAATTCAAGTTTTGCTGATGATACTTGTGTAATCTTTTGTTTTATGCCTGCAGTGATTCTGAGTGAAACATCACTTCATCATCAGACATACTGTACATTTAACATTTAAGTCATTAGAGAATCAATTATTGTTCCACAAAAAAATATACTTGCACTTTTACATACCTCGGGTCGCTAGTGACCCTATCCACGATTTACAAAAATAAAACAATTAGAAAACAGACATTCTTTCATAATTTTTTTCTTGTTATATTGATTATAACAAATAGATTTAGGAATACCAAGAAGGCTGATGTCTAACTTTAAAAAATGAAAGAGGGGGAGGTGACTTCCGGGTCGATAAAGACTCGAGGGATGCGTTTAAGAGTCAAACAACATTTGTCAAAGATTTGTTCTTTTCTTTTTCTTGTGGACTCTTATTTTTTTATTGACCCACTTGGATTTGCGTGATATTTAAGGCACATTTTTGTTGCATAACTCATCCTGTCACATACTGTATATGAATGATACTTTGATGCATACCGTATACATATATGATAATGATACAAATGTGAATGATTTTACACCCTGTTGAGGGGAGGTGTGTTATTACTTTTCTAACCTGTTTGACTTTTATGATGATAAAATGGGTGAAAAAATTCCATATCTAGCCATATCTAGAGACCAGAATATCATAGATACTTGGCTGTGGGGTCTTTTGACTTGGCTAGTAAAAATCAACAGCGACCCTAAACACCCTAGCAACAGCATAGCAACACCCTGGCAACCATCATCAACACCCTATGATCATGGAGGCGCGGTGAAAGCAAGTTTTGTAATATTTCTTGGTGAAAAAAACATACACTGACTCTATTGTGATCCACTGAACTGTATTCAGGTGATGAACTGTGCTCTGAGGCACAACGTGGTAATGAATCCTCTGTTGGGGTATTCTCCTAATACAAGAGACTGTGAACAGGATATGATATTACTGTGTGTCTAAAGGTCTTATTACACTTTGTGCACAGGATTAAGATCCACAGGATGACTACATAAAAGCAGGGATAAGAAGAGACGGTGAAGGCAAAAGTGCTCAGGTTACGCATTACACACATGATTAGGCTTCATGCTCCTGCGTTAAGCTAGTTTTTCGTCACACTCCGGAGCACTGATGTTATGGAAGTGTACTTCAATAAAGAAAATTCTGTGGTTTGTCAGTGCAAAACTTACCACCAAGGTGCTAAGGTGTTTTGGATGGTTCCCAGGCTGTTGCTAAGAGGTTCTGAGTGGTTTCTAGTGTGTTGATTAATGGTTACTTACTGGTCTAAGTCAAAAGGGCTCACCTTAAATCTCTACGATATTCATGTCTCCAGGTATGGTTTCGGTCCTTTCTTCAAGGTAAGTCCATCGGATTTCTTAATCGTACACCTCTCCACTACAAGTCTCATGGTGTATCATTCATATCCATTTCACAAATGGTGCAGTATAAGTTGCACAGCAACATTTAATACTTATGGTTAAGGGTTTGTTTAAATCTCTAACTCTAACCTTCGGAGAGGGAAACACAGAGTAGCAGAGAGAAGAAATGCTTGGCATCCAGCAGACAAAAGGGTGGGACTGGCAGGAAAGGCAGCGATGAGTAAAGCTCATGTTCTCCTTTATGAGCCCCTCATCTAACGGCCGCATTTGATTACAGTAAGGCTCAGAGTTGAGGAACTTTTACAGGATTACTGCCAGTTTCCTCCACACACACACACACACACACACACACAGAGTGCTGGATGCTGGACCGTCTGGGTGAAACCGGAGTGGGGGAAGCTTTAATGAGGGGTATGAAGGGATGATGTTGAAGCCAGTCAGGGGAAACAGTGGGGAGTCTCCTTTGGATCGTACAATCCACTCGACTCATGTTATGCAGTTCATTCTGTTTTGATCCCAGTGAAGCTTCAAGAAGCAGTAAAAAGGTAAGGATTCCTGTTGTTACGATGTATGCAGATGTTCTAGTACTCTAGTACTAGAATCTAGTACTCAGTTATATCCCATGGAAAGAACAATTACAATCTGTAATCAATGTATAGATAGCAATGAGATTAATTAGAGAGCAAACTGAGACTTTTTCTCAGATTTTTCTCCTGAGGAAAAAAATCTGGTATAATCTCCTGAAGAATTCCAATGGGATCTTTACTGTCTTTCAAAATGTGCTCAAAATACCAAAAGTCTGCAGTCTAATGTGAACTCAAATCCCTGTTCACATAAGGAATTTTAAGGAGAAACATCTGAGACAAAGTTGATTGGAAACGTCTTTTAAGCTACGAAAGAACAACCTGAATGAAATTCTAATTTTAAAATGGGATTTTATTGCATATTCTTCATGTTTCCTGTAATGTTGTCTGAAATTTTGATATATTTTTTATATAATCAATATAATATATATATATATATATATACATATATATATATATATATATATATATATATATATATATATATATATATATATATATATATATATATATATATATATGTAATTATCTAACATTCCAGTGTTGAATCTACTGTACAAATGGTTATCATATCGTTTCATGTAATTTTGTGTAAACCTTTTAATTTGACATTATTACAAAGTGCACTTTTTAGAAGTGTGTGTAAAGAAATGTCTTTAAGAAAACTTCATTGCTCTTAAATATAGTGTTATATTATCTGTTGGTAATTTTTTTTTAAACATCCTTTTAAAATGTGAAGTACACTACAAGTGCACATTCAATACAATTAAGCACACCTATTTTTTTTACACTCAACCAACACCTCAAAATCACAATTTAAGTTTGCTTACACTTTATTTTAAGGTGACGTAGTAACATTGTACTTACTCAAACAAGCACTGACTGAGTAATATTAATTAAGTACATGTGGTTATTATAGAGTTGCGGTTAGGGTTAGGGTTTGGTTTAGGGTTAGTTACTTATGCATAATTGACTGTTTCTGGTTAGACTTTATGTGTCATTGTTACTGTGTAATTATATATATAAGTACTGAGTAATATTAGGCAAATACATGTACTTAGGGTTAGGGTGTGGTTGAGGGTTAGTTGCATGTAATTATGCATAATTTACTGTTATTAATATGGTAAGTAGATGTAACATGTAACAAGGACACTGTGAAATAAAGTGTTACCTTGTTTTTGTTTTTTTACTATAGTAAGTACATGTAACGTGTAACTACGTCATCTTAAAACAAAGTGTTAACAAATTTTTAATGAATTTCAGCTCGAGAACAACATTTCTTTTCTCACTTTAGTAATATGAGTTCAGATGGTGACGAGGCCCAGGCCAATCGCACCCATTAAGACGGCATCCCACCAACACTTAAAACGTACAGCAGTGGCGGTAAAGATTCTTTACCTGCCTCTTAAAGGACATAAAACCATTACTTAAGTCAAACTGATTTAAAACGTCTAATGAGTAATTTGGTCTGTAGAGTACAATAGAGTATTAAAAAGTGTGTTAGTGAAAATAAGGTATACTGTGCCACCATAAATGTCGAGAGTGCTCTCTAATTTGAACTCGCACCCTTGACTCGTGGCCTGAGAGGCAATGCTGTTTTTCTGCTTTGAACGAGGGGCCAAGTGCTGTAATCTCAGCTCTCTCACATGATAAGGTTAGGCTGGGGTTGAGTGAGGGGTCTGGGCTGTTAGTGGTGTTGATGGGGGTGGATCAGTGTTGTTTCTCTGTTCAGAGAGTGCATGGGCTGCACGTTCACGCTGTTAATGGAGGTACCGAGAGACGGGAACTGTAATTTGTCAGATCATTTTCTACCACTTTGCTTTGGCCTCAGCCCCCCTTGTTCATTAGCAGTCATTAATTCCCAGGACAGATGATCAGAAAAACCTCCAGTGAGGGTAGTGAGGGCCGCTGAAGGCAGAAAAACAGCAGTGAGACAAAGGATCACATGTGGAGGTCACGAGGGGCATGTTTTGGGGCCCAGCTTGTCTCTCTCTTATCCAAAAGCATGTATGAACGACTACACATCAGACCATGGATGGAGCCTCACTGTGTCAAGTGATTTCTGTTCAAAGTCAAATAAGTAACAAAAGATAGGTCAGAAATAGAAATAAATTGTTTACCCTTAAATTAGCCTTCTGTAATTGTTTATATTTTTACGTATGCACAAAAGGAGAATTTTTGAAGAATGTTAATGCTGCACTTTGACATAATGGTTCACATTGACCACATAAAATTAAAAAACATCAGAAAAGTATAGTTCATATGACACAATATTGCAATTCTTCTGAAGCAATGGTTGAACTATTGTGATATGTAATTTTGTTCACCCCATCACAAAACAATGATCTCATCAATGTCTCAAACTGTGCTCAAACATTATAAAATACTAAAGTCTGCAAGATTTCGAGAGTTCGATATGAACTCAAATATAATCTTGTAGTATGTCAACAAATGTTTCATTTGTTGCTGTTTTTTATTTGAACAAAAGAAGTTTAGATATTGTTGAGATGCCATTGCTGTGAACTCTTGTATGTCTCTTGAGTAACATTTGAGCAATAACATTTTCCCCCAGGACCCTAAACCTTTCTGTTGAAACTTGTGATAAATGTAAAAAAAATTAACATTGGCAGGCATGAATTTCATGACTGACAACCGTAAAAATTGTCTGTATTGCAATTGCTCATAATTCATCTCACACTCAAGCAATCTCCTTGCATCACATTGCACAGCTAAAGAAAATATGAGGTAGAAAGTAACCAATGTTAAAACGGTTTCAACACAGCTGGGACTGGTGCTCAAAATGTTGCTTGCTATTACTTTTCTAAACGACTAAACGTTTTTACTTGGTGGGCAAATGTACAGGTGAGGAAAACTCTTCGATGACCATTGAGGGAGGGATTTATTACTCTTTTTTGACTTGCGTCAACACCTTAGTAACTGCATAGCAACGCCCTGGCAACCACCCACAACACCGTAGCATTGTGACATCACTTGCGAGCATGACTCAGAAAATGATTCACTCTTATACCCATAATCTGCCTGAAGTCACCTCTATGTATATCTACATGTATATCAAGTCATGAAGCTACTATGAAAGCTATAATCAGTAATAATATAATGATAGCGAGAGCAGGATACAACTGCATGCACAATGCATCATGTAATGTAATATCCCCCCAATTTGGCTGAAGACAGAAGGCCGTTCTCCGCTCATGCCCCTCCACACCCACATTACGCTGCACGAAGTGGAACGGAAGCAGCGTTTGATTAGCCTCTGTAATCAGGGTCTGTCCAGACACAATAATGACATTATTACAGTATTACAGATTCTTATCAAGCAAAGCCCACAGGTCATGTCCTCAAAAAGACAATCTGGACTGTACTCACAGCAACACAGAGGAAGTACACTAACCCCATTTCTGTCAAGAGCTGAAGAATAAAAGAGCTTACATGCAACGAGAATAAGGAAACTAGAAAATGAGAAAAGATGTTTCAGAAAGTTGAACTTTCAGAAAATGTTGGTTGTCCACCTCAAGAGGTCAAACTAAAATATTGTATGATCTATTATATAATAAATACTACTCAAAAATTTGGAGATATATCACTTTTTAGCAATAAACATTTTCCCCAGCTCTAATACAGCTATATGAAAATTGTCAGAATATGCAATGGGGTTGAAGATAAAAATGTTGCCGATTTAGACATTAAACTATCCCTTGAGTTAGTTTTGTTTATGGTAAAACACTACAAAAATACTACAGTAAAAACCTGTTAATTGGTTAACGGTAGGCCTATATAAAGTGAAAAACTGTAATAAATCTAATAAGGCATTTCATGTAATTTGACAGTACTGTAATTTTACTGTACTTGACAATGTGTAATCTACAGGGTTTTTTTGGAAGTGAAAAAGAACAAGAAATCTTATCATTTACAGTGAAAATCTGTAAATTGACATTCCTAGAATTCTCTGCGTGACACTTGACATTTGGTGTTTTTTTATTAAAATAACTCTTTCGTTTTTTTTTTTAATCAGTTACATACTGTATAGGGTTTAATGTTGTTCCGTCTTATGTTTTTATGCATTATGTGCACCTTCTATATATTAGTATTTACCTCAGCTTGTGGAAAAGCTGCTTGTTTCTTTCTCTTTTACAGTGCACTTTTCTTATATGTTCCATTTCTTAAGGGAATCAACACAAGGGGAAACTATTTTAGCTAAACATTTTAGGAATTAATATTTTGATTCATTAGTATTTTTTCTGAATACTAATATATTGACTATCTAAAACTGTATGTGTTATATTATTTGAACATTCAGTTCTAGCTTATATTCCTTTGTTTTGCAGCCTAACAACTGTGCTAGACTCCACGACTATCCTCCTGGCAGGGATCGCTGGATATTTCAGACGGGCAAGGAACATTCAGGAGAATTACAGTCCTTCTTTGGAGTTTGTGAGGCTTTTGGACTGCACTTTATTTTGAAAGAATTAGATGCAGTCTGTTTGATTCACTCTTGTGTTATGTGGCACCAACCCTTCACACTTCCTTCCCCACATAGTGTAAAGCAAAGTACTTAATTTAGAGATATGCAAAATATCAGAGGAAAATGCCAAATGAAGGACGTTATAGAAAATGGTTCTTTCAGTGGCATTTAAAACTTTCACATGAGAGTAATGATTTCTTAAAATTATGTAATCATGTTCGCTCTACTTGGGTGGCAATACATAAATTAGGGGTTAAATACTAAACTGTGACAGTTGATCAGCCCTCATGGCTGTGATTCAAAATGCTACACCACAAATTAGCTATGTTTTTGCGGACATGTCCCATGGTAATACTGTGGTATTCTTTGGAGTACCTCAAAATACCACGTAAATACTATTATTTATACCATGTCAGGATGGTGTTACCACCATCCTTCTAAAGTACATTTTTGCAAGAGCCACTGGAGATAAGAATCTTTGCCGCAATGTAATGAGAGTCAGATTTACATCTCTTTCTCACCTCACTATGAATTAATCTTAAAGCAATATGCAATAAGTGATGTTGACTGTTAATTTCAAAAGCCTTATCTTTTGTTCCTTTTTAGTCTGAAAATTGCATCAAGTTTCTTATCTGGGTGTAGTGGATAATTGGGGAAATACCTAGAGTTAAGCCAAGCGTGGGAGAAGCAGGGGTCGGGTGGGATGGTGGGGGTTACCGGTTTGTTGTGGCTGTGTGGGTTCCTGGCATGCGGATTTGTGACAGTAGTGAAAAATCACATTGCCAGGGATTACCACACTGCCATGGCCTTACCAGCAGTTCATGAGGAAATGGACAAAAATGGAGGGTATTTGAAAAAAGGGCTCCCGCCATGGCAGAACGAGAAAGGGAAACTTCCTTAGGGGGTTTATACTCAAAAAGCAAAATACCTGCATTTGTGACGTCATTCTGAGCGGGTGCAGAGCTTAGCTGATTGGTGAACGTGCACGCTTGGCTTTGTTGTTCACAGTGGCTAAGTTCTTCACCTGAAAAGAAACTAAGAAAGTGCAGGGGTTTTTTCTTTTCTTTTGGAAAGACTATGCTATGTAAATGCGCTAACATACTGGTAATATATAAACCTTGTGAAAATGAAGTAGCATATTTTTAAAAAGAGTACTTATTATGTCGAAAATATACTTTAAAATAATAGACTTAAGTCTGAATTGAATGCTGTTTTTGGACACTTAGGCGCATTGCAATTAAATGTGTTCTGGTTTAAATTTATATTGTGGTTTGACTTTTGAGTGCTTTTTTAACCTTAAGACATAACCCAGTAAGACTTAAGTTTCTTTCTTACTTTCTCAAGTACGAATTAAGTACATTTGGGCCTGGCTTCACAGTCAGGGCTTAGATTAAGCCAGTAGGACATTTAAGTAGCTTTTATAAAAATGCCTTAGCTGGCGTGCATCTTGAGACAAAACAATGGGACTGACATATTTTAAGATATCAAGTTGCTTTCAGGTAAAACAGCTCAAACATGCAATTTAGATTTACTAAAGCCTTGTCTGTGAAACCAGGGGTTGAAGTACATTAAGTACATTGAAACTTGTATGTCATGATTTTAATTGAATATATTTGTAATTACACATTTTTAATGATGAAGTTGCAATTCAGTACATTAAAAATAAATTCACTTTTAATATAATATCAAATAACAAACTACAGTTAAAATTATAATCAAGAACTTTGCCTTAATGTGTCAGTCAACACATAAAAATGAGTGTACTCCAAAACATAACAAAAGAATATATAATATTTAAATAATTTGAAGTATGATAACTTGAAGTATGATAACATGATTTAAAAATGTATACTTCAAAGTAAAATTGTTAATTTGACATTATTACAAAGTGCACTTACAGAAACAGGAAAATATAGGCCTACTTCAAGATTTGAAGTGCACTACAAGTGCACATTCAATACAACTAAGTACACCTCTTTTTCTCAAGGTTAGTGTTCTAATTATGGTTTTATTTAAGGAATATTTTACCCAAAAATGAAAATGCTGTCATCACTTACTCGCTCAAACAACATATTTCAAACAACACAATGTTGGGTAAACTGCTGACAGAATTTTCTCAGGCCATATTTCTAAATGTTAACGAGGAAGGTATTAGCATCAGACAAACAATGAATAACAAACATATCTAAATTGAAGATGATAGATGTTCAGTGTCATAATCAAGCACACATGGGTAATGATAAATCTTGCTTAAAAACAGAGAAATGTGCCAATATTGAAGCAGAACACTGCTCCCTTGAGACTGTTGGCTGAAGCTTTCATTGTGGATGCAAATGTCTCATTCAAAGCAGATGGTCATTATCTTAAAGGTGAAGTGTGTAATTTCTGTGCCACTATAGTGTCACCAAACAGAACTGCAAAAATAATACTGCTTTCAAACAGGTTTCCCGAACACTCCTGTCTGCTAATGTTCAATAAAACGTATAGCCCCGCCCCACTAACCCCATTGGTTGAGCTGTTGCTGTTGTTGGGCGGGGCAGGAGCCTCAAACAAACAAAGCAATGTTTTGTATTTACAGTTTTTGAGGGAATCAACCTACAAATTGTTGACTTGAAGTTCTTGCTGAATGTTAAGAATTGGATAAGTGTTCTTTAACATCGTACTTCAGCTAAGGATGGAAATGAACATGATTTAAAGTGTAATAATAAAACTATAATAAATCACTGTGATCAAGAAATCACAACCCTGAAAAGGTAAGAGTTAGCTTTCTAACTTGGTAATGTCTTTTCACGCACCTGTATGGTTTTAAAAATGTCAAATGATAATCTGTAGAGTTGTGTGTCTCATCAGGACCTGAGCTCCGGTGCCTTCTGAGCTGATATCAGTTGTAGTAAAATACTGGCTCAGTTCAGCAGGAACAGGAGAGTGGCCCAAAGAACCATCAAGAGCTTTCAAAGGCCTTGTGCAGAACCAGAAACAAGTCTGTGTTTGATGTGTGCTTGTCTCTCAACGAATGTCCTGAAATGCCTTGACCTTAAATGAACCAGGAGGGCTGGTTTCCCAGGCACAGATTAAGCAAAGTCCCACAATAAAAATAATTTCCAGTGAGAAGGATCGGAGTTCATGTGACTTGACATGGTCACATTTGAATAACTTGAGAAATGTTTGAAAATAAACCATTTACTTGTAATTTGACTTGGTCTCTTAGTTGTATGACTTGGATTTACTTTTAGTTTTTTCACCTAATGGACACAAAAAGGAGTATTAGACAACAAATTAATTGTAACTCCATTAAGTACAACAGTTAAATAGACAAACATTTGGACTATGTTTATACAAAATAGGGCCTTAATGATCTCTTAGTTTACACTGTAGTTATTAAAACATGCATTGGAAAATGGTTTGCTTTTGACATATAAGAAAAAAAAACACTACATTTTTTTTTTTTTAGAATAATGGCTCTGTGGCCACATCATGAGGATCAACTGCACCACACACACTGCCTTGCCTGTTGAGCTTCACCAATGTACTGTATGTGCAGTATGTATGAGTGTAACGCCCCCTAGTGTTGAACCTGCAGTCTAAATTCACATCCAACTCTTATATACTGTATCTAGCCGTGAGCACAATCACTAAATAGAGATGTTAAAAATGTTCTGGATTGCTGCGGGGCTGCACCACTTTAACATTTGCTTCGTAAAATTAGGGGTTAAAACAGCTTACATCTGTTTTATAAAATGTTAAAAGAATGTTTTGAAACTTAAAAAATAATTCAGATAATTAAATAAAAAATAATCGCTTTAGTGATCTGAAAAATATTTGTATATTGTTATATTGCATGTGGGATCTAACTAGAGACTTGGTGATAGATCTTTCTTTATGGGGCAGAGTTTTAATTACAAACGCAGAGGCTATTTCTAGATCTAGACTGACTCATGCAACAATGGCGTTGCGTCTTTATATGAAAATTGTGTTGTTTTGGATTTTGAACATTAAATAATACATTTAATACAAGTTAATTGGCTTAGTCAGATTGTTATCCTAATTCAATTTGGAATTTTATCGCCTCCCATAGTCTTTCAAACCTTGCAAAAAAAAAAAAAAAAATTTTAATGTTTTTTTTTTTTTTTAAGAAAGCGCAATCGATGATAGAAGTTGCTCTGAGACCACCGGACTTGGGACCACTGAACTTGGAATCGCAGTGATCACCGGACTCGGGATGCTGGCCGCTCGCACTGGCATCAGTTGTGGGTCCCCCACACTGGAAATCAGCCTCCTATGTCCAGGGGCATTCTTTGTAGACGGGACAGGAGTGAACCAAGGTCCATGACTGTTGGAGCTGATGAAGAGTAGCCTGTCTGTCAGTTTGATTTCATCAAAAGGTACCTGATATGAAAACTCACAAAACGACTGGACGTATTCCTCATTCGACTTTTTCATTGCCAACGATGCAGTATTTGGTCAACTCGGTCCATGATAGATCTAGATCGGCTGCTGGATCTATACTTGGTGTAGTCTGTTACGAGTCACTGCTCCAATACTTTATGGGCTATCCAAGTGCAGCCTTTATTTAGGACAATCCATAAGAGTAGCCTAGTCAAAAACAGGTAAATGGTCAAATATAATCCAAAATAGGGCAAAATCCAAGAAGACAGACCAAGAACATGAACACTGAAACAGAACTATAGGCGCTCAGAAATGCAGCAGTCACATTCACAAAGAACTATGCAAAGAAAGCTATGGAAAACACAGCTTAAAAAGGTAAATTGAGACAAGCAAATGATCGACAGGTGGGAGAAATTAAACCCTAGTGAGTACGGGGAATGGATTATGGGCAATATAGTTCATCATGGGAGAGAAAAGGAGTCAGGAGGAGTGCCCTCTGGTGGAGATCATGGGCAGTCCAGCTGGAGGATTTTACATGGTTGTCAATGAAGGGGATGCTAAATATTGTTTTTACTTTAACAAAATTTTCTCAATAAAAACCCCCAGATAAACCTGGTGTCCTCCATGATTCCAGTTCTTTCTGACAACAAAGCTCATAATCATGACTTCAGAAGTGGGAAGTAGAACATTTCTGATAGCACATGAAGGTATACTTTTTTTTTTGGTTTATTTATTATGAAGGCAGATAATTTTTTCAAGATCCAAGACAGGACAATCAAGCCAACAGTGCCAGGTGTTACATAATTGGCAGCAGGTGCAACACACTTCTCAAACTCTTGCTGTACACCTTTTTATAGCTAGATATTGGGGGCACATCCTACTTAAATTCATTATTAACAAACCAGACACAAACATCTAATGGCTTGTTAATGCATTACCGTGTTATGATTTTACTTGAGGGGGCATATCATACTTAATTCATTATTAACTAACCATACACCATACAACATACCTACACCACACTCAGCTAAAGTGTGACCTTAGTTCATGGTCAAAACTGCTAACAGCAGACATATCTTTATACAAACGGAAAAAAATCGTTACAATTAGCTTACGTTTAAAACATTTTAACATATATTATACAAAAGACTAGTGGTACATTAATAAACTGATGCAATTACAATGTCATATGCCATAAAACACAACCTTTATTTACCTAATCTCTCACGTTGTAGCGACTACGGCAAATCAGCTGTTCTCCCGTAGTTGACGGTTACAGTAGAACGTCAGGAAGTAGCAGTTAAATTTGCGCATGCGCAATACAACGCCAGAATGCCGTTGCCGTTCCATTCGCAGCCGTTGCTTAAAGTCCCTAATTGCTCCATAGAACGGTACGTCGCGGATTTCATTGAACTGGCACATCTCGCGCAAATGAGAACCCAGTGCTTGATGATCTTCTTCCGCGGGGGATTATCGGAACCACTCCGGTCTCTGATGCCCGAACCCGATCCGCACGGGTCTTTAGAGTGGTATATCGACCTGGCCCTGTTGTGGAGCGGCTCTTTGTTGACTGTGGGCGTGAAGGAGAAGAAGCTTTGTGAACCTGCACATCACGTCTGCCCAGCCGAGCCTGCACTTCTCGTCAGCCCAGCCGAGCCCGTGCTTCTCGTCAGCCCAGCCGAGCCCGCGCTACACGTCAGCCCAGCCGAGCCCGCGCTACACGTCAGCCCAGCCGAGCCCGCACTTCTCGTCTGCCCAGCCGAGCCCGTGCTTCTCGTCAGCCCAGCCGAGCCCGCGCTACACGTCAGCCCAGCCGAGCCCGCGCTACACGTCAGCCCAGCCGAGCCCGCGCTTCTCGTCAGCCCAGCCGAGCCCGTGCTTCTCGTCAGCCCAGCCGAGCCCGCGCTACACGTCAGCCCAGCCGAGCCCGCGCTACACGTCAGCCCAGCCGAGCCTGCACTTCTCGTCTGCCCAGCCGAGCCCGTGCTTCTCGTCAGCCCAGCCGAGCCCGCGCTACACGTCAGCCCAGCCGAGCCCGCGCTTCTCGTCTGCCCAGCCGAGGCCACGCAACATGTGAATCCCGTCATTCTGACACTTCACGTGAGCTCCGTTGTATTCCTGCCTCAAGAGTTTTCTACTGAGGCTGAGCGCGTGCCTGCCGAGTCAAGTGAGTCAAGTACCGAGTCAAGTGAGTCAAGCGCCGAGTCAAGTGTGTCAAGTGCCGAAACAAGTGAGTCAAGTGCGTCCAGGTCCGAATCTAGCCAAGTGAGTGCATCAAGCCCAGTGACGCACCGTCGCAGAAGGAAGAGAAGGAGGGCTCGTTTGCCTCGCCGGGCTCCGGAGGGCGTTCCCGGCCCCGCCTCTGCGCCTCGCCCTGCCGGCCCCGCCTCTGCGCCTCACCCTGCCGGCCCCGCCTCTGCGCCTCGCCTTACCTGTGCCCTTCAAGCTCCGGGAGGCTTCTCTTGAACCCGTTTACAGCCACGGAGGTTCCTCCCGTGGCAGTAGGTACCCTGTAAGGGCCATGGAGGTGACGCTGACATGGACCTCGCCTTGTCCTGCTGCGCCCTGGCCTTCGCCTCGTCCTGCTGCGCCCTGGCCTTCGCCTCGTCCTGCTCCGCCCTGGCCTTCACCTCGTCCTGCTCCGCCCTGGCCTTCGCCTCATCCTGCTCCGCCCTGGTCACCGGCCCAGTCTGGTCCTCTCTGGTCACCGGCCCAGTCTGGTCCGCCCACGCTCTGCGGACCAGGCCCGCCTTGGCTACCTCCTGGTCCCGTTCCCCTGCACGGGCCTGGCCCTCTGTCCCTCCCCCAAGACTGCCCATGCTCCTCCGCCCTCCTGCATTTTTTGTTGTTTTAATGGGCGTCAGGAGCCGACCTTAAGGGGGGGGGGGGGGGGGACTCTTCCAGCCTCTTCCAGCCTCTTCCAGCCTCTTCTCTGCTTCAACCGCACCACGTTACTGTGCCATTCAGTAATGTTTATGATGAAGCTGCAGATGTAAATAGTTTAAATTGACAATAAATTGTTTATATTTATTTTAAAGTCAAAATATTACTTATTCCTTCTTACTGAGCCTGATTGATAGTTTACCCCTAAATGTTAATTAATGCATTAACTAAACATGTACTAACATGTAGTTAAGGCTGCTGTTATTAATCCATGAATCATTATGACTCCTGTCGTAGTTAAGGATAGCTCTTCATTGCCTCATGATTAGTTCATATCTCCACTAATCATGTTCATGTTAAAGTAATGATTAATTCAGGCATTAGATTATTGTAAAGTGTTACCGACCGTTATATGCCTATAGCATATGACAGACTCAAATATGTTTGCATTTCTAATAGGAGTGTTTGTGGAGAGTCTTCCACCTATGTGTGGTAACAGATCAGACCAGTTATATTTGTGAATCAACATCACAAAATCAGTCCCAAATGTTATCACAAACGTAAAAGTACATTTATATATATTTTTAAGCAGACTTCAAAACTATTTCAGAAAATTAAATGAACCAAAACTATGTAATAATCATATAATGATGAAAAATAATATGAACAGAAGATAAAACTACAAATCATCACATGTACTCTCACAGGACAAAGTCCAAAAGAGTTCAGCAGAGGATCTTCAGAGCACAGTCTTCTGTTTCAGTGGTGTGTGTTTGGAGATGTTGACTTCACAGTTTCAGCACAGTCGGTAACATCATCCTTCCAGGTTCAGACAGCTGATTTACGGGCTTCACATTAAACATACTTCTAAATCCTGTAGTTTGTAAAAGCAGGATCTGAATGTCTGTAAAAACTGTCCAGTGAATTACCATGTACGGAGTAGGGAAGACTGGAATCCACGAATCTCAACATTTTCTGTGGCTATGTCACTTTGAAGGCATTGCAAGTATTTTAGAATCGCTGCAACACGAGTTTATCAGCGAGTAAGATTATAAACTTTCCAGGAAGTTCCAAGTTCTGTGAGTAGATGACGTCACTACTGTCACGTTCTCTTGTTCTTTACTGTGTTGTAGTTTTCTAAGGAAAAAAACAGTTTAACATAAACATTCATGGGAACATGTGATTCCATCACAGTGGTCTGTATCATTAAAGAAAGACAAAATCTACTTTATCTGTTCATTCTTCGTGTCAGTTTTTTCTGAACACTAAATATCTCACCTTATCATGGACCTCTTCAGATATATCAGTTTGACACTGCTCTGGACCACCAGAATCATGAGAAACTGGAACAGTAGAATAGTTTATATGTTATGACAGATATTTTTGATAACTTTATGCTAAGTCACATTTTTATCATCAGATATAGTGAAAAATGTGACTTACGAAGCATAGGAGTCATTCAGATCCAAGTGCAGCTTGTCTTTATTAAACAGAGTAGTCACCAGGCAAGGGTCATACACCAGCAAACTCAACAGAGAAGATCAGGCAAAATCATGGTCAATAAACAGGCAGGATATCAGGGCAGGCAGCAAACAAACAGGATACAGGAACAGGCAGGTAAACACATGGAAAAATGCTTGGAAGACTTAGCCCAGAGTGTTGTGTGAGTGTGGCTTAAATAGTGTTTGAACATGAGGTGCAGGTATGTGTGTGTAATCAGCGCAGTGCAGGTGTATGGTGTAATCAGTCCAGGGAGATGCATGATGGGAAATTAGCGTGGCTAATCAGTACAATCTGCTTACATGATGATCATGAAAATAAGAAGGGAATAATTTGCTCTCTCTGTCATATTTTGCAACACAAAATATAATATACAAATAAAAATAAAAAAAATTATTTGAGAAGAAAAAATACATGTATCATATCAAACTAGAAGCAAATAGCATAAAGTAAATTGTTGTATTCTATTAAAACTTTATTATATACTTACAATTTGGTCGTTTGTCAATGCTCTCCTGTTTTACCAGCTGTGGTCTGGATGTGCGAGATCGTTCTTCTCGGCTCTCCATTTCCCTCTGTTTCTCCTACTCTTCTCACGGTTCTTGCTCTTCTGTGAGTTGATGTAGGCTATCTCAAACTTATGACATGAAACTGATAAAATACTATTTCATATATATTTTAATTGTTATAGGGTACAGATAATGCATTTTCTGTGTTCATGGTAAATGGTAAATGGACTGCATTTATATAGTGCTTTCACAGACCCAATGGCCACCAAAGCGCTTTTTTAATCTTGCACACAAATCTTGCCGGGGGGAGATCCTGGGACTCTGGGTTGTTGTTGTGACCTTTCTAGCAGTTGTTCATTGATTTCCCAATGGATTGGATTGACAAATAACCTTTCAGGTAAGATGGTTTCGGGTTCTTCAACTGGACTTTCTGGGGCATGGATATGGGAAAAAGCATCTGCTCTAGTGTTCTTTGATCCTGGTCGATATGAGATTGTGAAATGAAAACGAGTGAAGAACAGTGCCCATCTAGCCTGACGTGGATTCAGTCTCTTAGCATCTCTTAAATACTGAAGGTTCTTGTGATCGGTGAGTACTAGAAACGGATGTTTGGCCCCCTCTAGCCAATGCCTCCATTCCTCCAAGGCAAGTTTCACAGCCAAGAGTTCCCGGTTTCCAATGTCGTAATTGCTTTCTGCAGTTGATAGCTTTCTAGAAAAGAACGCACAGGGTATGGTTTTGGAGGAATCATCAGAGTACTGGGACAGAATCGCTCCTACTCCTGTAGTGGAGGCGTCCACTTCTACTACAAATACCTTTTCCGTATCTGGATGATGGAGTAATGGTGCAACGGTGAATGCGGCCTTGAGTGATTCAAAAGCTCTGTCTGCTTCTGGGGTCCAAAGAAGTGTCTTGGGTTTTCCTTTTAGCAGGGAGGTCAGGGGAGCTGTCAAAAGGCTGTATTGATGTATAAATCGTCGGTAGAAATTTGCGAAACCGAGGAATCTCTGAAGTTCCTTAACTGACTGAGGAGTAGGCCAGGACAGGATGGTCTCCGTCTTCCGATTATTCATTTCCACTCCGTTCTCACTGAGGTGATATCCCAGGAACTCGACACTGGTTTGATGGAAAGAGCACTTCTCAGCCTTTAGGAACAGAGTGAATTCTCGGAGTCTTTGGAGTACCTGAGATACATGATGTCGATGTTCAACTAGGTCTTTGGAAAAAATAAGAATATCGTCGATATATACCACCACGAACTTTCCCAAGAAATCCCGGAGTACCTCATCCATGAAGCTCTGGAAGACGGAAGGGGCGTTTACCAATCCATACGGCAACACCAGATATTCATAATGCCCTGCAGGAGTTATGAAAGCCGTCTTCCACTCATCCCCTTTCCTAATTCGGACCAGATTGTATGCACTCCTTAAATCCAACTTGGTGAAAATTTTAGCTTCACTGAGCTGTTCCAGAGCTGATGGGATGAGGGGCAGTGGATAACTGAATTTCACGGTGATCTGGTTTAGGGCTCTGTAGTCAATGCATGGTCTTAAACCCCCGCCTTTCTTGGGAACAAAAAAGAAACTAGCCGCAGCAGGTGATGTAGAAGGACGGATGTAACCTTGTTCCAAGGCTTCCTCGATGTACTTTCGCATGGAATCTTGTTCGGGAATTGACAGGGAATAAATTCGACCCTTGGGAATGGAGGCTCCGGGTTTCAGATCAATGGCACAGTCCCATGGCCGATGGGGAGGTAAGTTGGAGGCAGTAACTGGATTGAAAATGTCAGAGAATGAGGAGTAACAGGAGGGAATACTAGTGGATAGGTTTTCCGTGGGACTTTCGATGGATGTGGAATTCACTTTTAGAACCTCGGGTGGTTGAGCACAGGGTGAGCTAGGATGTGGAATTTCATTAAGTGGGCACTGACAACCCCATCTAGTGATCTCACCAGACTGCCAATTTATGGTGGGTTGGTGACGAATTAACCATGGGCGACCTAGGATTATGTCTGTTTGACTATTCTGTAGAACAAAAGGTTCAAACATTTCATGGTGTACGTTTTCAATCCATAACTGGATGGGTGTTATCTGGGATGTGACATGTCCTTTGTTAATCTGCTCACCTGTTACGGCGTAGATGGAGTAGGGCTTGGGAGTGTCAATCTTCCGGAGGTTGAGTTCTTTACAGAGCTGTCCTGAAATGAAGTTCCCTGCTGACCCAGAGTCGATGATAGCTGTTACAGATACATGGATATTTCGAGATTTCAGGATTACAGGAATCGTAAGGGGTGTTGATATAATGGAGCTGTCTTGAACGGAGCTTACCGTCAGCCGACCTGGTCGAATGGGACAGGTGAGTCTAAAATGACCCTTAGCCCCACAGTACATGCATAATTTCAACTCTTTTCTGCGAGTGCGTTCTGCCTGGGAAAGTCGGAAAGTGTCGACTTGCATCTTCTCAGATTGATCTTCTGACGCAGAACCCATGACAACTTGAGGAGAAGAAGAGTGACATAGCATAGTATCTTGGTAACAGTTCTGAGATCTTTGCTGCACACGAATAGCCTGCTGGATGAATTTATCTATTCCCAGGGTGTCATCATAAATCGCCAATTGAAGACGCAGGGCAGGATTCAACCCACGGCGATAAACTGAGATGAGCGCCCTTTCATTCCACCCACTGTTGGAGGCTAGAGTGCGAAATTCTAAAGAATACTCAGAAACTGTCTTCTTTCCTTGACGCAACTGCAACAATTGATCACCGACAGAGGAATCTTCAGTTGGACGTCCGAAAACTTCTTTGAAGTGTTTTACAAATTCCTAAACAGATGTCATCACAGTGGATTCCTGCATCCACAATGCCTCAGCCCATCTCAAAGCTGCTCCGGATAATTGTTAGATAATGAAAGCGACTTTCGATCGCTCGGTGGGATAGTTGGGCTTGTTGTTCCAACGCAAGTGAACATTGCAATAAGAATCCGTTGCAATCCTCCGCCCGACCGGAGATGGCGCTGGGCGCGACTGTGGACTAGCGAAGCAGGCAATAGAGGGAGCGGAGTTTACGGAAGCGCTGGCTGGGGGTAGCACTGGGTTCGCCGGGGCAGCTGGGACTTGTATGGAATTTGTTGCAGCGGCGGTAGGTTGAATAGAGTTTGTATCTGTGTCTGAGGTTCGCATGGAATCCATTTTCTTCACCTCTTTTGGTTTTGGTCAAGTCTTCTGTCAGGATACAGGCTCGGAGTCTGAGGTAAGTGAATCAACATAAAGCTTTATTTCAGTGCTTCAAGTTCAAAGGCGAGAATATTCAAAGTTCAGAGGTGAATTCGGTGAAGATTACTGTGCGGGAAGGATTCCAGGTGAGCAGATCCTCTTCAGTTTATCTAATGATAAACTAACACAGTTCAGTGATGATTTGTCTTTTCTCTTTCAGATACAGCTGTGAGCGAGTGGAACTCAGGAGGAATACAAGGACTCAGGAGACCCGGATACAGTTGAAGCTTCTAGGAACATCAGAACAAGGACACAGAGGTTAGTATAATTCAGGTGAGTATACGTTACGTGACGAGGACAGGTTGTATCAGAGACTTCGTGAAACAGTGGTAAAGCATCTGTTCCTGTTGGAGACTTGACAAAGATTGAATGCGAACTGGTTGAATGTGAACTGATTGGGAACAGGTGCAGGTGATTAGAACTCAGGAGAGAGTGATCGTTGTGTGGTGTGAGATGTGGACTCTGATTGGTTTCTGACAGACATTATATATATATACATATATATATAGGGGAGAGCGGGGCACAACCTAACACATTTTGGTTTTGGCTCAATTATTTAAAAAAGAATTAAGTTAGATTTAACTTTTTTTTTACACAAGCAACATACACATATCTGCTACAAATGAACACTTAAAGTTTTTTTCTAGGGCCTTCCATTTAAAAAAGAATTAAGTTAGATTTAACTTTTTTTTTACACAAGCAACATACACATATCTGCTACAAATGAACACTTAAAGTTTTTTTCTAGGGCCTTCCATTTTCGTACAGTTGCACTGAAAGTGACAGAAGTGCAAATGTTACAACTTACCCCATATGCGGGGTTAATTGTAACAGACAGAGGGGTTAGTTGTAACACTTGTGTGTAACACATAATTCAGTACTATTTTATCTGTATAGTTTGATATTGTTTGTGCATCTGTATAGATAGATATCCATACATCCATTCCTCATCCAATCATCCTTCTATTATGAATCAATATCATGGATAGAGATATAGGAAAGGGCTGCACAATTTTGCAATAAATAAATAAGTAAATAAAATCATCAAATATTGCAATTGCAGTTGAATTACATTTGTGTGTGGCAGCTGCATGCAAAATTATTATTATTAATAATAATAACAGTAATAATAATAACAATTAGCTTAAAATAAAAATTTAAAGGGCTTATTGCATTAAAAAAGGCTATATTTTTAATAAATAAACAAGTGATCAATGCATAGTAAACTAAATAAAAAATAAATAAAAAATTCCAACATTGTTTGTGAAAGTCCAAATATATAAATACTCAAACCTGAAAAGTTGCGTGGCTCCCTGTTTTCATTTGATTATCATTGTTCACTTGGCGGCTTAGTAACACTGCGCTACAACTAACCCCGCTGTGTAAAACATATTTTAAGCCTAGCTAACACTTGCTAGGAGTTGCTGACATGTTTCAAAACGGTGTTATGTTTTAGCCAACAAGACAGTGATTAAGGCAATATAACGTTAGATTTGGAAACGTACACACCCAACTCAGAAACCGAAAAAAACCTATGATGAAAAAAATTACTTGCATGGTGTCAAAACACTCTTTGTCCAGTATCTTCACGAAATATTATCAAAACTTTCCACAAATTCGCGGGAGACCGTCTTCTGGCAGCGAGAGAAAAAGAGCGGAAACACAACCTGCTTGATCCTGACTAACTATGTAAAAGGTCCGTGTTACATTTAACCCCGCGTTAGGTTGTGCCCCGCGCTCCCCTACATCAAGAGTCTTTCCCCTTGAAATTTAGAAATCTAAATTGGTGAATTGAGAAGAAATCTACAAATGCAAACAGATGGAGGATAGTAGGTTTAAAACAAACTCCATCTAAATGTGGATTTTAAAGGTTTTATTTGATGATGATGATACAGGCCTCCCTCAAATGTGAAACTGAGTCCATGTCACCATCAGGTGTATCAAATATATACTTGATTGAAACTAGTAGCATAGAAAACATGCACATTGTGGCATGGTTTCCTTTGCTGCTCTATAAACCTATGAATACTAAGGAGACCATGGTTTCTGTGTGAACTGATTATTTTGTAGACATCTTTTGAAATTGAAACAATTGCGTGAGTTTGAGGAAGATAAAATTAATTAACTTTTTTAATACATTTTTGTAAAAGTCAGAGTTGTGTTAATATATATACTTTTACTTTTATACTTATACTTTTTTGTTTAAAAAAAACTTTTATGAGAAGTGCCCCTTTTTTTCACTTGAGCCCCTGCCCCTCAAAATGTCTGTGCACGTCCCTGGTAACAGTTCACTGCACAAAATACACCAGAAACGATTCTTAACTTTTCCCACCCCAGACTATTCTGTGCAGTTTACTTTATTAAACTCCCTCCAAGCACTGCACTCAGTGTCATACTGTCACTATCCAAACAATTTATGAATAATTAATGAACTGTGTGTGTGACAGTTGTCTCTGCACAAGTAAATTCAGACAGAGAAAGATACATATTTTATTTTACTCCCAGGCAATGGACAAATGTCTGCTCAGGTCTTTTTATTATTGCAAATGAAAGGTTACAGCCATTAACAATGAGAAGATATAAATAAATAAAACAGGGACATCATTAGTCTGCTCAGGTCATTGGTTCAGAAATAATTAATTTGTCTGTTACTTCTTTGTACAGTAGCTAGCTGTCACTATAGTGAGCAATGCTGAATAAAGCTTCGAGTAATGAACCTTTGGGTGAAGCAATGGGCTGTGAGGTCTCAGTGGTTCAGGAAGCCTCATTTTGCCATCACTAGCTATTTCCACTACCACATTACGTAACATGTTGTTTGTCACAAAATGTCTATTTAAAATAAAGTGTTGATCGGACAGTTTAAAAGACTCACGCTAAAAAATGCAAAAAAAACAAAAACAGAAACAAAAGTTTTCATTGCTAATGTTCATTCACCTTTGGTTGTAATATTACAGAACATTTTAGATATCTTTAAACATCTAAATCATTTAGATTTTAGGCAATGCTATCCCATAAGTGTACAAGGAATAACAACCACTTTCAGGACGGAGGTGTTGGAGTCCATTAGATGGTATATAAAAGACCCAAATGTGTCTAGAAGTTTGATATGTCCATGCTTTTTAATATATTTTATCAATATTTTTAGATGATTGTTTAATGGTGTGGACTTTCAATTGTAGATGCAAGACAGACAGTATATTATTAACAATAAAAGTTACAAAACAACTCTGATGCCGGTAACATTTATTCAGGTTACACTGATTTCATGTGATTAGCAAATGCCTCAAATGTTAATTAAACTGATCCAGATGTCAGCAGTGTTGTGACCTCACTGATACAGACATGCCTGTCTGTGTATGTCTTAATAGAGTCACAGAAAAACCACTCTTAACAGAGATACGTTCACAATCACAAACCAAAATCAAATTCACAATCCCAAACATAGCTCAGAAAAACACCTCAGTTATAGTACATGATTAAAAATCAAAGAGTAAGATTTGAAGCTTAAGATTTTTCTTTAAAACATTTGAAAGAAAATCTGTTCTAAAATAAGATGTCATGAATGTCAACAAAACAACAGAATTCATGCATGTATAGGTTATATAATGATTTGTCACTAAGAGTACACCACAACATTCGAATTAGTACTACAGGTTTACATATATAAAACACATCTTTATTTTATTGGAATAAAACACTTTCCTCAGTTTACTTATTTTTCATGTTTTACAAGGCAGTTTTTTTTTTCAATATTCATGGATACTTGGATTTTAAGGTGTGAGTTTTAAGTTCTTACCACAATACCAAACTGATTTAAACAGAGGGCAGAGAGGTAGTTAAATTGATGTTTAGGCTTTTCTCTGCATCCTCCTTTGTGATTTCTCCCCAGGGTATTTTTGCAGGCTTTGCACTGTACACCTTTGCAAACTGCTCATTGAATTCTGCCATCACGTATTTCCAGTATGCTGAGGCCTCTATGCTGGGGTCTGGATCGATTCGCCAGTCTGGATAGATTTTGCTGTATTCTTTATATGGATGCCACTGATCGTTGGTGTCTTCGCACTTAAACCTTGAGTTGCTCTGCACTAAAGAAGAGCAGATGTTGGTCACTAGTTTTTTAGACTCATTATCTCTGCAGCGGCCGAGACCTTCTGGTCTGTGGATTGAGACAAAGTGTTTAGTGTGAGCGTCTCCTCCAGCCTCACATGGTGCTTCACAGAATGGACACTGTTTCCCACAGCCATGCACTCGTTTGAACAGCAGATCCTGTGGTTTGGTTTGAAGACGATCTATTTTGCTTTGAAAATCTCTTGCTTGGAAACTTGCTTTCAGTGATTTATCCATGTCCATTACACAACATTGAAGGGATTTAGCAAAATTTTTTGTATTTGCATTGTTCAATGTGCTGATTTTGTCCACTGCGTCCTTGGGAAAAACAAACCTTTTTTCAAGTTTATTACAAATGTTCTCAATAAATCCCTTGATGTCCTTTATCTTTGTGTCTCGCTCTGCCTCTTCAATGGCCTGTTTAATTTCACTGATGACGTCATTGACGAGGTCCTCCTCCAATGTGAACATTCTGTTCTCTGCGGAAAAGTGCTTTTTGATTTTGTCCAAAATAAAGGCTTTAACAAATGTTTCATATGACAAGATGAAATGCAAATATGTTTCAAACTTAAATTCATCAAGAAGATTTTTCAAGATTGAAATCTGAAATGTTGTTCTTGATCCGAAAATTGCTATGTTTTCACCAGTCACCATCTTGACTGCCATTTTCATGCCCAAGTTCTCTGAAATACATCTTTCCAAGGCAGGTTTTAGGCAGTTTCTCATGAATTCATCAGCTTTCCTCTGACACTGGTCTCGTTCACGGTAAAGATCAATGAAGTCAGAGCGGTATGTTTGTTTGAAGTTCTCCAAGGCTGTTCGTGGGTTATTTTCCTTGATGAATTGATTGTGAATCTCTTGGAATTCTCTGCTTGCAAAGCCACATATGTGCAGTTTAAGAGACAGCTCAAAATCTTCCTCTAGCTTAAGATCTTCATGAGCCTTAAGTTTCTCACCAATCATGTTAAGAATTTCCCTGATGTATGTGTCATCATAATCATCCTTACTTTCCCTCTTTAATTTAACAAATTCCTGACAATCTCTGATAAGGTTGTCTGACATCTCTTGAACTATCTTGATATGATCTTTATACAACCACTTGGATAATTTTGTCAATACACTTGTTTTGCCTTTGTAGGCAATAAACTTTCCATGGCCATGGCTGTTTAAATCTTTCACTTCATCTAAGCGTTGAGCCATTGAACTTCCTCTAGATTGAAGATTTATCCTCAAACGATGAAAAACTCTTGTCTTGATATCTTGTTGTTCAAGCCCTGTGCCTGCCAGTGTCCTGACAGTCTCCTGCCACATGTTTTCAAATGCTTCATCCAGCATGGAGTCTGACATGTCTGACTTGTTCTCACGACAGTTTTTTAGCAAGTTTAACACTTTTTCCTCCATTGTGTCCATGTATGTCTTTTTGATTCCTTCCACTTTGATCATTCCATTTCGACGTGAAACGGCTGCCTCCAGTTTGACTGTGACAGAATTGGAAAGTTCCTTCTTCAAAGACGTTGTAGAGTTTATAAAGTCTTGTCGATAATTTTCCACTAGTTCAACATGACCTTCTCTTTGTTCATAGTATGATTTGATCTTGTCATTAATTTCTTTTTGTCCTTTTGAAAGCTTATCTTCTGTTTCCTGTAGTAAACGATAACGAACGTCTTCAACGGTGCACTTCTCAGAGTTTTCAAATTTTCCATGGTTTAAGATCTTGGTTTCAGCTTCTAACGTCCATGTGTGCATTTGCTGTCTCAGTGTCCAGTCCCATCTGTTGAACTCTGTGCACAGTTTCATGTATGCATCAGCTACAAGACTATTTCTGAAACTGAATATGAATTTCTCATATTTCACAGCAGTCCACAAGTCTTTGGTCCATTTAAGAAATTCATTGATGTTGTAAGACTCGTAACATCTGAAGATTTCCATTATACTCTTTTTAAGATTATACACAGACTCACTATAGCCAGTACTCACTGGTGCCATTGGGGGGTTTCCATTCCACAATCCAGGGATGTAGTGGTCACCCGTCACAGTGTCATAGTTCATCACATCTGTAAATTTGCTGAATTCCAGTTTGTTCTCCATTTTGGCTGCAGCTTGTGTCATTTCATCCAGCTGTTCCAACAGAAATTTACGGTCTCTCATGTTTGAAACATGAGCCGAGACATCAGCAACATTCTGGTGTACAAACAAACACGTGTGTTTCTTTCCTATCTCCTTCATCCTGAGGAAGGCATGAACAATGATCTGTAAAATGTCTTTCATCTCTGTTGAATTCTCCATGGCAATGTTGACAATTGTTACATCACTCAGTCCAACAACAAGAGTTGCCAACTCATTGTCATGTTCATGGCTGTTGTCCAGTTGTGCGAGCTCAGGGGATTTCAGTCCTTCGGTGTCAATTATCACTATATAATCACATTTGAGTTCTGCTTGGCGATCATCTGCTACTTTAATAAGCTGCATAAAGGCTCCCCTGGTGCACCTTCCACTGCTTACAGCGAACTGAACTCCAAACATGGTGTTCAGCAGCGTTGACTTTCCTGAACTCTGGACGCCCAAAACTGTCAAAACCTTAATCCTGTTTTTGGGCTTAACCAGTGTGTTTAACTCGGAAAACACACCAGAAAGCCATTTTTCAGGGATATTTGAAGAATCTCCATCCACTAGTTCAAGTGAAAATCCATCCAATAGTAGTTCAGCACAGAGTCTAGGTAAGGTTTCCAGCTGTTTTCGGGAAGGTGCACCTTCTGGAAGCGAGACTGCAGCCTCGTAAAGCTGGCTCATCTCTCGAATGAAGTGCTCCACTCCTAAAGAACTGTTTGAAATCTTTTTATCAAGCTCAGCAATTTCTGCCTTGTTTCCACAAACATCTTGACATTTCAGTTTGTACTGTTCTCTGAGTTTAGGCAGTATTTCATGGGATCGATTCTCTAGAGCGATTCTCAACCATTTTAAGAAGTAGGCCCTTTCTGGTGTTGATATTGCACTGATGAAGCAGCTCATAGTGGGAGACATGTCTTTGCTGCATTGCTCTTCTCTGAGTTTATCTTTCTGCATCTGAAGTTCATTTTTGTAGTCATCAATCTTCTTATCATCAATGTTCTTCAGTCTGCATTCCTCCTTCTCTAACTTGGCCAGTTTCATCAAGATCTCTCCTTGCAAGGGCAGCTTCTCCTTCTTGAACTGCACTATATCCTTTATTTTTGATGTGATTTCATCTGCACTTTTTTTTGCACACTGACATCCTTCACCATCCTCGTCCACCGAGATTCCCAGATTTCGTGCAATCACAGCTAAACGAACAACTGACATTTTGTGATTGTTTTTAATTGCGTCTTGCAACTTGCTCTGAATTTTGTCAACAAAGTCTGCATCATTATGGCTGGCTTTAAAGATGAAATTGCTTTTCTTCAGCTTGAGCTTGTTGACAGTAGCTTTTATGCTGTTGTTGTTGGAGTCTCCCACAAAAAATAGCTGAGGCGTAGGTTTCTGACTGGGCACTGAAATTAACTGTGTATCTAAAGACTGGGATTCAAAGAACACAAACACAGCAGTTGAAGCCTCACAAAGAAAAGAGAACTGTGTTTCAAAGTCCTGAATGTCACCTCTCAAGTTTGCAATGGCTATTGGCTCAGGAAAGATGTCAATGTTCTTGTTTCCACAAGGAAGATACCAGGCAAACTCAACCAAGCCATTTGATATTTCTTTCTTGATGTTTCCACAACCCATGTTGAAGTGCACAAAGGTATCAGTGTACTGTTGTGAATTGCTGAGCACTTTATTCAGAATTTCTGATTTGGAAATGTTGCACCTGCCAAGTCTCACAAAAGACACTAATGGTAGGTCTGAGAGAACAATCCTTTCTTCCACAAATCCAGTTGGATCTGACAGGGAGTGTGGTCTGTATTTTTTCACAATATCTCTCATTGCCCAAAGCATAAGCGTGATCTGATTGTTATCACTGTTTGGAAGCAGCAGAGGAATCGCAAACTGACACATGGACATTTTCATGATCATTTCCTGCTGAAGAAAACTGTCAGAACAAAGAAACACAGCAGTCAAAACGTCTAAAGGGTTTACTGACTGAGGACAGTCTGACTCAGCACTATCCTGATCATCGTCCCACTCTGAAACTTCTGCCTCATCTATTGAGGAACACTTTACACTCCTCGCTGTCCTTTGGAGCAACATCAGTCTCTTCAAGAACAGCCATGGCAGATCTGAAAGGGACTGGACATCCACATCTGTCACACTCTTCTTGTTGATCTGCAGCACTCTGTGGAGAGTGAGTTTCTTGCCATAACACTCTGCCAAACCCAAATCTACCAGGAGTTTCTTCATGATGTTCCCTGTAAATTAAAAACAAAATGAATAACTCTTGCCCAGTCAGAATTGCATGAATTTAAGAGCAATGGCATTTCCCTAAAAAAAAAAATGTTTTTGTCTCCTGACTTCATAATATCACAAATAGTCACTTGTGTTACTTTGTCTTTGTTTCCCGCCACTCATTAGTTTCTATGGACACTGATATATTCATCACAACTGTTTTTTTTTTAACAAATATTTTGTCTTCTTCACTGTGTAAGCTTTCCTTGTGCACTCTTCATTTGTCCAGTATTGTTCGTATTTCACACGCTGTCTCACATGTTGGCTGTCTAAATTTGAGTTGTTTAACCCTCATGCACTGTTCGATTTCTGGTTACAGCCTGTATGGTACAGGTCAAATTTACCCTAATTGGATTCAATACAACTCCCTAAAAATCACTCTATGAAAAAAAAAAAAAAAAAACTTACAATCAGGTACCAATAATTCACTTTTAATATCAATACTTTTCACACGTTACAAAGAATAAATATCTGAATTTATTTTTTATAAAAAAGTTTTTAACCACTATTTTTACTGCCCTTCCCTGACACCTGTGGGACTCTTGCCATTATTTATAACAATAATTTCTTTCTGGATGTTTTTTATGTGTTTTAGAGATTCAATTCAAATAAAATATTAACATTACATGCTCAAACTACTACTGAATAGGACGCCTACTCAATAAATATTATGAAAAGTATGGAAATATATAGATCAGATCACTCAAACCATATATGGAAATCGAAGAGCCCTTATATGGTCACCAGTGGAGTTTGGATGTCATCTAGTGGAAAAGTGTGGTACTGCGCACAAAAACAGTTTTTTTAGATATCAACCTAAAATTTGGCACAAAACTGTTTAGATATTTAGCTTTGATTTTCTTGAAATTTTAGAGTTGAACATGTTTTGTCAATAAAAAATATATATTTTATATATATATTTTATATATATATTATATATTTTATTTAAATATAAAATTCTAGTTTCTTTAGTTTCTTTGATCCTAGGTTTAGAGCAGGGGTTATAATACCAAAAATACAGTTATAATATATTTATGAATTTCTGATGCTCAGGAGGAGAACATCAAATTCTGACAGCTGACAACCCCTGGTTTACTGTATCTGCTGTTCTCCTCCTGAGCATCATACATTCATACATCTATTATAATAGCCCGTCTTTTTGGTCTGAGGTTACCATGATGTTAATATTCCTTTGTTGTAACAAATTAAATAACCTCTTATTTGCCTAAATGGATAAACTACATGAAACTAAGCATGGTAGCTTAGAATAACTTGTTCTCCACTTCATTTAATGTTGAAGAAAATGTTGAATGACGAAGAAAAGTAAGGCGAGATCCCGAGAAAACAAGGAGGAACGAAAATGTTATGCATGGGCTTATATGGCTATAGCATCCAGGATGCTTTTAATTTTAAAAACATGTTTAATTTGTTGTACTTCACTTCAACACAAGCATAACAGCCTATAATAAAGGTCTATATATATTTATATATATATATATATATATATATACACCTCACAGTCACAACCCTCATAATAAAAACCATTTGTCATTAAAATTTGATATGTCTATATTAATACATTTTTGGCAGTAATTTGTTTAGTAATTTATTTACAGTTCCTGGACACTGAATATTAGTGAACATTAGTGAAATGAACATTAGTGCTTTTATAATTTTTTCCTGCATTCTATTGAACCAATATAATTATATTATGTTTTGCAGTGCAATATCTCACACATGCACTAATATACATAAATAATAGGCAACCACATGTTAAATAAAACTACAAATTATAACGAATAGGCCTATGAAATGTTTGCCAGCTCCGGGAGAGACTGCGACATGAAACATAGACTATCATGCATCATATATAGTACTATGTTTAAAACATTTAAATAGACACATTAAGTAGTGAGAACGTGTATGATTCAGTAGCTCATAGTTGATAGGCTCTTCACAAGCGATTTCTGAGAGACACACAGAGACTTCGCAGCTATACAGCACCTCTGTCAAATGATGCAGAACCATAAGAATCTCGTTTGGGGGCCCTGGAATATGTCCTTATAGGGGGGCCTTGGGGAAAAAGGTTTAAAACCATTTTATCTTCAGGACAAACACTGTAAAAAAAAAAAAAGAAATTCCTAATTTTATGGAAAATAACATTTTTTTGAGGTTGCTTTATTTTATTTTAAATTGTAGTCTCTAAACTCTAAAATGATCTCTAAATTAATAAGTTAGCTGGTTTTAAGTACATTAATGGCAAATTACAGTAATTCACTTTTTTATGCAGAAAAAATACTGTATTTTTTACAGTGCTTTTTTCTGTTTTCTTAAATTACATACAAGTGTATGTAAAATTACAAAAATAATCTGTAATAAATAAAATAACAAAACAGTTAGATGATAAAACGGTCAAATGACTGGCAGCAATGGCTGCCAAACAAAAATGTTACATTTAAAGTAAAATCTTCTTATTTAAATAAGCTGAAAACATGCCACATGACATTGAACATTAAACACAAACAGGTCTCTCTAGATCTCAGCATCTTTACTTATTACAAACCAGTTTGACTTTATTTCCCTCATACAGAACTTCTTAATGTGAATGAACATGTTCAGGTGTTGATGTTTTATAAAAAAAGATTTTCACTGTGTGTAATGTGCAAATAATGTGTAAATGTGTATGTAAATAATGATGACATAATGATACAATCATCATCTAGTGGCCTCATCTCATCCAAAGTTTGATCTCTGAATATAGTATTTAGATTAATTAATTTCACATTATTTAGCTTTGTAATACTATTGCATAAAACCCTGTCCTGCTTTGATATTTTGAAAGTTTTTAAATCATTATTCAGACAGGATCATGTAGACACACACATACATCAAGAATCAGTGTATGAACCTCAACAATGGTGAAAAAATATTCAGATAAACAATCAACTCTGAGCACCTCAAAACAAGCTAAAGTCACAAAAAAGCTTTTTATTGATTCTCACCATTGTTGAGATTCATACGCTGATTATTGATGTTTGTGTGAGTCTAAAAGACTCAAAATAAGAATTAAAAAGAAAAAATCATAATATCTGACTGCCATTACTTCATAATATAACAAGGCTGCTACAAATAATGCAAAACTAACAGGAATATACTCATAGATCAGACGCTGGATGAGATCAGTTAATAAGGCCACTTGATGATGATTGTATCATCACGTCGGCTACCTTGCATGGGGCCCCGCCTCATGTCTGTGACGGCCCTAACCAAAGGAGGAGAAGAGAACTTTGGAACAGAAAAGAAAACTTTTAGAGGAATTATGATATTTTTTTTTACAAAATGTGTGCACTTAGGGCTGGACGATTTTGGCTAAAATCATAATCACGATTAATCAAACAAGTTACCTCGATTACGATTATTGAACCGCTGAAAACAACGGCTCGTTTGAATGGCAGAGCATACACGGCAGCAGTTCAGGCCGGTGCTGCACTTCATACCATGGCGGTGCTACAGGCGTACCAGGCCGACCTGCTGAGGGATCTCGACCAGGGGGCAGGGTTGTCCCCTGAGGCGGTGGCTGAGCTGCGCCGCACCACAGATCTGGCTCTCCGGGCTACCAAGCAAACCGCTGCCGCGATCGGTCGGTCGATGGCGGCGATGGTGGCCACGGAGAGGCATCTGTGGCTAAATCTAGCTGGCATCGGGGAGAAAGAAAAAACCTTTCTCCTCGATTCACCAGTTTCGCCTTCCGAACTCCTTGGCACCTCTGTAGAAGCGGTGGTGGGGAAGTTCAGGGAGGCGAAGGCGCGTTCAGCAGCATTTAAAACATGTATACCGCTGAGATCCGCGTCCGCACCCAGGCAGGCGGGAGAGCCTGGCCCTTCACAGTCTGAGGACCGTAGGCAGGGCCAGCGAGCCAGTGTCGCCTCTCGTGCGCCCCCTCCCTCAAGGAGCAGGTCGCAGAGGAGGCGTGACTCCCGCCACAGAAGAGATTTGAGGGAGGTTATCCAGAACAAACGCTCACGGCGTCGGTAATGGATAACCTCCCTGGAGGGTCACGACTTCTGCCCTCTCTCTTCTGACCCCCAGGCGTTCATTACATCAGGCCTGGGGATGGGCCTATGATGAGAACTATGTTCTGATGGCCCACCCGGGCCTGGTTGGTGGAAACGCCCCTTTCAGGCATGTAAAGTGGCGGTTCCCAGGTTCGTATAGAACTTCTGGCGAGTCTTCACTTTGCACGCCGCAGGTGAGCTGCTGGTCTTTTCAAGGAGTATATTTTTTGTGATAAAAAATAACATATTTCTCTTTACAGACCTCGTTCCCTGTATAAAGAGTTATGGGGTCATGTCAAGGTAATAAAGGTAAGGTAACTTTATTGGATTATTAGGGCCCTGAAGTTCCCCGTTAGGTGGCCTGAACGAAAACTATGTTAGCCTTTGGGCTGTTAGCCACCTCAGGGTAGAGTAGTTGGTCTCTCTCTGATAGTATGTTTTACTTAGAGTGTTGACTGACGCTAGAGCTTCAGATAGATCTTATGTCCGGCCCATGGGACCGTTTTGACTTTTCTGAGTATTTCGCCCCTTGAGCTCTGTTGAGTTTTCATTAGGTTGAGCGTTCTGCAGCCCTTTGTATGGAATAATACAGACTATATTCTTTAGTAGGCTGTGGCTCCTCTGAGCCCTCAGATAGATCTATGCTTACAGGTTGGCCCTCACTAGGGCCGCCTCTGTAGCTGGCCTAGGCTGTGTCAGGGATATTAGAGGCGTTCTGCTAAAATTAGCATTTCTTCCTCTGACCCTTCACTTTGTGAATGTAGGTTTTTGGCATCCCTGTATAATCAGCCTCCTCCCATGGGAGTCGTTAGGCCAAGGCCCGCCCCCTTCTCTGCATTCTGGGGTTACTAGAGTAATGCAGCGTGGTGCAGAGGATGGTAAGGACATGGTAGGCCTCAGTTAGGCCTCCGTGGTATATAAGTCCTTTTGAGCAGGGTTAGGCCGTCTTTCGCTTCACGAAGAAGACTGAGTCTCCTGCCCGACCCTGCCGTGCAGAACTGGCCTACGGATTTAGGCCGCCAGTGTAGGCTTCACTAATACCTTGCTGAGCTACTGCTCAGGCTGTGGGTTGTAGGTGGTTGGCTTTCATTCAAGCCCCACTCCCCTAGGTTGGGCACAGATGTTTTGCTGTTACCCCTAGAGCCCCTGGCAGGCCCGCACCCTGGTAAACTCAGGGTGAGGTGTGAGTATTCCCCTGTGATTCAGGGTAGGTCTGAGCACTTCACTCCCAGTTCTGTTTTTATCCTACCTCGCACTACTATGGCTCGGGTCGAGTATGAAGTAAGCCTTCACTTCTTCTTTGGTCGAAGTTCGCTCCCCTGAAGCCAGAGCATTGCCCTGTGCTGACGCCCATGCATAGATGGTAGGCCCCTGACTAACTGGGGCCTCCACTGAGGCAGAGTGGCGTATGTTGTACTCCCCTTGTTCTAAGGGTATTAGCTCTCTATGCTGAGTACAGTGCCATGGGCAATGTGATTAGGCACCAGGATGCTGTAGGCGCTGTGTAAACAGCTTATCTGCCAGCGAAGGCTGCGCCATCAGGTAGTAGGCCTCAGCAGGCCTCCTTGTATGAGCAGCCCCCAAGAGGGCGCTATAGGCTACTTCTCGAGAGGATTGGTTGGCCTTGGTGGTTCGGGCAGTTGACTCACCGGTGGGTAGTAGGCCTTAAACAGGCCTCCTCGGAGGTGAGTCCCAACATTGTGGGACATGCTTTAATGCCGCTACAGGTAGCTAGCCGTACTAGGCCTCCTGTGGGTGGGCCCAATAGTTACATTGGTGTAGTATGGTTCCCAACAGTGTTCCTTTGTTGCAGATTTGACTTGCTATCAGCTAGTAGGCCCAACCGGGCCTCCCTGATAGGCAAGTCCCCAGCTGGCTGGCCTTAGCAGGCCGCCTTGGAACTGTCACCCGGACTCAGCTACCAGTTGCTATCAGGTAGTAGGCCCCTCAGGCCTCCCTGAAGGTGAATTCCCACTTAAGATGGTTATCAGGTAGTAGGCCTCACCCGGCCTCCCTGAAGGCGAATCCCCACCTACATTGGCTATCAGGTAGTAGGCCTCACCAGGCCTCCCTGGAGACAAGCCCAAGGACAGACAACTGGACAGCTAGCCTGACTTTCTATCGGGTAGCAGAAAAAGCTCCCAGATATTATGGCTGTCAGGTAGTAGGCCTCACCAGGCCTCCCTGAAGACGAGTTCCCACATGCTGTGATTATCAGGTAGTAGGCCTCACCAGGCCTCCCTTAGGGTGAGTTCCCCACGTACTATCGTTATCGGGTAGTAGGCCTCTCTAGGCCTCCCTGTAGGGGACCACATACTGTTGCTATCAGGTAGTAGGCCTCACCAGGCCTCCTTGTGAGTGGTTCACTAGCGGTGCTGAGTTCAGGAAGCTAGTGGCCTCTTGCTATCATTTCAGCTGGCCTTATCAGGCAGCTGCTGAAGGCGAGCTTGCACCCTGGCTCGACTAAAGTGTTCATTCTCTGCTACTGGTTCCCTCTCGGAACCTCTTTCCTGCCTACAGCCTGGTTTTGCCTACCAGGGGGACCATATGCTCCCCTCATTGAGGGTCACTGTGAGCACGCGGACTCCTGAGTCTGGTCAGACGGTCGTAGGCCTCTCGTGAGGCCTCCCAGTTAGATCAGCCCTTAGGCCTTCACAGGCCTCCTCAGTGTTTGTAACAAGCACTGGGTAGATCCATGGATCGAGTAGAGAAACTCCCCTCGCTGGTAAGGGTTGGAAAGCACTTGCTGAGTCATACTCTCCGGGATATCCCGTCTCTGAGATCCGGGCCGAGTGGTTCACTGCCAGCTTCGCAGTCCCTCGGGTTGGATGCCTTACTTAAGGCAAGTGTCCAGAGGCTCTGTCTTCGGACAGACAGGAAGTGGCCAGACTAAGTGTCTATGCTCTGACACCAGGTCAGGCCGTCCTGGTGGCACTTCGGGGTGAGTACGTTCCCCTGAATAGTGACTGGCTGGGGTTCCTTCGGGTTCCCTAGCCACATTCCCTAGAAGGGACCCCTTCTAATTAAAGTTGTGGTCCTAGGCCTTTGAGCAGGCCCAGGTAGGCCTTTCATTTAACCATGTTTATGGAGGTTTTCCTGCTAGGCTTATAGCTTGGGCTATGACCGTAGGGGATGCTGTCACCGACAGCCCAGTGTGACCTGACGGTGAGTGGTTCTAGCGTTTCATTTGAAATTGCTGGTTCTGACAGTTGTCACTGCCTTTGGGCATGCACTCCCTCAGCATGGCGGAGTGGGTATTTCGTTCCCCATAGCGTCGAATGACGTATTGTTGAGTTCCTTTCGAAAGGGAACGTCTCAGGTTACAAATGTAACCTTTGTTCCCTGAGAACAGGGAACGAGACAATACGTCTCCCTGCCATGCCTCGGGGCTTGCCTGCCGTACAGTCCCTTCAGACGATAAGGTGATTTGTCATGTTTGCAAGGCGCCCTTATATACTTCCAGGTCGCACGTTAATCATTCACGCTAATGATTCACGGGCTGTCGCCGGTCAATGTGATTGACGTGATTTGATAGTGATTTCAGACACCTGTCACGCCTGAGGCGTTCCCCATAGCGTCGAATGACGTATTGTCTCGTTCCCTGTTCTCAGGGAACAAAGGTTACATTTGTAACCTGAGACGTTTCCTAAAAATGTAAAATAAAGAACTTTTAAATAGTTATTTTTGTAAACAAAATAAATTATTGTTAATATTGCTATCTTAAAAGTAAAATATAACTTGTATAAAACTAAAAAAACTAATCCTTTTACACTGCGTGTTTCTTAATGGTAAGCGGCTCCTATTGCTGAGTTGACTCTTGAGTTCCCCTCCATAGCCCCTTTCACACAGAGATTCCGGAAAATACACGGATGATTTGACCCGGGTTCGTTTGACTTTGGTTCATTCACACTGCCAGTGATTTTCCGGAATCAGAGAGTGCGTTCACACACACAACCCGTAAAAATCCCGTAAAGACACGTAACACATCGATGTGACATGTAATGTCTCAGCAGCGTCTGCTTATGAGCTGCGATTTCCACGCTTGAGCATTTTTTTCTCTGATTCGATCATTAACGCTGGCGAACAATCCAGGCTTCAGCGCCATCATTACGACACGGCATTGATTACAGCTTTTGTTCATACAGCGCGCGTTCCGGGACTGAACACGGCAATGTTACTAGGTCCCCAACCTGACATCAAAACCGGGTCGTGTTTGCGTTCACACAGAAGGAATATTTCCCGGGATCAACGCGCTGTGTGAAAGGGGCTTATGTTGCTTCAATGTCGCAGACTGTACGGGGCGGAGTCACGTAACTACACACGCGGTAATATGTTTTAAGGGGAAAGTACATTAACACACAGTGGGCGGAAATATCAATAGGATTAAAAAAACGAAAAAAACGACATGGTAAAATTACGTCGGTTATAGGCTCTGAATTTCGGTTTCGATTATTTTTCGATTAATCATCCAGCCCTATGTGCACTGTACATACAGTACTCTCTTTATTAGAATATAACCAAAAAATACAGGAAATTTGTATGCAGTATTAAAAAACTGAAAGAATCTGAAAAAAACCCCAGCTTCTAGGCTTAAGTGGAAAGTATTTAGTGACCTCCACTTACACTCGAGCAATAGCAGGAACAAGGCTCTCTTAAACCTAAATGGAATAGAAAAGGACTGGAAAGCTAGCCTGGGAAAATCCAGACAACTTCCGGCAAATTTAGATCTGCTCTGAAAGTTAGTCTGGCAAAGAGCTCATTCAAGCTCATTTCCAATCCGCCGAAATCGAGGCACCAATCAGAAATGTTGGGGCGGGCTTTACATGATGACGACAGCGCTGGGATTTTGAAGCAGATTTTGTAGCCTACATTACAAAGATGGATGCCACCGTCGGGTCGAACATCACTCGTTCCAATCAGCTATCGCGTCTGTTTTAAGCGATTTGAACGTTACCTTTTTGTTAAAAACCGAGCAAAGAACAACACTCGGAGATGCTTCTGCCACTCTGCATACGTCATCTCCTTCATCGCTCTGATTGGGTTTAGGTCTATCCGCGACGTCCGTTGGTGACGCCCCTCTGGAAATGATTTGTCTATGACGCTTTGCCAGACCATAACTCAGTTACAACTGAGAATGGTCTGGTTTTAACCAGGCTACTGGAAAGCCAAAAAAACCTTCAAAATGTGAGTTTCGTTTTTGAGAAACTGGAAGAAGTCCAGGATGTTGCTAGACTAGTTAACCCTCTGGGGACCAAAAACGCGCCGCCGCATTTTGGCAGATTTTTTTCACATAGCAGAAAAATAGACTTAAAGTACTCCCATCATTTCTGGTCATACAGAGTTAAGAAATATGAGAAAATAAACTGTTAAATGTCTACTTTTTTATGTGCCCACATACAATCGAAATAAAATATTGTGCTTTTGTAAAATAAAGAAAATAAACAGGGTGTGCGTTCTGCCTCTCCGTGTCCGTGAACTTTTTTTCTGGAGCACGTCTCTAAACTTAAACAAAACTCAGCGAATACTATTCACCCAGCCATGAGCAATCTATCTTTAAAATCATTTAAATTTGTACTTTTAAATGATCTGATTCAAAACTAAAATAAATATTCTTGGTTTATGTCATCTATATAAAAAGAGAGAGGTGTCAGCCGTTCTTATTATCGCCCTCGCATCTCATTATTCTGGTAATGTGAGACGCCCATGGAGAGCGCGCGCTATTCAAATGCAAATATGTGAAGCAACACATTGAGATGTGTAAACGCCCATATAAACTTTGTAAACACACTATATTTAGTCAAATTAATGTACTATAGACATTATAGACATTTCTATAGACGATGTTAAGTCTTACTTTAGACAAGTGAATCCCCGTAAAGCTAGTGGGCCTGATGGTATTAGCAGCAGGACATTAAGGGTGTGTGCAGATCAGCTGGCACAGCCCTTTCAAAGGCTATTCCAGCTGTTAATAGACACTGGTGTAGTTCCTTGTCTATGGAAAAAAATCTTTGATCGTGCCCCTACCCAAAAATAACAAACCTAGGGAACTTAATGACCTGCGCCCTGTTGCCCTAACATCTACGGCAATGAAATGTTTTGAAAAAATAATTCAAAAAAAGCTTTTGTGTGAAGTCACACCATCCTTAGACCCAAACCAATTTGCTTATCGTGCAGATAGGGGGGTTGAAGATGCACTACTGACTCTGACAAATAACATATATGAGCACCTTGAACAGGCAAAGAGTCTTGTTAAGATTGTGTTCATAGATTTCAGCAGTGCCTTCAACACAATCCAACCCCACCTGATGGTAAAAAAATTGATTTAGCTTGGGGTTAACCCAAGACTAGTTTTGTGGATTTTTGACTTTTTGACGAACCGTAGCCAACAAGTCAAATTTAACTCATGTGTCTTTTTTTAGTTTGTAAAGTTTTTTAGTTTGTTTTTAGTTTCTAATTTATCATTAAAAGCCATAAACACAGGGGCACCACAAGGGTGTGTTCTGTCCCCTATCCTATACACCTTATACACTAACAACTGCCAAGCAACCATTTCAAACCACACCTTTTTTAATTATGCTGATGACACAGCATTAGTGGGTTTTGTACAGTCCAATACTGCATCCCTAGAGGGCTTTGAGAGGGAGGTGCAGGGTTTTATCAATTGGTGTACAGATAATTTCCTTGTGGTTAATGCAAAAAAAACAAAGGAGTTGATCATAGATTTTAATAAAAAGGGAATTGTAGTTCCACCCTCAAATATAAACGGGGTAGTGGTAGAGCGGGTCACAACATACACATATTTGGGTGTTGAAATAGATAATAAACTGAATTTTAATGAATGTGCACAAAATAAGTTCAAAAGGTTGCAGAAGAGGATGTTTTTTTAAGGAAACTTAAAGGATAATTCCTGTATTTAACACTTTGAGTCTATTTTTTAGTTTGTTTTGGATGAACTAGTCAAAAAGTCGAGACAGGACCCATCGTCAACATTTCTGAGTCCACCACTCTAGTTCATCCAAAACAAACTAGAAAATAGACTCAAAGTGTTAAATACCGGAATTATCCTTTAACCATTTTAAAATAGACAACTGTATTCTTCAGATGTTTTACAAAGCTCTCTTGCAGAGTGTCTTATCTTTCGGTCTTATTTGTGCCTTTGGTAACATGCACATTAAAGATCAGAATAAATTGCAACGAATCGTCAAAACAGCCAGCAAGATCATTGGAGTTGATCAAGTATCTGTAGCCCAATTGTACAATGACCTTAGTCTTAAAAAGACAGAACAAATTCAAAATGATTCAACCCACCCTCTTCATAAGAATTTCTTAAGAAATAACAGGTCAAGTGGTAGACTACTGCAAAGGAAAATTAGGACTACAAGGTACAGCAATTATTTTGTGCCTACAGCAATTAGACTGTACAACAATCAGTATAGCATTTAGCTAGTTTATTTATTCACACATGCTTGTCATGTTTCTATAATGTTTGTTGTTTTGTCCGTCTTGTCTGTGTTTTTCTTCTTATGTTTTAATGTTTTAATGTTTTAATGCTTTTGTATTTAATGCTTTTGTATCTATGTTTTTATTTGTATGCAGCAGGTTTTTTAACAGTGGAGCGTGTAATGGTGACCACATGAATTTCCTACTTGTGGATAATAAAGTTTACCTTGACCTTGACCTTACTGTCGTCTTGCGGTGTTGTGAGAAATAATCCTGGGACATTTACCTACCTCAGAACAAGTGCTGGTTTATTTTCACTTCGAGGAGGAGCAACAGATCCAGCTGAGAAGTGTGTAAGTGTTTTATTCTTGTGCTTTGTTCTAATCGCGATATAGAATAACGTTAGTGTCTGTAAACGCAAAAATAGCATACTGTTTAAATTTGAATCATGTTTCTGTGTCTGTGTGTGTGTGTGTGTGAATGAATGAATGAATGAATGAATGAATGAATGAACGCACAGATGCGCACTGTTACAGACGAAATAAAAGACAACATTCCGTTGACTAGTTTTGAATAGATTATAAAGTTTTTACTCTAAAATTGACATCAAATAAGCTTTTGTTAGCAGTTTCTGCTCATATGTTAAATATATAGTATGTTTTGTCAATAAACTAATCAACTAAGATGTATAGTGTTTGTTCCAATGCAAGCTATATCAAAATAATGAATCCTTAACTTTGAAATATGTATGATCAAATGTATTGGCCTACTAAGACATTTATGGAAAAAGACAATTTTCTTTTCAAGATGTTTCCAACTCTAACTTTGAACCAATTCTGTATTTGAACAGGATTTGTTTCCAGGTATGACTAAAATGTGCTTTTGACTTTCATTTAGATTTAGATTGTATATATATATATATATACAGGTCCTTCTAAAAAAAATAGCATATTGTGATAAATTATTGTGATAAACTTACACCATTGCCATAAATAACTGAAAAACGTACAAATGTCAGTGCATGTCAAAACATCCCAAGGGCCCCAAAAACACCTTGGTCCCCAGAGGGTTAAAACCAGACCATTCTCAGTAGTAACTGAGTTATGGTCTGGCAAAGCTTCAGAGACAAATAATTTCCAAAGGGGCGTCACCAACGGACGTCGCTCAAATGCCACTGGGCGCAATTGGATAGACCTAAAACCAATCAGAGCGATGAAGGAGATGACGTGTGTATGCAGAGCGACGAAGAAACATCTCCGAGTGTTGTTCTTTGCTCGGGTTTTAACAGAAGGAAACGTTTCGCTTAAAACAGACGCGATAACTGATTCGAACCAAGGGGGTAATCCATCAACCGGAAACTGAAGCCTCTCTGAGCGACGCCATTGTAGCAGACCATCACCTGCTGTTAGCAATCGGGGAGACGTGGAGGCATAAAGTCAAGGGAGAAGCCCATAGAGAGTCATAAAGTTGATCCTGCTAGACAGCTCCTACTCACATTCCCCGTCTCTGCAAGATTCGGAAGGGAATGATTCAGAATTCTCTTGGCACAGCTACTAGGTTGCTCACGTCACATCTCCGTCGTCAAGCTCAGTTTGAGCTTTCGCAGTACGCTCAGCCATCAGGAAGTGAGTGCTTCTAAAGGGCTTCAGTTTTCTCCATTGAAATCTATGGGGTCGCTGTGTCCATTTCTTTTACTGTCTATGATTCGAACGAGTGATGTTCCACGGCGGCATCCATCTTTGTAATTTAGGCTACAAAATCTGCTTCACCGTCGCTGCGCTGTTGTCATTGTGTAAAGCCCGCCTCAATGTTTCTGATTGGTGCCTCGATTTCGACGGATTGAAAATGGGCTGGGCCAAACTTACTTGCAGAGCAAATCTAAATTTGCGGGAAGTAGTTTGGGGTTTCCCAGGCTAGGAGGTCACACTAAATACAGATTTTTGCTTAAAGCTGCAGTCCGAAGTTTTTCCTCTTTGTCGCCATCTCTGTTCGAAATCTGCAATTGCAGTTATACACAGAATTATCAACTTTACGTGGGTTGTGCCTCGGCACGGCACAGCGCGGATGAAACTAATGTTTTGAGGAGAATGTTCAAGTACAGTATGTCTCGTGTGGTCACATTGGCCATAGCCTGTAAGTAAAAGTCAATGTTCTACAGGTAGGCGTGCACATCATGGCCTCCTGCAGGGTTCTGGTGAAAGTAGGGATGTTTCTGGCCAGCTTGTCAAGGTCTCTGGGAGACACGGCGTGACTAGTTGCAGGAGTCCTCTGGAGGGGCTCCGACCCCCTTACTGCTGGCTGGTGACATCTCGAGCAATGGGCTTTCGCCCCCCTTTTGGACTAGAAGCTCTTGGAAGGGAGGCCTGGGCCCACCGGTCGGGGGAAATTCTGTGGTGTGTGTTTCCCCTTTCTGGTCACTTTGCAGCTCATAGGAATATTTCAGTTCCCAGTGAACTATCTCAAATTCATCTTTTAAGCAGTCTCTTTGCTGAATCAGAGCTTGGACTTCAGCTTGGGCTGTTTGCAGGTGGCCTTCGCAGGCTCCAGCCCTGGCATCTAGTGATGCGTGGGTTGGCTTTTTTTTCCAACCCGCGGGTCCCGCTTTTATGAAATTATTTGGCCCGCCCCAGCATCCACCACACCACTGTATCTATTTTTCCAACCCGCTCCGCACCCGCGACTGTTAAATAGACATAGTACTAGGCATTGTAATGTAAATGAAAACAGCCTTTGTTTCAGCCTGAAAGTGCTTGAAAACATCGCCCTGTAAACTGGCAACAACATACGATTATGAATATGAACCATAAATCAGGTCATATTAATAAGATACTAATAAACATTTTCAACATTTACTAAGCAGCGTTTGTATTCATCTAATAGGCTAAACCATTTCTTAGACCCCCCAAAAATATGTCTTGACATGCTGGAAGTGCCCGTTTTGTGGCGCTACTGTTTGTATATTTTTCACATGAGTTGCACTTTAGTTGCACTTTTCACTTGACGTCAAAGGTTTGGGAACCTCACGCAAGTTACGTTGCTACGGCATTCGTATTGTAACCTTATTAGGTTGCTACCTAATTGCTACCTTTTTTTTCACTATTATTTCCTATTAACTTATACCTTGGGCCATCTCAAGTTGATAATGACCACCCCCAACTCGGCCCCGTTTGGTCTCAGGGGCCAAAAAAACACCCTTTTTGGGAAAAGATTTTGGCGGAATGGTGTAATTGTGAATATGAAGGCACTGCAGCTACATAACTGGTCTTACATCCCTACAATTTGGCATGGTGTATCCTGACACGTAGGGCAAACTAGCAGAAAAACATTCTGGGGATTGCTGCCTTTTTGCTGTCAAATATCACCCTCAACATACCCCAAAAGACAAAATAAATGTCTGTTCGCCTGACAAATTGTCATCAAAAGTGATCATTTTCAAGAATTTTATAATACATATCACTGCCTCAAATGTACATGAAAAACTTCTCAAGTTTATAAGCTTCAATTTAAGTCCAAGATGACCTTTCTATCTAGAGGATTACAGCTGGTATAACCAAAGTTCTCCACTGTACCTCAAATCGGAGCAAACGGAACTTTCAAGCATTACCATTCCATATAGGACTAAGCATATTTTTTGCATATGAACAATATTTCTAAAAAGAGTTGAGACTTGACTTATGTACTGCTATACTATGTAAAGTGAATTGCATGAAAAGTGAGTAATGTTATGCCCTTAGGTGAACTGGGGTCAGGGTGCAACATAGGGTACATTCATACAAAATCAATTAACCAAATGTGAGATTTATTAAAGCATAAAATAGAAAACATTTATTTGGTTCTTAGATGTTTGCTGCTTATCCATGCTGTACTTAGACGACAGGTCATGTTAGTGTATTGTATTAGTGTAAACTCTCAATCATCATTTTCCTCCTCTTCACCTATATTCCTATGGATTTCATCAGTCAAGTAATTTTCATTTTTTTCATTTTCTGCTAAGCCATCAACAAGGGCTTTGGGGATGACGTCGCCCTCAAACCATAGTGGTTCTAGCTTGCCTGTCTCTGTGTTTTTGTGAAATCCATGGTTGAGAGGGCTTGGGATTTCCAGGTAGTGCTCATGAGCCCTCTTCCAGATGCATACTTGAAAGTTGACTCTTTTCATGTGCTGTAAGAGGACTCTCTTGGAAGGTGGGAAGGTTGAGAGATCAACAGAGAGACCCTGTCGAAGCTCAAGGCTTGAGCCACACATCTTCTTGACTTTAATCTCTCTTGCCTCTTCAACTTTCTTGATTCGACGATTGAAACCATAGAGGCGACAGGTGAAGTCTTGAACACTGCTGAGAATCTGGTCATCGAGCTCCCAAGAGTTCCCCACTTCAGCAAAGATCTGAATAAACTTTGAATTCTGATTAAGAATCTTCATCGGACGGACCTTCCCTTTGCCTTTTAATGCTGAAGTGCAGCCAGCACCAGTGAACTCATGCAAGGCCAGAAGAGTTGAAATGTGTTCCTGTGAATAATCTTCAGCCAGCTGATGTTGATGTTGATTAGTCTATCTCCCATGTCAAAGATGATTTTGATGACTTGGCATAATACAGGAGGATCAAGAAAATGTCAGAGTCTTTTGCTCTGACTCTAACTGTTCTGATGTGAGGCCTTAAGATATACTGCATGTAAATGATCACCCTCACATCTGTTTCTTCATGTTTTGAACAGATCTCTGGTAGAAGTTATTTGGCATAACTTCATCATTGCATTCTATCTTGAAAGCTTGACCAGCCTCTATGAAAATGACAGGCCTTCGGGTGATGTCTTCCATCATATCATGAGAGCTCCAATGATCCAGAAGTAAATAAATGAGTGCCTTCTTGTTTTCATCATTTGTGAGAAAACCATTCCAATCAGTGGGTCGATGAGCATTCAGCGCATTAACTGTAAAACGTTCACCACAACCTCTGCGATCTCTCTCAGCTGATTTTGGTGAATAAAGACGGTCAATGTAAGTGAATGTGAATGTGAGTGCTGAATACCGTTTCAGCTGCAACAGGTAGACATTTGAAGGTGCGCTCTGATATAGTCTTCATTATCCATGGGTACATCGCACATGTAGAATGAGGAGTTTCCATCTTGAATGAGAGCACATTGGCTTAGAGAATGAAGTTGTGCATTCTCAGCATTTTTTATCATGTGATTAATTCCTTTTGCTTTGTTGTTATTTGCGAAAAAGCCATCGACTGTTGAGATGGAGTATGGCGTCAGAGTCAAGGGATAGGTCTTTAGGTCAGAGTTTCTTATTTCTGAACTTAAGTTCTTATGATTTGATGAAGATCTGAAAGATAAACCCACTTGTGGCCTTGTACTGGATCACTTTCTGGTTTGATGCCACAAACTTCCTTTTAGGTGTGGTAGACGACAGTGTCTTGAATCTGTTCCTCTTGATGGGTTCAAAGAAAATGACCTTTTTAGTTTGAAGTCGATCATGGATGTATTTCAGCTTATGAGTTGGGAATTACTGATTGGAGCAAAGAGGTCAGCCATGGTCTTCACAAGAAAATTGTAACCGCCTTTAAAACATCTGAGCCACTACCTTGACCTCCGAGGCCTCATGACCTCCATGTCCCAAATGAGAAGATTCCTTATGATGTTTTACAATTCATTTTAAACCTCATTTGTGGAGATAAGAAGCCCTCATATCGGAATGAAAGTCTGGCATCATCCATTTCTCAAGACATCTGCAGATCAGTTACGTCAGGGCAATTGAAAATGAAAAACACATCTTGCTAAGTATGACACTACGCCATCTATTCAGATTCAAGAGCATCACCACTTTGATAAAAAGGCTTGGTCACTGTGAGTCATACCCATACTCAATTTCATACACGTTTCAAACTTTAAACGGCTCTGGCAAATTCAGTTGTCGAAAGTGCTCATTAGTCAGCAACTCAGATCAAGAGGTAGCCTGATGGAGCAGTCTTCCACAGTGACTGGGACAATTTTGATCAGCTGGTATCAGATGTATATGGGGCAGGGTCCATTCATACCGCCGCAGGGATCTACATGCAAGATCTTGGTTCTTGTGTGGATGCAGAAGCACTTTCCTCAGCACAGCCTACACAAGAATCCTGTGCAGATATCGACTCCCCTACCCCAGAACAGCCCACTCAAGAGTCTAATCCTAACACTCAGCCTACAAAAAACAGCGATGATTTAGAAGTCCTGCCACAGAGTTGCCAACTTACTACAAACGGAAACGATCTGAACCCACTAATTTGGTGTCATCTAGTTCCAATAACTCAACCACATATAGCCAATCAAAATCATCAGATACTGGTCTAATTTGGGTCTTTGCTCATAAAATCAACTCTAAGGATCAGCAGATCCCTGGTTTGTCAGGCTGGTTGTCTCTTACTGGCCAGTCTCCAAAATGCCTCACCACAATTGGGTACTATCCCATGATCAATGCTCCCATAACTGACTTGGAAACTATTCAAGAATGCTTCAGATGCAGCTAGGGTTGGGTACCGAAACTCGGTGCCAATAGGGAACCGGTTCCGACGTAAACGGTAGTAACCAGACCGAACAAGAACGAAAATTTCGGTGCCTGATTTCGGTGCCTAACTTCATTATGCACACACGCACACAAACACACACACAAGGTCTCTCGCTCTCTCCCTCTCCGCCGTGCGTGTGCTACACAGTTTGGAGCACAGTTTCTTCTGTCTAGCATGCGCGCTCTTTCTCGCAAGGTTTGGCTGCATTTCACGTGTAAAATTACGTGTCAGAACGCCCTCTGGGTGTGCCGATAGTCTGAATCCCATATAGAATCAAGCCAATTCATTGGCTGATGGCGGGGGCGCCGCATCGACGCACTTACGTCGTCATATGTTGGCGCGCGCGCGCCATCTGCTCCTCTGATTTCTCTGCCGAAAAAGGAAGCTGGTCGGCAGCGCAAGGAGCTTGGCAGCGTCTCGTTCCCTATTGAGAGAACATAGGTTACACCAGTAACCAGAGATGTTCTCTTTCATAGGTTCACTTAACGCTGCGTAGCTAAGAAGCAGTGGATTTGTATTTGTAGGCTGCTGTATCACGTGCCGTTTGAACTGACGCGCTACAGCGATCTGTCACATTTCAAAGAGCCAAAACGTTATTTATTGTGTGAATCTTGTAAAAATATTGACAGAATCTGACAGCTGTGGATTTGTTCCATATCAAAATAAGTAACCTTCTCTGTCTTGTCTGTCGGTGTCAGTGTCCTCTTTGTCCGCGATTTCTCTGTGTGAAAAGGGTAATTTGCGTGAGTCTCACGGTCAATGCGTGAGAGTTGGCAGCTCTGCCTGCTAGTAATCTCTATTAATCTCCAGTATTATTACATTGTTTGATGCAATATTGTTTCATTTGATATTATGTAAATATGAATTTTTATTTTATATTGGTTTTATTATTACCATATGTTACTTGTATTTATATTGTTTAAAGATTTAAGTTAATATTGTGTCCAGTTTGTCCCTGTAAATTAAAGGGTATTATTTTTTGATAAAGTGTGTGCGGTTTCATTTTCTTAATTACTGATTTAAGAACCGTTTAAGCACCAGAACCGTTTAAAAAATACCGAGTAAGTACTGGAATCGGATAAAACCCAAACGATACCCAACCCTAGATGCAGCCAAGCTGCGTCTTCTGAAGCTGGACAAGAGTACACCATCTGTACATCTGATCTTAAGATTCAAGATTCTTTATTCTTTATTGTCACTATACAAAGGTATAGCGAAATTAATGCTATCCTTATGGTACCATCACATAGTATAACATAGTATAGTATAACACAGAATAATATACAGTACAATACATCAATAGACAATATACCATAAACATGACAACGCTAGACAATATAAAACAATACTCACAAAACCAGTGCAAGCAAGGCGACAGTCAAATAGTGCACAAAAACATATTGCACAGTAAGCAGTAAGCACTGCATAGCACTGCATTGCACATAATGAAAGAGAGGTAAAGTGCAACAGAATGTAACCAGATTTGAATAATAGTGTAACGTACAATGAAATATACAGAGGGTGTTGTTAACCTTCTATATGTTGAGATATAATCATGCCCCATCAGATTGGTGCATTTCTCGACTCCCAAGATCAAGGTGTTTGCATGAAAGCATATCCTCTAGTACGGAATGAACCTGAAAAAATCCCAAAACCATATCATCCTTATTGCGACGTTCCATTGCTGGGGAGCATTCTTGAAAGGCATAGGCAGAAGATACTGTCAAGGGAGTGGATGGATAGAAGTGGCTATGGTAGCAAATCTGATCACCACTGGCTCTGTGGCTGGGGTCACCAATGGGAAGAATTGGGACAGTGCAATAAATACACACAAATCCACGCTGGAAGCTCTGGAGAGACTCCTCTATGACAAGTATCTGGAAACTCATGAACCACTCTCTCCAGAAGGAACTGCTTTACTGGAAAAGCTCACTCTGAATGAATCTACTCTCACTGATGTTCTATCGACAAATAATGTAGGCCTATCTCACCACATGGCAGAATATCATGCATTCAGAGAAGCAGTGAGAAATGGGGAGCTGGGAGAAACTGGACAGTTTTGGATGGAATACATTGACTGCATCTGGCTCGTCCTGTCAATGAATAAGGGAATCAAAATAAGGGAATGACTACGAAGGATACAAAGCTGCTCTAAACAACATGCCAGTCCTCTTCTTCTGCTCTGACCAACAGAACTATGAAAGATTCCTCACATACCTTGGGATATTTTCTTGAACAGATTGAAGAAACACATCCAGGATCAGAGAAACTTTTGCGCGCTGGAGCAATCAGTGTTTCCAGATCACATACTGTATCCCAGGCAATCGCTGCCACACAGACACAACGATAGAGGAGACAGCTATGAATTGGCTCAAGTCAAACTCAGGGTCTGGGACATATTCTGATGGGATCTGTGGAATAACCAGTAATTATGAAGCAAGCCAAATGAGAGTTTGTAGAAGCCATGTGGGAAATGACAAGTGGCAGAGGCGAACATACAGAGAAGCAACGAAGAGATCTCCGACCACATGAAATCACTCAGTCTGAGGAGCAAGTGCAGCAAACAGTACAAGCTTTTCAGAGTTTTATCAACCCATTTCAGCTCGAGACTTCTCAGGCCTTGACAAGTTTGAGTTCAGGTGCAGCTATGCCAGAAGAGGTGCGCTATGATGTGCTGAATGCCCTGAAAAATGTCAAACTCCAAAAAAAAGAGTACCTTTCGACTTTAAACAAAAAAAGGTCCTTTTCTTTGAACCCATCAAGAGGAACAGATTCAAGACAATGTCGTCTACCACACCTAAAAGGAAGCTTGTGGCATCAAACCAGAAAGTGATCCAGTACAAGGCCACAAGTGGATTTATCTTTCAGATCTTCATCAAATCACAAGAACTTAAAGTCACAAAAAAGCAACTCTGACCTAAAAACCTATCCCTTGACTCTGACGCCATACTCCATCTCAACAGTTATGGCTTTTTCGCAAAAATCAACAAAGCAAAAGGAATAAATCACATGATCAAAATTGCTGAGAATGCACAACTTCCTTCTCTAAGCCAATGTGCTCTCATTCAAGATGGAAACTCCTCATTCTACATGTGCGATGTACCCACAAACAATGAAGACTATATCAGAGCGCACCTTCAAAAGTCTACCTTTTGCAGCTGAAACGGTATTCAGCACAGACACTTACATTCACTTTATTCACCAAAATCAGCTGAGAGAGATCGCAGAGGTCGTGGTGAACTTTTTATAGTTAATGGGCTGAATGCTCATCGACCCACTGATTAGACCCACTTTTGATGTGTCAATATCTTGAGGGTATATTTTCTTACATAACTGTCCAGACCACCCAGGTCAAAATTTTTCTAGGAGACTCCACCAGATGAATAACTCTGATTGCCCTCTTTATCAGAAAATAGGAAATCTCATCTGAGAATCTGGGGCGAGTCCCCTAACGCTCCTAGACTGCCTCGAAATACAGGCAGACATCTCACAAATTGCATTCTGTAACTGCACCTGACCGTGCTTAAAGGTTACATGAGTGTGCAACTCTGGCAGAAGCATTTTGGCAGCATTCACATTGCTTCGCCAGTTCACGTTCCCTGACCACCCTCTTGTGGGCACTCGTCTGTAATCCTCTGCAGAGGAGGCTCTACCTACTTGGTAATTTTGAGCATTTTTCCTATTTTCCATTTTGACCAGCTTTTGTGATAGCAATAGGGGAGGTGTTGGGGCAGACCTCGAGGCCTGGATGCCAATGATTGCTGAATACATAGTGTTTGTCGGAGGCTTTTCAACAAATATGGCATATACATTGTTGCTATAAAAAGATAAATATGAAATATAAAGTACAAATATTGTACAAAGTATGAATTAAATAAATTTAGCTTTTACCTGTGTCTTCCTGGGGAGATCTAACTGTCTGTGAACATTTTTCCATCTGGGGAGATCCATTTATGTGTGGAGATGTATCTGTCTGTAGAGATTCATGGATGATGGTGTGAGTTAATTATATAATTGTTAAAAAAGTAGCTCATAAATATATTGAACAACTTCACTGATCATTGCAGTCTAATCTGAAAAATTTGAGCAGCACATTTCAGCACAGATTGTTTTTTTTTAAATCTGCCACGTGATGCAGAGGCTGTTATTGAAGGAAAAACCAGGTAAATACTACATTTGACAAAAACACACTTTGAGAGTTAAAGTGTAATAAAGTATAGTACCTCTTTTCTCTTGTTTAGGATAAAAAAATACATTTAAAACAATGTATGTGCAGTCTCAAAATGTTGCTTACAGTACACCAAAAGCCTACTACACATGAAGGGCCTGTCTGAATGGCATATAAAGTCAGAGTCCAAATTTCCCATTTAGTGGTGATATCGAATAGAATTGCTTCCATACTGTGAGTCCGATGTGTAACAAAGTCCCATGCAAACATTTCAGCAGTTGTTAAAGTGTTTGGTCAAAGAAAATAAAAATTAGACCATGATTTACTCACCCTCAAGGCATGCTATGTGTATATGACATTCTTCTTTCAGACGATTACAATTGGAGTTATATTTAAAAAAATGGCAGTGAATGGTTGTTTCTGTTTTGAAGTCCATAAAATTGCATCTATTCATCATAAAAATGCTCCAAACTGCTTGGGGGTTTAATAAAGGCCTTCTGAAGTGAAGCCATGCATTTGTGTAAGGGAAAAAACCCTATTTAAAACTTTATAAACTATAAATACTGGCTTCCATCAGACGGCCGTACACATCAGTTTATGGTTGAAGACTAACCATTGACCCCATGCACAATGTAATGAAGATCACGGAAGCTCAGAGGAAAGAGCAAAACAAAAGACTGGTCGCGAATTAGAAATTTTAAAGAGGAATGGAGGATTTCTATATAATAGAAGAGGAGCTTCAGTTTGTTCCACAGCCCTAATTGTTTTAACGAATACAATTACAAAAGCCCTATTCGCACGGGATTAGTATTATCTGGTGACATATAGTAATTTGTAATAATTGCGGAGTTTGTCTGTGATCTTAATCCCGTGCGAATCGGCCATGTCTGTAATTTGTAAAGTAAAAATTCCCCCGCAAATTACCTACTATATTTCGCCGTTCACAGAGGTCCTGTGATAATATTAGTCCCGCGCGAATCGGCATCTCTGTGATTTGGCCGGATCGTATATCATTTTTTCAAGGTTTTTGTTTCATGTGCGCCTTTTTATCCATCTTTCGCGAAGAATGGAGGCTGGTTTGGGTGTTTTGATAGTATTTTGGGTGCTGGGTCATATCGCAACTACACAATTTGCAGAAAGTGAAAGCTGAAAATCATCAGAAGAGCAAAAACAAAACGAATGATTAGATGGAGATGAAAGACATGTATAGCAGCATGCGGTAAGGAACTTTATTCTGTTTATGTCATTATATTTCATACAGCTAGACCTATAACGAAAAGAAATTTCCAAGCCTATTGACGTCATATCCGGGAGATAAGTCAGTAAATTCGAGTAAAATCACAGGCTTCGGTTATCCCGTGCGAATGCGCCACACGAAATTCAGATGTGGCGGGGTAATTTTTAAATCACACGAGGTCCCCAGATAATACTAATCCTGTGCGAATAGGGCTAAAGAGGCATCTAAGCTTACGATACTCCTACATCCTACACGTGTCACGTGTTATGAGGGTGGAAGGTGAACCCAGGCGCAGACAGGATGCAGTGACACAAAGTTTATTATTAACAGAAAACAGAGAAAACAAAACCCACGAGGGGGCAAAACAACACTGGTAGGGAAAATAAAGACTAACAACACTAGACTAAGACTGAGCAGTAAACTAGACAATAAACTCACAGCAGATACAAGACTAAACAGCTCTTTGACAAAACTCTTACAGGATACTCACAAGGGTGATTGCAAGCTATGAAACAACAAACAATGAACAGGCACAAGACAGCAAACATAAGGGGATTAAATGGGGAACACTAATGACGAGGACAGGTGAAACTGACTAGACAATAATGACAAGACGAGGGTAACAAGGGGGCGGGGTTAAAGGTTGTATCAGTGATTTCTGGCCCAAAAATAAATGTCTAATCTTTCCTAACGATCCGCTAGCTGCCCGCCCCATAAGCATGCCGTCCAAAAACCGCGTCTCTGTAGGCAGCGTAGGCTCTGAGATCTGCACACAAAAACAAATGGGTAGAACCACCACTCAAAACCAAAATAAATAGTGTTCCAACCAATCACTGACAGGGGCGGGTGTTGCTCCGATTTCGCGTCCAGCCGTGCACGAGCGCAAAACCTCACAACACCCGCCCCTGTCAGTGATTGGTTGGAACACTTTATTTTGGTTTTGAGTGGTGGTTCTACCCATTTGTTTTTGTGTGCAGATCTCAGAGCCTAGGCTGCCTACAGAGACGCGGTTTTTGGACGGCATGCTTATGGGGCGGGCAGCTAGCGGATCGTTAGGAAAGATTAGACATTTATTTTTGGGCCTGAAATCACTGATACAACCTTTAAGTAACGAGACAACACAAGCACATGGCCCAAACAACAGACCATGCGCTTGTACACAAAACATGGGTCTGTCATGATCCTGCCACAAGACTAGGAAAAAATCAAGGACATGATGGCAGAATCATGACACCCGGGTTACTCTTGTGGTGCAAGACTACTTGGGTATAAGCGTACGGTGGTCTGGCGAAAGCTAGTTATTTTAGATTATAAAGTAATAAAATATGGGTATTCTTCTTACAAGAACCCATGGCTTCTCTTCAAAAGGCCTTTATTAACACCTTGAAGCTGTGTGGAGCACTTTTATGATGGACAGATGCACTTTTATGGACTACAAAACAGAAACGGCCATTCACTGCCATAATAAAGCTTGGAAGAGCCAGGACATTTTTTGATATAACTCCGATTGTATTCGTCTGTGAGAAGAATGTCATTTACACCTAGGATGGCTTGAGGGTACATCATGTACTTATTTTCATTTTTGTCTTTAAAGCCATTGCTCAATGGGTTTGCACAAGCCTGTGGTGTTTAAAATAAAAAAAATTATGTTTCACTCTCCCACTCTTTCTGTTCAATAGATGATGCATTTTTATTAATGTTACACATCTGTTCAACACACACATCTGTGCAATACATATTTTTAATAATCATATTGGGATAAAACTAAAATACACCCATATCCAGGCCCGCATTAACCTGCCGTTAGGCCCTGGTGCTGAGAGGTTTTGTAGGCCCACAATAAAAAAAAAAGTCTAATGATCACGTTTGTCTATACAACAAAAGCAGAAATAAGTTTCTCTCCCCGAGAGAAACTTATTTCCTAACGAAAACAGTATTCCATAAAAAAATCCACAACAACAGCAATGTAAAACCTCCACAGCACAGGCTACTGGAAAGCAGTAAATAGTCTAGTTTTAGTCGACGAAATACAATAAGATTTTAGTCGACTAAATTTAAAGTAGATTTAGTCGACTAAAATCGAATGGGTTTAGTGAAATTCTATGCATTCATTTAGAATTTCTCTAAAATTTCCAAACCCATTATATATTCCCGTAGAAAACATCTATTAACCTGTTAATATGAATAATTTTTAACGTTTGAACATGCAATACTGTACAGACGCAGATTTAGAGCGGTGACATAACATAATATCTTAAAATTAAATAAAAACACTTCTTCTCCAAAAGTAGAACAGTCTTTTTTTCTTCAATTAAAGGTGCAATGTGTAACATTTTTGAGTATCTATTAACAGAAATGCAATATGACATCCATAACTATGTGTTCAGTGGTGTATAAAGAACTTACTTAATAAACCGTAATGTTTTTATTACCTTAGAATGAGGCATTTATATCTACATAGGCGCGGGAATCCCCTTCTATGAAGGTCGCCATGTTGTGACGTCATGTTTCTACCGTAGCCGACAGCGAACAAACAGCGTTACAGAGCGCGTTTCGTCACTACATTGAAAGAGAAGCCGCAGGAAGCTAGAAGAAGCTAGTCATAAACACCGTGAGTAGTGACTTTTCCCTTGTCAGTGGTGTAAATATGTAGTTGGATTGTTTCATGTAACTTAGTTCTTCTCCCTCGCTGTGTTATGGCTTTGCTATGTGGGGATAAATGTGCTGGTTAAGTTCGTGAGACAGCTGATTAGTAGGCTACTCTTGTCATTGACCGTAAAACAGTTACAGGAATCACCAACCCGTCGATCTTGGAAGCATTTTAAGTCGATCGCTTAGAGTTTCCAAAATCAGAGAAAAAAAGCCTATTGTGTGTAGTAAGTGGTGTCTAGGGGATGCGGAGGCGCGCGCGCTGTCACAATCACGTTATTTTTGCCGCACGCGCCTCTGCGCTCATGCGGACGCGTCGAGTTTAAACAAGGCTTAACGCTTTAACCAGCTCAGCCACAGTAACAGCTCATATTAGCCAGCTAAACTTTTACTACCCTGTTAGAAAAAATATATAGTTGCATAGTTTCATGTGGTTCTTCTCCCTCGCTGTATTATGGGTTTGCTTTGTGGGGAGAATGTGCTGGTTACGTTTGTGAGACAATCAGCTGATTACTATTATTATATTAGGTAAGGTGCATTGTGTAATATTTCTGAGGATCTATTGACAGAGATGCAATATAAAATCCATAACTATGTTTTCAGTGGTGTATAAAGACCTTACTTAATGAACCGTTATGTTTTTATTACCTTAGAATGAGACATTTATATCTACATAGGCGCGGGAATCCCCTTCTATGAAGGTCTGAAGGTATGTTTCTACCGTAGCCGAAAGCGAACAAACAGCGCTAAAGAAACCTCATTGCTTGACTTACTAGTCTCTGCTGCTGACTCAGACGACGACATATTTTGTCTTACGTCGGCCACCGTAGCTTCTCATTCGAGTTTGAAAACCGAGGGATAGGCCGCGAGTGACTTGCTGTTTGCAATTTGCAAGTTTCACCACTAGATGCCGCTAAAAATCCCACACTGCACCTTTAATGATTAACTTTATATGGCTCTGAGCCCCAGTAAGCCCGTGCATTAATGCGGGCCTGCCCATATCGTGTATTTTACATTTTTGCAGGGACTTTTTGTTTACAAATCATTTTGTCCGTGATTGTGTGAAATCACAAATAGCATTAGAATCACCAACCACCATGCTCTCCAGATAAAAATTTAAAACCATGGTAAATCATCTTGTTTAGGAGTGTGTTCGTCATATTTTCTAGTTGAAGTATTAAGATAGGATTTCTTTTTGTAATAAATCATTTTGAAGATTAATTAAATGTCATAATCAATTAATGATAAAAATCTACCCTCTTACCAACACTGCTGCTTGTGTCTGTTTTTCCTGTTGTGATCTTCTTTCTCCTCCTCCTCCTCCTCCATCTCCTCCTCCTCCTTCATCTCCTCCTCCTCCTTCATCTCCTCCTCCTCCATCTCCTCCTCCTCCTTCATCTTCTCCTCCATCTCCTCCTCCACCCCCTCCTCCTCCTCCACCCCCTCCTCCTCCTCCTCCACCTCCTCCTCCTCCACCACCTCCTCCACCTCCTCCAAATAATCTACTGAGTAATCCTCGTGCTGCTGCTAGTATTCCTGCTCCTGCTGCTCCTGCTATTCCTGCTGCTGCTCCTATTATTCCTGCAACTACTGCCCCCGCTGCTCCTGCTGCTGCTAATATTCCTGCAACTACTGCCCCTGCTGCTCCTGCTGCTGCTACTATTCCTGCTGCTATGGATATTGCTATTTTTGCCACTTTTATAAATCTCAGCAGCCTTAGTAGTTGATCTATTGCCCGCTGCACGTTATCTGTTGCCCAGTGTAATTGTGTTCTTGCTACTGCTACTGTAGCGGCTCCTGCAATTACTCCAGCTACTGCTGATCCGGTTTGCGATTGTGCTCCTGCTAATGATCCCACTATTGAAGCTGCTGTTCCTGCTAGGCCTCCTGCTACTGCACCCGCTATTGCTGCTACTACTACACCTATTGCTGTTACTGCTCTTGTTTCTGCTTCCCATTGGGATCGTAAAATTCCTACTCCTGCTCCTGCCGCCGCTCCTGCAATTGCTGCTGCAACTGCTCCTGCTATTGTATCTACTATTGCTGTTGTTCCTGCCATATGTATTACTGAAGCAACTGCAGCTAATGTCAGTGCTGTTGTTACTGTTGTCTGTTTCCATGTTTTTGATTGCAGCAGTGATTGTAGACTTGCCTTTTCTTTTTCTGTTGAAAAAAATTAAAGGAATAAGAACCTTTATCACTAAATGTCATCACAAATCTTAAAATATGCTTGCTAGTATATGTAGAATATTGGTGTTATTTTAGTAATAATTTCCTGGTTATAATTACCCATGTTGCTTGATTTTAAACCAGGATATGATGACCCAGTTCTTCTCATAATCAAACCTGTCAGGTTCACATCTCAGGAGCCATTTAACCTAATTTAAAGAGACATTACAACATATGACATCCAAAACATAGTAGCTGAACAAACCATTGGGTTTCCTGGATGGTCAACTATTTCCAGCAGATTTCCAAAGTGTGGATCTGAACTGGTTCAGAACTTCAAACATGAATTAAACTTGTGAACAAACATGGCAGATATGTATGAGACTGTGACAGTTAAATAGATGCCCTGAAAGGGGGTTGAGTGAATAATAATCAAAATTGAACCTGATGAAAAATATTTATTTAATGTTATCTGTGTTGTATTTCATCTGCAACAGCATTGTGAACGTTTATAAAGACCCTAGTGAAAAACCAATGCCAAAATTAATTTAAAGGCGCACCTTTGTATGATGCGTTGACATAATTTCCACTGAAACAAGAAGCTAAGGCGGGACATATTGAATGGCTCCTTCCCCTTTTCAAATAGCCAATAGTTTAGATTACCTCACAGACTGCAAGTCCTACTTGACAGCACCAGGGATGCGAATCCGAGCGCTGATGATATGTTGGATTCAATAGTAGAGGTATGAATAAAGTCTAGCCATTTCATTCCTAATCAATGTACAGTTTAGCCTGGCTAATGTTAGACCCAAGTCTCATTGAGAGAAACTTAGCAGCGTGAATAAAATCGCGCTGCGGAAAGGTAGTATGGGGAAACCCAGGCTATGTACAGTTGGGACTAAAAAACGTAATAAAACGCGAGCAACCTAACACAAATCTCCACAGTAGCGTAATTTTGTTTTAAAAGGTGTGTGGGACCCATGCGTGGGGGTTAGGAGGTTGCTATAGAATGCTAAGATATATGTACAATATATGTGTACAATAAAATGTTTCGGAAAAAATAACATTACGATGTCTAGAAATCAATTTCAATAGTACATTGGGTTTAATTTGCCATTTAATGAGATCTACTATAATATATATTGTTAGTGCTAAGAATGTTCAGGTGAATAAATTTGTAGATCCACTCAATATAGTGCTGTCATGGGCTAGTGGTAGAATTTGAGAGGTTCTGGGTTCTAATCCGCACTCGTTTAGATTTTTTTTTCTCATCAAAACCGAATATGTTTATCAGTGGTTGTATATCAAGCAGGGACACGTTTGTGTGCATTCTGTTTTGTGATTTTACCAGAACGAATAGAGAGTCTTCGCAACAGTGATTGATTGTAGCGCGTCCGAGTGAAGACTGTGCGTGCGCCACAAGAGAACATGTATCCATGTCACTGATTATCCGGCGAGGGGGCAAAAGGGGGCATCGCCCCCTCAGATCTGATTTGTGCCCCCTCAGTTTCATGTTTGCATCCATGGTTACAAATGATTAACCTTTTGAGCGGTATGGTCCTATGGGATTTTTATTTCTGCTACTGCAGGGATTCAGAATGTTCAGTGACATGACATAACTGCCAGATTCAAACTGTGTTTTGTCTCGTTGGTTCTCTTGCTCAGCGCTGTCATATATCACAACTATGCAGTGTTTTCAACCTCATAATGTTTTTTTTAGGTTTCAGACATTCAAATACACATTAAGCACTAGTAAAACAATACATTTGGAGTTTGTAAAATACACACTGATGTCTGTGGAAGCAGCAATTCATAGATGCCACCTACGTCACTAGAAATAGAACGCCGCCATATTGACGACCAATCTCGCCCGGTGGCCGCCCAAACTGCCCATTTGAATGAGAGAGAAAGAGAGATACATGGATACAATTTTAATTTTAGGCTCCGATCCTTATTTGTTACCCCCAGTTTTCTTTTGTCCTTTATTATCTGCCCCAGACTTGCCCCAATTTGCCTTCCATGATATATATCTATTTATCTTGTGCATAACCCCTCCCCATGGATCGCGAAGGCTTTCAGAGTAACTTACAGACGCGTATCAGCTGTTGCTGGATGGGTAAAAGACGTAAAAGTGCGGCACCTGGCCACCAAGGATTTATATTTAATTAATGGAAATGTTGGTATTATAAAAAAAATTCAAATGTATGATTTTGGTGGTAGTTTGCTCTGACTAGGTAGCTAGTTGTTAGGTAGTTAAGTCTCAGCTGGTAGCTTGCCAGTTGTTAGCCACGGCTCGCGGCTAGCTGTCATTAATCTGGATTAGGCCTGTCGCGATAGTCAATAAATCAATTAATCGCACGATAAAAAAATATGCTCGATAATTTTTCCAGCCGCGATAATTTCCATTTGCATGCTTTGTTCTCCTCGTCTCTCTCTCTACCAAAGAGACTGGATGACAACTCTAAGACATGACTGACATATTTTACGTGAATACTCTCCAAAACGGACATTTAAACATGATGTTGTGTGTATTTGTCCATTCAGACACAAAACAGCTCAATTCATTACTCGCGCGCTGTATATAGGGCTCTATGGCTGGACGCTTCGGGTCGGGTGTGTGCGCACAGAAAGATGAGACATGATACAATATGAGAAATGCAATGAGAGACATTTCTTCTATCCTTTTCTTTTGGTATAGAATAAAATACCAGTTCGGCGTTCCTCTTTCGGCTGTTGTTGCAGCCAACTGCACAACATGTTGCAGGCATTACTGAGACCGTCGGTTGTCAAGATGGCGGCGTAAAGCTACAGTGACGTCATGTGAACCGAAAGAATAACAATCTATTCAAATATAATTTGCTGACGTGTGTTATAGAGTTCGGGATCGTTTCGTCATGTCGCAATGCATTGTGGGAATCATGGTACCGAAGTAAATGTACTGTATAGTAGGCAGTAATTCAAATTGTAACGTTGGTCATTTGATAATATTAGGTTTAATTTAGGTTATTTTAAGGAAAATGGTTCAGTATTGCTGTATTGTGAACTGCTTTAATCGGTCTCATGATCGACAGGGCAAACGCCTTTAGAAATCATGTTAGTTTTCACCATTTTCCTACTTGGAAAAAACCACAAGGAGACCTGGTGTCTGAAATTATAAAGAGGCGTCGGATGGCATGGGTGAGGAAAACCATCACCTTCGATAATATTTCCAAATACATGCTTGTTTGCTCACGGCACTTTCACAAAGGTAAGGTATTATTATCAAAACTGTGGTCTTTTTGCTTTGCTTTGTAGTCAACTCCGTTAGCATTGTGGCTAATCGCGATTAGTGAAGTGAGGCGACTTGTTTTGGTGAACGGTAGGTTGTGCCTGAGGTGAATGTTCACCAATATTATACTGGATTACAGAATTACCAGACGAAAATGGATTATTGCATGTATTATAGGTGAGTAATTACTCCTGAAGTGTAACAAACCCGCATAGACAAGCTTCATAGCTCACAGAATTTGACAAGTGTGTGTGTATTAGAGCGAACGATTGTTTTCTCCGTGTTTACTTTGTAGATCTGCAGGTCTTGCACCCATCCATTTGTGAACTGCAGGTGAGCCTCCAGTGACTTGAAGTTTTTAAATTGATCGGAGGTGTAAGGTGTAAGCGCTCACTCCACAGACCAGGTAGGAGAAAATATCAGGGAAACTGAGGCTTGGTAAACTTTCATATTTATTACACCATACTCTTATGTTCATAGGGATCGATTCCGCCTATATCCTCAATTTTTTTAAGTAGCGTTGTTTGGCTTCATTATTAAGTTTGTCAGTATACAGTATAGCCAACTTTTTTTTTCCCCGGTCCATAACTCTTTCTCAGTGCCGGTGCCGGTGTCCGGCTACACTACCTTATTCCAAACCGGCCTTTGCATTGCCTCTAAAATGGTCGCCGTTACCCACAATGCACCGTTCCCCATCTCACGTTATAGATCAAGATTATTTAAAAAGGTTTTTAAACGACCAAACACACTCATTTACACATTTTTGAGAATCGGAATATCAGACAGGCTAGTTGATGACATGGTAAGCAAGTTTTTGAATATTTTGAATAAAAAAGGAAAAACAAAATAAAAGCGATACATCTGTCATACAGTGTTATTAGGTGTGTTCAACATCGGCTGCGGCTGGATGCATGGCTCTCAAGTCTGTGTTGACGCATTTCAACCAGTTCACACGCTCACACGCCACACCTCTTATTTCTCACGCTGAGAAACAATGATTGTTGCTTAGAAACAATCTGTATGGTAAAAAGCGCTATATAAATAAAGGCGACTTGACTTGACTAAGGAGTAGGGGATAACTTGTCCCTCTATACAATTAATGGACAGTTTAATCCCAGATAGCATGGTGACATTGATACAATATTGAGTTTTGATCCAAACCATCAATTTGGTTGAGATTGGCATTTCAATGTTTTAAGTCGGTTGGATCAGCATTGAAATTTTGATGAAAGCCAACAGCACACATGTGTGGAGACAGTGATGCTTCTCACATTATATTGGTTCTGTAGTGCTCAACATATGCCACTAATATCAGGATGTATTAACCATTCTATCAGCATCAGTCGTGTTGGGGGAAGTGTGTAAAAAAAAAAAAAAGGCATCCAGAATTTCGCTGTCAGTTTTTGTTATGGGATATTCTGGCATATGGTTTTGTTTTAGGGGGTTATTGCTACTCTCTGGATGGATGCACAGGGAGTTCTTGCCCAGAACAGAACCATACCGCCAATCCTAACTGAATGCTAATAGACAACCGTATTTGACGATAATGGTACTGACAGAAATGTATGTAATGGAATACTAATATTTTTTATGTTTTAAAAGCTAATAAAATTATGAAAAAATATGTTTTTGGTGAGTTTATAATGTAATATTTCTCATAATGTAAAAATTGTTATTACATTATGAGCTCAAGATTTTATTACGTTTTTATAAAATTATTACATTATGAACATTTTGTTACAGTAATGTATGTAATATGTAATGTAATACTTTATGTAATAAATGTAATATTACATTATGTTCAGTTTTTAAAGTATGTGCAGTTATTACATTATGAGTTGCTACAACATAGTATCTTTCTCTGTAAAAATATATATTGACATTCTTAGGGAAAAAGTATTGATATATTGAAGTATTGATGCACTCTTGATAAATTGATTTATCTCAGTGGTTCTCAACCCTCTTCCTGGAGCCAATTTGTAAATGTAAGGTTATACTGTTTAAATACAACATACAAAACAACAACAACAACAACAACAAAAAAGCTGATAAAAACAGTTCTTAAATCCATTCTTCATGTTTATTATTTAACCTGGTCTAATTTATATTTCATCAGTGAAACTTGGAAAATGATGTCTCATTCAAATCTGTCCTTAATTCTTTCCCCAAATCACACACTGCCATTTCTCCACTGATTGTTTACAGAATGTCCAAACACTGAATATCACAAACAGACATTAATATAATTAATACAGTACTACATCTGAAAAGAAACAGAGACTTACCCTGAATTTGAAATGTTTCTCTGTTGTCTGAAGGGTATGAGGAGGACCAGCCGGAGCCCCTCTCTCTTTTATCTCTTTGGACTGTACCAACAACAGAGGGGAGGGTGGTGCGATCTTAGTTTAAAAAAAAGAGATTACATTAGAAGAACATAACAAAGTCCCTTATTATAGTGAAGGATTTATGTGCAATAATTAATGGCTATTTCCATAAAATTAACCATAACAGTATTTTGAAGACTTTCCACTTTCAGTTTCATTTTTTCCTTTCAGTTTAATTTTTTCTTTCAGTCATGTGATTTTCAGGAACTTGCAGAGCACTAGTGAATGACAATGTAGATTTGGAAAGCTGACCAATTTCCCATCACCATCCACTTTGATCTTCAGTTGATCAGTTCTGCCAAACTATTAAGATAACTTTAAGCATTGGGACAGAGGGCTGTATAAAGCTGTTAGGTATGAATTCAAGAGATCTCTCTGGCTAAATGAAAATTAAATGACACAATTTAAAAAAGGAAAAGAAGCAAATTAGAAGATTGTCAAAACATGGTAATAGAAACATATTTGTTAATGTCGCAGCTTATGTCACACTCACAGAATGCAATATATTCCAGTTTATTTACAATGTTGTGGTCTTACGAGATTGTCTTACGAGAAGTTATCTCGTATTGCGTAAGTTTAGCTTACGCTACGGGAACCCTTTGTCAACGCCGTGCGCACCAGCATCCACTACATGAGTCCCAGAGAAGCTCGGGGAACCCAGATGAGCGGGAATAAGCGCATGCACATAAGCACTCACAGGGAATACAGAGCGGCGATGCCGGTCAATGTATAAGCATATAGCACATAACCTGATACAGTGCAGCTCAACCAGAAGAGCTGAGACATATGAGAGTAGCCTGTGCACGATAATACCTGGCAGGGCAACAGGCATCCGTTGATCAACCATAAATGCAGAGACCAGCGCTCTGGATGGGGATGCCAGATCGAGCCGCGAGCCTGAGAGAGGAGATCTGCCCTCACCGGAATTGGCCACGGGGCTGTCTGTGAACCAAGTCTTGTTCACCCAAAAGCGCCATAGCAACTGGACTGTTTGGGGGTGCAGGGACCATTCCCCCGGGGGAACATTGTCCCTGGACAGTTTGTCTGGGCCGTCGTTCAGGTGGCCTGGCACATGCGCAGCTCTCAGAGAGCGCAGATGGTGCTGAGACCAAGCGAGGAGGCGTTCTGTCAGATTGCAGAGGTTTCTGGATCTGACACCGCCCTGACGGTTCATTATTGCTCATATGTTTAATTGTTGTAATTATTATTATGTATATTCATGTTTATGTTACTGTTTATCTTATAGAAAACCACAACCATACAAGCCAGTCTGTTGAGTGGTGACAATAAATGGGTTATTCCCAGAAAGTAATTTCATCTTCGATTTAGTCTCTAATCGGACAGTCTTTGGTGGGTCAGCACCCTGAGCTGGCAACTTGTGTCTTATAAGTGCTACCAATCGGAAGCATTTTTTCAAACGGACTAGAACGTGGTAGTCCTGTATGAACGGGAGGAAACGCTTCAGCGCATTCTCGACCGCTATCATTTCCAGACAGTTTATATGGAGGAGTTTCTCCTGGTCTGACCACAGGCCAAAGGCCGGTCTGCCCTCGAAGGGAGCGCCCCAACCCGAGTTGCACACATCTGTCGAGAAGACCTTTCGGTATGAGACAGTTCTCGTAATCACTCCCCGCTGGTACCAGTCACCGCTAACCAGGGCTGCAGAGCTGTAATGCAGCTCTGAGTCACTCTGATCCGCTCGCAGCCGGACTCCAGAGCTCGGTGAGACACACGTGCGGCCAGCCAGCGTTGCAGAGGACGCATGCGCAGCAAACCCAGCTGAAGTACCGCAGCAGCTGAAGCCATGTAGCCCAGCATCCTCTGAAATGTTTTCAGAGGAGCGGTGCTGCCCTTCTGGAAAGACGCGGCCAGTCGCTGAACACGGCGCGCGCGCTGTGTTGATAAGCGAGCCGTCATGGCCACAGAGTCCAGTTCTATTCCTAAAAAGGAAATTGACTGGCTGGGCAGTAATAAGCTCTTGGTCCAGTTGACCATGAGACCCAGGCTTTCCAGATGACTGAGGAGCGCAGCTCTGCGTGGGCGGCGTGTATGTTAGTAAGCGTGGGCGCTCGTGAGCGGGCACGGGACTTACATTCATAACCTGACCGATATGGGGCTGGACTTCGTGACGCGTGATAGGCGCCGTGGGCGAAGTGCATGTCAGTAAGCGTGAGCGGGCACGAGACTTACGTTTATAAACCGGTTGATATGAGGCTGGACAGTGTGATGTGCGAGCGGCGCCGTGGGCGAAGTGCAGGTCAGTAAGCGTGAGCGCCTGTGAGCGGGCACGAGACTTTTGTCCATAACCTGACAGAAATGAGGCTGCTGCACATTGTGATGTGCGAGCGGCGCCGTGGGCGAAGTGCATGTCAGTAAGCATGAGCACTTGCGAGCGGGCACGAGACTTACAACCTGCTTGATATGAGGCTGACCTGGCCTGTAATAGAGCGGGCAGAGGATAGATGTGGGCAAGGACATTTCAGGCTTAGATCGCGGCTTCATAAGCGGAGCTGATACGAGAAGTCCTTTAGCGCAGCGCGATAGTGTAGGATACTTTCTGAGATAGGCCTAGCTATATTTTTCTCGTGAAACGATTGTGAGGGTGTCGTTTATACATTATTATTTTGTTGGAAATGCACATTAATGTTCGACTCGTCGGAGTCGGGCTTTAACAACAGCACAAAATGTTTGCATTGCCCTAACTATTCATCTATCCATCTATCTATCTATCTCACCTATTTGTCATGTCTGTCTGTTCTTCCTATCCATCTGTCTGTCTGTCTGTTTATTCATCTATCCATCTACCTATTTGCCATGTCTGTCTGTCTGTCTGATAGACTGTATTGCCTTCTTTCAGCTTGAAAACTACTTTGAACTTCAAACTTAAAAGCTTCAAACTTCTAATTAATTTCAGGCAAAACTTTCAGGTTAATAGGCTTTCTCAAGCCAACCTAAAGTTTGTCTTAATAAACTTTTTTTAAACTAGTTAGTTTATGTTGTTCATAAACAAAGCAAGTCTCTTAGGTACTTTACAGACAAAGCCAATAACACGCAAACATATCTTTGTCTAACATCTTCCTATAATATGTAAAAATATATATTAATTCCTTGTATGTGTAACGAGGAGGCAGTGGTGTGAGGATCCATATGCAGCTTTAATAAAACAGAATGCAAGTCAAACAGGTAGAGTTCAATCACAGGCTTCAAGCACAATGTAGATAAGGCAGAATCAAAGTCAGAGTTCAGGCTGAAGATCAGGGCAGGTGACAAACACACAGGGTAACCAAATGACAAGGCAGATGCAATCAGAATAGGCAGGCGGCAAATAATCAGAGTCCAGTAAACAGTCCAGGTCATACACGGGAAATCACACACGGAATAAACGCTTAGAAATGTTTGCATGGCAAGACAAGACTTCGCAATGAGGAAGCTGAGAGAACAGTTTAAATAGAGAAAGTCAATGGGAAACACCTGTGAGTCAAATCAGCCACAGGTACGGGGTATATGGGAAATGCAGTCCAAAGAGTTAGTACTCAGGAGATGGTGACCTCTGGTGGTGAGCGGAGGGAGCCACAGAGGCTGCATTCGTGACAGAGCCCCTTCCCTGTGAGCGGCTCCTGACGCGAGGAGGCAAACGACGCCGGGGTCTTCCTCGAGATCTTGGGGCAGGTTTGTCCGGGTGATCTCTGTGGAAATCAGTAGTGAGTGAGGGGTCTAGAACATCATTAGCATTGATCCAGGATCTCTCCTCTGGACCGTATCCCTCCCAGTCCACGAGGTACTGGAGGAACCTGCCCCGACGATGAGAGTCCAGGATTTCATGGACCCGGTAAGCCTCCTGACCGTCGATGATGATGGGGGGAGCTCTCTGGTCACCAGCCTCATCTAGGACCTCCTCTCCACTCGGACCACCGGCGGGTTTAAGCAAGGAGACATGAAAGGTGGGTGAGATACGGTAATGGTCAGGTAAGGCTAATCTAAATGAAACTGGAGTGATTTGTCTAATGATTTTGAAAGGACCCACGTACCTGGGACTGAGCTTCTTGCAGGGTAACCGGAGCCGTATGTCACGGGTGGACAACCAAACCCATTGCCCTGGTTGGTAGTTGGGATTGGTTCGCCGATGACGATTGGCCTGTCCTCTGGTGCGATGCACTGCTCTTTGTAGATGGACATGAGCATTATTCCACGTCTCCTCACTGCGTTGTAACCATGAATTAATTGCAGGTAAGTCCGAGGGTTCTCCAGACCATGGAAACAATGGGGGTTGAAAGCCTAGGATGCACTGGAAGGGGGTGAGCCCTGTAGATGGCTTGCGGAGTGAATTTTGAGCGTACTCTGCCCATAACAGATAGCGACTCCAGTCGAACTGGTTCTTCTGGCAATATGAGCGAAGGAAGCGGGTGAGTTCCTGGTTTAATCTCTCCACTTGACCGTTGGCTTCAGGATGATATCCAGATGTTAGGCTGACATTAATGTTCAGTAGCTGACAGAAAGCGGACCAGACTCGGGAGGTGAACTGCGGACCCCGATCAGAGACTATATCCTCCGGTAGACCATAGAATCTAAATACATTATTGCAGAGGACTTCAGCAGTTTCCAGGGCAGTGGGGAGTTTGGGAAGAGGTATCAGTCTGCAGGCTTTAGAGAAACGATCAATTACCGTTAGAATGGTAGTGTGGCCCTGAGAGAGTGGTAGGTCCGTCACGAAGTCGATGGCGATGTGTGACCATGGTCTTTGTGGGATGGGTAATGGATGAAGAAGGCCGGCAGGTAATTGACGCGGAGATTTGGAGGTATTGCAGATGGTGCAATTTTGAATGAACGTGATGGTGTCCGTTCTTATAGAAGACCACCAGAATTTGTTGTTGAGGAGTTGTACTGTAGCCGTTATACCTGGATGCCCGGAACTAGGGTTATTGTGTACCATCTGTATTACTCTCTGTCTTAGGGCCAGTGGAACGTACATTAGGTTGGGTGGGGTTTCAGCCGGTGGTGGCTCGATGACCTGGGCTTCTGCGATTTCGGTTAGTATGTCCCACTGCACAGGTGCGAGAATGATAGTGGATGGAATGATGGGTTCTTGATCTGGCGATAGGAGGTCTGACTCATGAAGTCGAGAGAGAGCATCCGCCTTGGTTTTTTGAGAGCCTGGACGATAAGTAACTCTGAAATCGAATCTGGTGAAAAAGAGTGACCATCTGGCTTGTCGATGGTTGAGTTGTTTGGCTGATTTCAGATATTCTAGGTTGCGATGATCAGTGAGAACAGTGAACGGATGTTTAGCCCCTTCCAGCCAGTGACGCCACTCCTCGAATGCTGCCTTCATTGCGAGAAGTTCGCGGTTGCCAACGTCATAATTCTGCTCGGTAGAGTTCAATTTACGGGAGAAGAACGCACAGGGTAAAAGCTTGGGAGGTTCCCCCTGGCGTTGTGAAAGCACTGCCCCAATGCCTGTGCTTGAAGCATCTACTTCCACTATGAATTCACGTTCGGGATCGGGATGGTGCAGGATGGGAGCGGACGTGAATTTCTCTCTTAGAGAACGGAACACTGCTATAGCTGCTGAGGACCAGCTAAGTCGTTGGGTTCCCTTTTTGATCATGGATGTCATAGGAGCAGCGATACTGCTGAAGTTACGGATAAACCGCCGATAAAAATTGGCAAAACCTAAGAAGCGTTGTAGTTCCTTGAGAGTAGTAGGTTGGGGCCAGTGAACTACCGCCTGTACCTTCTTCTCATCCATGGCGACCCCTCCCGAGCTAATCACATACCCGAGGAAGGAGATGGTCTCTTGGTGGAACTCGCACTTCTCTGCCTTGGCATACAATTGGTGTTGAATGAGACGTTTCAGAACCGCTCTGACGTGTTTAACGTGCTCCTCATAAGTCTCAGAGTAAATGAGGATGTCATCAATATAAACAATTACACTTTGGTTCAGCATGTCTCTGAAAACGTCGTTAATGAAAGCCTGAAACACGGAAGGACTATTGGACAGACCGAACGGCATAACAAGATATTCGTAGTGCCCCGTCGTGGTGGAGAATGCGGTCTTCCACTCGTCCCCTTCACGAATGCGGATGAGATTATAGGCACAGCGAAGATCCAGTTTGGTGAAATATCTTGCTTGTCTGAGTTGTTCGAGAGCTGCAGGGACGAGGGGTAGAGAATAACGGAACTTGGTTGTGATGTCGTTGAGAGATCGATAGTCGATACAGGGACGAAGACCTCCATCTTTCTTCTTGACGAAGAAGAAGCCTGCTGATGCGGGTGACGTGGAGGGACGAATGAAACCTTTGACGAGTTCCTCCTGAATGTAGGATCTCATAGCCTCTGCTTCGGGTTGTGACAGCGGAAAGACTCTGCCCTTGGGAGGTTGTGCTCCTGGGAGAAGATCTATGGCACAGTCACTGGCTCGGTGAGGAGGTAAGTGTGATGCTTTCACTTTGCTGAATGCCTCAGCTAGATCCTGATAGACACTGAGAAGTGGCTCTGTTAAGGAAGTCTCGCTCCCCTTCTTGACGGGCAAGTTGTGAAGACAGTTGTGAAGACAGAAGTCTGACCATTGAGTGATTTGCTTCTTAGTCCAGGAGATAGAGGGGTTGTGCAGCTCCAGCCATGGAAGTCCGAAGATGATGGGATTTTGTGGTGATTGAAAAACAAACAGACGGATGGTTTCAGTGTGGAGGACTCCAGTGCTCAACTGCAGATCTTCAGTGGTGAATTTGATACGACCGGAGCCCAGAGGTCGGCCATCTAGCGCTGCGACTGCCAAGTGAGAGTCATAGGGAACAAGGGGAATATTGTTATTTTTCGCAAAAGACATATCGATGAAGTTTCCTGCAGCCCCAGAGTCAATCAATGCTACGGTCTCAACGACCCTCCCATTTATCTCCAGAGTGACTGCAATCTCTAAACTAGTAGTGGATTTGGGAATTGAACTCACCACAGTGGGATTGCGGGATGGACGAGTAGGACAGGTTGCTCTTAAATGTCCCGGTAATCCACAGTACAAACATAGGCTCTGTCGAATGCGTCTCTCTCTCTCCTCCTCGCTGATGCGTGTTAAGCCAATTTGCATGGGTTCTACGTCTGAGTTAACTGTTGCAAGTGTCATGGAGGAAGTGGACAGACGGTTAGTGCGACGAGATCGAAGGAGATTGTCGATCTTGATGGAAAGATCGATGTATTGCTCCAGTGATCTCCCCTCGTCACGACAGGCAAGTTCAGACTGCAACTCCATAGACAAGCCTTTACGGTAGTGGAGCTTGAGAGGATCGTCTGGCCACCCCGTCTGAGCTGCGAGAGTGCGAAATGATAAAGCATAATCCGCCGCCGAACCCCTTCCTTGCCGGAGGGATAGCAATTGCTCACCCGCCTCCTTTCCTCCAACGGAGTGCTCAAACACCTCTTTGAAGCGTTGAATAAAATCCCTAAATGAAGGGAAGGTTGGTCTATCCTCTCTCCATACTGCAGTAGCCCAATCCAACGCTCTCCCCGTGAGAAGTGAAACACAAATGCGATGCGGTTCTCATCTGCCGGGTACAACATGGGTTGTTGACTGACAAACATAGAACATTGAAGTAAGAATCCCTTACATCGGTCTGGAGATCCATCAAATTTTTCTGGGAAGGCGAGATGAGGACTGGAGGTGTTGGGAATAGCCTGTGCCTGAGGCGGAGTGGGGGGTGGAACAGGCTCGTTGGGTACTTGGAGCTGAAGTGATTGTAATGCCTTTACCAGATCTTCAGTAACCGAAGTCAATCGGTTGAGCTGTTGATGGTGTATGGCCAGGACCGATGCTTGAGCAGTGACCTCTGTGGTGAAGTGGTAGAATGCTGCTGGATCGAGATCTGGCGAAGTCTTCTGTAACGAGGAGGCAGTGGCGTGAGGATCCATATGCAGCTTTATTAAAACAGAATGCAAGTCAAACAGGCAGAGTTCAATCACAGGCTTCAAGCACAATGTAGATAAGGCAGAATCAAAGTCAGAGTTCAGGCTGAAGATCAGGGCAGGTGACAAACACACAGGGTAACCAAATGACAAGGCAGATGCAATCAGAATAGGCAGGCGGCAAAGAATCAGAGTCCAGTAAACAGTACAGGTCATACACGGGAAATCACACACGGAATAAACGCTTAGAAATGTTTGCATGGCAAGACAAGACTTCGCAATGAGGAAGCTGAGAGAACAGTTTAAATAGAGAAAGTCAATGGGAAAGTCATGCAGTCCAAAGAGTTAGTACTCAGGAGATGGTGACCTCTGGTGGTGAGCGGAGGGAGCCACAGAGGCTGCATTCGTGACAGTATGACTCTACTATGTTAATGCCTTTCTTCAAAATGATTCAATATTGTTTGTTCTATAGACCTTATGCACCAGAGAAACAAGCGCGCCGTCATCTTTAGAATGAACTTCCGTTTTTGCCACTCTGTATATTTCTATGGCATCGCTGTCCAGGAGTAATTAGCTGGTGAAGTGGATTTACTTATTGTAGAGTTAACGAAAGTTATCATGAGCATTGTAATGTTAATCATAAGCATTGTAAAGCAGATGTCTTAACAAATGTCGACCGGGAATTTTTTTACAAGCCGTTCATTCATACCTATGCAAGATCGCTGTGAAAATACAGACCGGAAGTCAAAAGACAACGAGCGCAGCGCTGAAAAGGGGCGGGGCTACATAAGGTCTATATTTTATCTAAATTAGGTGTTGTAAACTGAAGTGATATTTCCTGACAGTAAGCAAGAGTTCCGGGTGCCAGTCGCTGACTCTGTCACTGCACTGCAATACACAAGGACTGCCCAGCTGGGTGTGTAGTGATGGCAGAAGGAGTCCTGCGGGGATTTTATTCTGATGGGAGGTTGAGGGCTATTGCTCAGTTGATTGTTATTTCAATGATGGATGGGAATTTTAAGCTATATTGATGTGTGTGTCTGTCTGCCTGTTGGTGTACAGATATGTATGTGATTATTTGTATGCAGGGGCAGATTTATGGGTGGGCACGTGCCCACCCAGGTTGACAAGTGGCCCACCCAATCAGATTAATAAAAATATTTAAATGTTTAATTTTAATAATAATAATTGATTAATTATTGATTAATTATTTAATTTTTTTCGTTTCCTGATGACATTTCAAATTTAAAATATCTACAGTAGCTACGAAAAATAGCTACAAAAGAAAAATATTATGTCAGCATTTCACGTGTCAGTCCAATGACGCTATCACGCAACACTGTGTTAGCTCCGAAAAAGGCGGTAGTGTTTATCAGAAGTGCAAAAATGTATTGCCTCTCTAAAAGAAAATAAATCGCCAGGGAATGATGGGCTAATAAGTGAATTCTACAAGGTTTTTGACCAATTGTTAGCTCCTTTTTTAGTTGTATTTACCTTATTTTAACGATCAAATGCTTTGGTTTTGGAGAACAGTTTTTAAAGGCTATTCAAACTCTATACAGAGGATGTAACAGCTCAGTTAAACTTGTGCATGGCATGGCACAACTCCTAGATTTGAGGTCGGTCGTGGAATACCACAAGGATGTCCCCTTAGCCCTTTTCTTTTTCTCCTTGTTACACAAATCATGGCCAGACATATTAAAAATGCCCAGTTCCAAGGTATATTGACATTAGGTACAGAATAAAAAATTTCGCAGTTAGCGGATGACACGGCATTATTTCTCCGTAATAAGCACGAGGTTATCAAAGCAATTGATTCTATCACAAAATTCTCCGAAGTCTCGGGTTTAAGAATGAATCTAAATAAATCCGCCTGTTCAATAAAGGAATGTGACTTATCAGAAATAAGTGGGATTCCTGTTAAAAATACAATAACATACTTGGGGGTTATCATTGATAAAAATTAAACAAAGCGTTGCAATCTCAATTTTGACCCCATAGTAGAGAAAATAAGGAAAAGATTTAATATATGGTTGATGAGGGATTTGTCACTGAACGGCAGAGTTTTATTGTCTAAGGCAGAAGGGATATCACGTGCTGTCTATCTATCTTTATCCATGGGAATGCCAGCTAGTGTATGCTATATAAAAAACTTGATAAGATCTTATTTAATTTCATTTGGAGGAATAGATCCCATTATTTACGTAAAGATATTTTATGTAATTTAAGAAAAGATGGGGGTCTTGACGTGTTGACCTTTGAAACCTTAAGTAATTCCTTTTTGGTGAGATAGTTAAGTAATTTAATTAAGGAAGCAGAGACCATTTGGAACATCTTTCCCAAATACATTTTTGATTCACTGGGAGGTTTAAACTTCTTGTTGAAATGTGATTTTAAAATTGAGAAGTTACTTGTGAAGTTGGCCAACTTTCACAAGCATGCCCTGTTAGCCTGGAAAATGGTCTACAAACACAATTTTTCTCCCACGAAATGTTATATTTGGAACAACAGGAATATTCAATATAAAAATAAATCTATATATTACCAAAGATGGGTTGATAACAACATTCTATTAGTTGAACAACTCATGAACACAGAAGGTCAGTTACTAACATACGACGAGTTTCTTTCAAAAGCAAAATTTCCTGTCTCCCCTAGGGAATATGCTATTGTTTTTGATGCTGTGCCAAGAAATATCATTCAGGTTTTAAAATATAACTCAACTGTTGTAAGTGGCAGTTATTTGACTACACAAGAAATTTTCCTTGGCGACATTGACATCACTACCAAAAAATGTCCAAACAAATACATTAGGAATCTAATGCACACTAAAACACTTCCTACAGCACGATCCTTTTGGGCTTCTCAGTTTGAAGAAATCAAATGGGAAAGAATGTGGTTAATTGGGGACAAGTTCCTCTTAAATAATAAAATAAAGGAGGTGTCTTATAAAATTGTACATAGAATATACCCAGCAAAGAAAACTTTAGAGATTTAAAATTGATTTGAATATTCCTGTACCTTTTGTGGTAATTATGATAAAACAATTTGTCATCTGTTTTATGATTGTACATACAGTAAGATATTTTGGAGGGATGTTGAAAACTATATAAGATGAAAAACGTCTCGGTTACGGATGTAACCCTCGTTCCCTGAGTAGGGAACGGAGACGTTCCGTCGGATGACGACGAATGGGGGTTTCGCTTAGAAAGCCAATCGACTTCGAGTACTACAAAACGAGCCAATGGCAAAGAAATGCCATGGGTCTGCGGAATTTGCATAGCGTAGCACCGCCCCACCTCGTGGGTATTTAAGGAGCTCGCTGGCAGCAAACCGGCATGTTTTCTTCGCTGAGGAGCCAAGACTGAGCTCAGGCGATCCCCGCGGCACAGCGGAAGTGGCAGACAGACGGAACGTCTCCGTTCCCTACTCAGGGAACGAGGGTTACATCCGTAACCGAGACGTTCCCTTTCGTTGTCACTCCGAGTTCCGTCGGATGACGACGAATGGGGATACCAGTCTAATCACGCCATTTCTCAGCTGTCTTCCAGTGCCCTGCGTAAATCTGAGATCCCTGTCGTGAGACTAGCACGGACGAAGGACTCCTATTTAACACAGGAATACCAAGGTACACTGGGGAGCATATCCCAGAACTTTAGGGAAGTATGCAATTACTGCCAACCCAGAGGGGGGGACTTAAGAATACACATATGACCCGAGGGATGCATATGGGGAATCACTGGGGTGTCCAGCCGCAGGTGGAATATTTCAACCCCAGGGGTGGCAAGGTGGCTTGCCAAGGGAAAGACACATGCTCAGAGAGGCTTACAGTGGGAATACACATGTGGGGGTAGCTCCGGGAGGTACCATGCACACGGGAGGCACCTAGCCGACGCGCAGGCAAGAGACACTGGCGCCGACGTCAGGAGTGCTGGAGGAACTCAGGGCTTTCGGAGAAGCTCACCTGAGGAGAATATCGCACGTATCCAGTCTGTAGAGTGGAATGGCGAGCAAGCGAAGACACCTGAGCGGGTCCGGTACTAGCTGGTTGAAGCGAGTACATGAGAGGACACAGGCTCCACTCGGAGATTGTAGAATCTGGCGAATGTGTTAGGTGTCGCCCAGCCTGCAGCTCTGCAGATGTCTGTTAGCGAGGCGCCATGCGCTAGAGCCCAAGAGGATGCCACACTCCGGGTGGAGTGGGCAGTCACACCAAGGGGGCACGGTCGACCTTGCTGCTGGTATGCCAAAGCAATGGCGTCCACTATCCAGTGAGACAACCTTTGCTTGGAGAGAGCCTTTCCCTTCAGCTTCCCACCATAACAGACAAAGAGCTGGTCTGAGGTCCTGAAACACTGCGTTCTGTCTACATAGATGCGAAGAGCACGTACTGGACAGAGCAGTGCCAAGGCTGGGTCTGCCTCCTCCTGGGGCAGCGCTTGCAGGTTCACCACCTGGTCCCGAAAGGGAGTGGTAGGAACCTTGGGCACATATCCAAGCCGGGGTCTCAGGATCACGTGAGAGTACGCCGGCCCGAATTCCAGGCATGCTTCGTCAACGGAGAATGCGTGCAGGTCCCCTACCCTCTTAACGGAGGCCAATGCAGTCAGAAGCGCCGTCTTCATAGATAGGAAGTTTAGCTCGACTGACTGCAAAGGCTCAAAGGGAGCACTGCGCAGGGCAGTTAGGACCACTGCGAGGTCCCAAGAGGGTACGAGAGGAGGGCGAGGAGGATTCAGTCTCCTCGCTCCTCTCAGGAACCTGACGATCAGGTCATGCTTCCCCAAAGACTTACCTTCTATAAGGTCATGCTGTGCGGCAATAGCGGCGACATAGACCTTAAGGGTGGAGGGAGACAGCCTTCGCTCCAACCCTTCTTGAAGAAAGGAAAGCACAACACTGATCGAACAACTCCGGGGCTCTTCTCGGCGAGAAGAGCACCAGCTGACGAAGAGGTTCCACTTCAACGCGTAGAGGTGTCTCGTGGACGACGCTCTGGCGGAAGTGATGGTAGCCGCCACCGCTGGTGGCAGGGTACTCAAACCTGCCTCGTCCCATCCAGGAGCCACACGTGGAGGTTCCAAAGATCGGGACGAGGGTGCCATAGGGTGCCCCGTCCCTGAGAAAGGAGGTCCTTCCTCAGAGGAATTGGCCAAGGAGGTGCTGTCGCGAGGAGTACAAGTTCGGAGAACCAGGTCCGGGTGGGCCAGTACGGCGCTACCAAGGTGACCTGCTCCTCGTCCTCCCTGACCTTGCGCAGGGTCTGCGCAAGGAGGCCCACTGGGGGAAACGCATACTTGCGGCCCCGCGGCCAGCTGTGCGCCAGTGCATCCGTGCCGAGCGTGCCCTCGGTCAGGGAATAATACAGGGCGCAATGGGTCGAGTCGTGAGAGGCAAACAGATCTATCTGTGCGTCCCCGAACTGGTCCCAAATCAGCTGAACCGACTGGGGATGGAGTCGCCAATCTCCCGGGAGGGGCTGAAACCGTGAGAGCTCGTCGGCTGCACAGTTCAGAGCTCCTGGAATATAGATGGCACGAAGCGACCTCAGATGCTTCTGACTCCAAAATAGGAGGTGGCGGGCGAGTTGCGACATACGGCGAGAGCGCAGACCACCTTGACGGTTGATGTACGCTACAGTCGCGGTATTGTCTGATCGGACTAGTACATGCTGGCCCGAGAGCACGGCTCGGAAGCGGCGCAGGGCGAGCTGTACAGCCAGCAACTCGAGGCAATTGATGTGCCATAAGCGGTGGGGTCCTATCCAGGAGCCCGCGGCAGCACGTCCATTGCACATGGCACCCCAGCCCGTGGTGGAGGCATCTGTCGTTACAACAACATGCCGAGAAGCTCGTTCCAGAGGCACTCCTGCCCGTAGAAAGCTGAGGTTCCCCCACGGGGTGAAGGTCTGACGGCAGGTCGGAGTAACTGGTACTCGGAGCGTGCCGTGTTGCCATGCCCACCTCGGGACTCGGTCGCGAAGCCAAAGCTGAAGCGGTCTCATATGAAGCAATCCGAGCGGCGTTGCCGCGGCTGCAGATGCCATATGCCCCAGGAGCCTCTGAAAAAGTTTCAGTGGAACCGCACTCTTGCCCTCGAACTGTCTCAGGCAAGTCAGCAGTGACTGCGCGCGCTCGCTCGTAAGCTGCGCGGACATGGCGACCGAGTCGATCTCCATACCGAGAAAAGAGATCCTCTGCGCGGGGCAAAGTTTGCTCTTCTCCCAGTTGACCCGAAGGCCCAAACGGGCTACATGGCGGAGTACCAAGTCCCTGTGTTCGCAAAGCTGATCTCGAGAGTGAGCTAGAATCAGCCAGTCGTCGAGATAGTTCAGAATGCGAACCCCGTGTTCCCGGAGGGGAACAAGGGCTGCCTCGACGACCTTCGTAAAGACGCGAGGGGACAGGGCTAGCCCGAATGGGAGAACTGCGTACTGATATGCCTGACCCTCGAAAGCAAACCGAAGGAACGGTCTGTGTCGAGGGAGAATGGAGACATGAAAGTAGGCGTCCTTCAGGTCGATCGCTGCAAACCAATCCTGGTGCCGCACACATTCGAAAACGCGTTTGGCGGTGAGCATCTTGAACGGCAGCCTGTGAAGGGAGCGGTTCAGAACGCGCAGGTCCAGGATCGGCCGTAACCCACCGGTTTTCTTCGGGACAATGAAATACGGGCTGTAGAAGCCGGTCTTCATTTCGGCTGGAGGGACAGTCTCGATCGCACCCTTCGCCAGCAGGGTAGCAACCTCCGCTCTCATGATAGGGGCATTGCCACCGACCAAAGTGGAGCGGACTCCCCTGAAGCGGGGAGGAGACCGCGCGAACTGAATCGCGTAGCCGAGCCTGATCGTTCGTGCGACCCAGCGGGACAGGTTGGGAAGCTCTAGCCAGGCTCCCAAGGACTGAACCAGCGGGGTCATGCGAACCACAGACTTCCCGTCGGTGGGGCAGCGAGGCGGTATGACTGACCCAGACGTGGACGGCATAGCGGCCCGATGTGGGGGTGCAGTCATGAACCGCGCCCTGACAGAGGAGACCAGGGAAGGACGAACGTTCCACGGGGGTCTGCTCTGCCAGGGGTCTGGCGACAGAGGGGGATGAGAGCGGCACGGTCCGGGGACGGCGCGCACTGTCATCCGGCTCTGGGACAGAGGAGGACGAGGGGTGCACGGCCCGGGGGCGGCGCACCGTGTCGTCCAAGAACTCTGTATGCTCAGGGATGAATGTGTCACTTCTCTCAAGATTCTCCCCCGGCCCTCCACCGGGGGAAGGAGTGGTCCTGCTACCACCTCCTGAGAAGTGTACATCATCCCTGAGCAGCCCGTCTCAGGAGCGCCGCTTGACCCGGCATTTAGCGGGGGGCGGGACTGGAGAGGGCTGGGGCGCCTTCCTACGGCCTCCTCCGCGACCGGGCCCGGGTGAAGGCTGCTGCTTGGGCCGGGCGGGAGGGGTGGGAGCCGTAGGAGGGCGCCCTCGGCGGGAAACAGACTGAGTATTCTGCCCGGTCGGCTGAGTGGAGGCAGCAGCGGGCCGTCGGGGCAGAATGTGCTTAATAGCCTCAGTCTGTTTCTGGGCAGTCGAGAACTGTTGGGCAAAATCCTCGACTGCACCGCCGAAAAGGCCATCTTGCGATATGGGGGTGTCGAGCAGCCGGGACCGCTCGGCATCCCCCACATCAGCAAGATTAAGCCAGAGGTGTCTCTCCTGGACCACGGCTGTGGACATCACCAAACCCAGGGAGCGTGCGGTCACCTTCGTCGCTCGGAGAGCAAGGTCGGTGGCGGCGCGCAGCTCATTGAAGAGCCCCGGGTCTGTCCTGCCCTCGTGCATGTCCCTGAGCATCTGGGCCTGGTAGACCTGCAGAATGGCCATGGCATGCAAAGAGGCGGCTGCCTGTCCCGCAGCTCTGTAGGACTTCGCCACTAACGCAGACGAGTACATACAGGCTTTGGATGGGTGCTTAGGCTCACCACGAGAAGAAGCGCTCTGAGGACACAGTTGCATCGCAACAGAGCGTTCAACCGGGGGGAGCCCAGTGTACCCACGGGCAGCGGCCTCATCGAGGGGAGGAAAGGCGGATGAAATCAGCGAGCGGTCACGGGAAGACATGGGAGTCTTCCAGGACTTCGAGATCTCATCATGCACGTCCGGGAAGAAAGGTATCGGGGCCTGACGCGGACGGGGGTCCGCAGCCTGACCCAAATACCAGTCATCCAGCCGCGAGCGCTCGGGACAGGGCGGAGGGTTCCACTCTAACCCGATGCTCGCGGCGGCTCGAGACAGCATGGCCGTCATCTCTGGATCAGACTCTAGCACAACTGTATTCACACCCGAAGGTGGCAGCTGTGATGAGTCTTCACTTCCAGAAGACTCAGACCCACCTTGTGATGCTGCGATAGACATCGCGTCATCCTCTGGAGCGTCAAAGGAAACCCGCGGGACACCCGAAGATGATCCCGCCGGAATCCCCCGAACACTCACGGGTTGCAGCACTGGAGAGGATGCGGCTGGGCACGGACTGATAGTCGGCGCTTTGTTCCAAACCGTCATCCTCAGATCACCCTGGCCACTAGCCGAAGTACTAGCTCTATTTCTAGAGTCAGTAGATCGGGGTGTGGATGAGGGGACCCTCACTCTTGCGAGATCACCGAGTCTTGATCGTAATGCTGCGATGGTCATGTTCCCACAGAGAGAACATGAGTCATCCACGAGTGCTGCTCTAGCGTGATTAACGCCCAAACACACTATGCACCACTCGTGCCCATCAGAGTCATCAACGAGTCTACTGCAACCAGAAGTGCACGGGCGAGGCATCTTTAAAAAGACGTGCCGCGTGCAAGCTCTTTTGTGAGAAAAAGAAACTCTGACTGTGTTGAAGCGCCCGGGGAGAAACACACTCGCTGTCGAATCACGGACAGAAAAGCAGGAAGCGCGTCCTCGCCGGAGATCGCCGTCACACCAACACCAGAGAATCTCGCTCGTCTGCAGAACTGACAGTACAGGAATGGCTTGTGGAGCGAAGGATCACCTTGGCTCCGAAGCGAAAACATGCCGGTTTGCTGCCAGCGAGCTCCTTAAATACCCACGAGGTGGGGCGGTGCTACGCTATGCAAATTCCGCAGACCCATGGCATTTCTTTGCCATTGGCTCGTTTTGTAGTACTCGAAGTCGATTGGCTTTCTAAGCGAAACCCCCATTCGTCGTCATCCGACGGAACTCGGAGTGACAACGAAAGGGAACTGGAAAAACTTTAACATTGAGGGGAAAAGATGTGTTTATTTACTTTGAAGATGGTGGAACAGATAAGGATTTTTCTTTTTTGTCCAATTGTTTTTAGTCTTAGGAAAATTCCATATAAATGGCCAGAGTCCAAACCAAATTTTGAACACCTTTTAGCAGAGCTAAAACAATATCACACCACTGTAAGAGGTCTTAAAAATAGAAAGGCTATTAAGACCGATCTTGTACTCTCTAAATATGTTTAATTTGCATCCTTTTATGTAATTTGGTCTTGTTTTATTTTTAATTTAATTTTATGGTTATTGTTTGTCTTGTATGCCTGTTTTAGTAGTGTATTTTGTGTATTAACCCTGGCATAAACAGATGTTGTTGTATTATATTGTTAATACTGAATAAAAAAAACAAATAAAAAAACAAATAAAAAATAAAATAAAAAACAACAGAACCGGAAGACAAAAGAAAAGAAAAAAAAAAGAAAAAAGAAAAAGGCGGCAGTTTGTGTTGTAATTTTCACCGTCTCCTGCTTTGGCATTTGTTTAGGTTTTGTGAATGCACTTCTGGCTCTGTGTCTCGAAATACAGCTGAGTATATTTCCATATCAGACCTGTTTTCTTCTGTCTTGATTCATTTTAAAACAGAATCAGCTCGTTCTCCAGTGATTTTTTTTCTGCACGGGTCGGCCACACACTCTCCGTGCGCGCACTGACTTAAAGGAGAACTCCGGCGCAAAATGAACTTTTGGTCTAATAAAACATTGGTACCTAGTCAACCGTTCTCTGAGATTTGTTTTCATAATAATCGAATGTAAAGAGTTTTATCTCTAAAAACTGTTTAGCGTATAACGTTAGTAATGGGGGCATATAATAAGTAAAAAGAAATCGCTAGTTTATACCACTAACAAGGCTCAAAATAGCCCCACACGAACACAGTAACATAATGAGGGTCCCTGCATGCAAAACGAAGCATTGAGAACTTTGTAAGTGTACAGACCGTTTAATAAGAAGATATTTTATGAAGACAGTCCACTTCGTGTATACAGACAGGAGCCATCTTTGGAAAACAGTCTCGACTAATCAAACCACGAACGCCATTCATACAGTTCAGAAGTTCACTGAACTTCATACAGTTCAGCTCACTTAGCACGTCGTTCGTGGTTTGATTAGTCAAGACTGTTTTCCAAAGATGGCTCCTGTCTGTATACACGAAGTGGACTGTCTTTATCTTTATCTTCTTATTAAACGGTCTGTACACTTACAAAGTTCTCAATGCTTCGTTTTGCATATAGAGACCCTCATTATGTTACTGTGTTCGTGTGGGGCTATTTTGAGTCGTGTTAGTGGTATTAACTAGCGATTTCTTTTTACTTATTAAATGCCCCCATTACTAGCGTTATACGCTAAACAGTTTTTAGAGATAAAACTCTTTACATTCGATTATCATGAAAACAAATCTCAGAGAACGGTTGACTAGGTACCAATGTTTTATTAGACCAAAGGTTCATTTTGCGCCGGAGTTCTCCTTTAACGTTGTGACTTGTGAGATAGACTAAATGCGAGTAATGACAGACATATGACCTTCAGGTTTAAAGCAGGCGGGAGGGCTGACTGACATGAGTACAAGGCATAGGCCTATTTAAATTGTTTACATATTTATCAGACGTGTATATAAGCTTAAAAAAAACGAGGCCTCTCCGTATATTCACCAGGCCCACCCATTAATGACGTTCTGTATCCACCACTGTTTGTATGTGTACATATTGCTTTTACACAATAATCATCTTTGTTTTGAAGTGAAAGTTATCACTGTTATGAGTTTGTTTTTTTGAGTTGGCATGCATAATATGGGATACAGAGATTGACAATGTAGTGTATGTGGTTTAACTTCAAACTACTTAATTGAATAAATGTTTTATAATCGTCTATATAATGCACAAAATTCAACAATTATATACTATTACAGAGAAATGATTCAAATAAGAAATAAGGTGACATTAATATTTACAGTAATTTTGTAATTTACGCAGTACAGTGCAACAGAATGTGAAAATAAACTTTAAATAAACTACTACACTGATATTACACAAATACTATGAAATTCCTAATAAGTTTGCAGATCAGGCAAAGTTAAACCTATGGATGTGCGCTGTACTCCTTTTTGCTGCTTTAATTATTACTCGAGAGTTGTTTAATACATTAACATTTAAAAAAATATATTTCATGTTTTTATTAAATGCTTGTAGAAGAAAACAACAATAAAAAAAACATAAAAACATTAACAACAATTATTGTAATAACATAATACAACAAAACTCCAGAGTCCCTCAGTCCAGATTAAGTTCCTTCAGTCTTTCAATCCATATAGTGCTAAATCCTTAAACACAGCAACTGTTCTTATAGCTTTAAGTTTTTAGAGAACTCAATAGATTCAAAATACGTTTTCATTTTCAAATTTAAATCTTAAAAAAAGAGGATTGCATTTAGAAAATTTACATTTGTGAATGTGAAATTTAGCTAACAGTGAAATAAGGTTTATAAAATAAATATCACTTTTCTTTTCACATTCATGAAAACCAAAAATTACTATTATGTTAAATTCTCCCAATTACCCACCCGGGCCTGTCTCCGTTGCTAATTCCAAAACATCATTTTAGAGTTACGGAGGTTTAAGTGGATCTCAACCATAGACTGTAAAAAAAAAACTTCTCAACCCTATTCCTGGAGCTTATTTATAATGTAAGTTTATACTTCTGAAATACAACAAAACAAAAGAAGAAAGAAAAAGATAAAAAGCAATTAATCTTAAACCCATACTATATATTTATTATGTAACCTGGTGGTCTAATTAAAATTTTATCTGTGAAACTAGAAAGATGATGTCTCATTCAAATCTGTCCTTAATTCTTTCCCAAAATCACACACTGCCATTTCTCCACTGATTGTTTACAGAATATCTGGACACTGAATATCACAATCAGACAGCCTACATCTGAAAATAAACAGATAGGCTATTACCCTGAATTTGAAATGATTCTCTGATGTCTGAAGACTATGAGAAGGACCTCTCTCTTTTATCTCTCTGGACTGTATCAAACAACAGAGGGGAGGGTCTGAAACTAAATTCTGTTATTGTTTATTTTGCAAATGTTTCCTGTCAATTTCATGTTTTCCTTTTAGTCATGTGATTTGCAAGAACTTGTAAGAACTTTGGAAGGCTGCCCAATTTCAACTTCATCCTCCACTTTGATCTTCAGTTGGCCAGTTCCTTTTAAAATAACTTTAAGCATTGGTACAGAGGGCTGTATAAAGATGTTATACCAACAAGAAAAGGAATACTTCCCATGTTCAACACTAGACGGCCGAATGAGTCATCGTTTATTTCAGGCAATCATTTTCCCACGTGAAAGGAGGGAACAGCATCCATTCACATACAATGATTGAGAACTCAACACAATTCAGTGAATTCACCAACCCATTTTTCCTCAGCCTGGCTGTGGTGGCATTTAAGCCTGGAACACACCAAGCCGACGCCGACGAACTAGCGCCGATGAAAGCCGACTGTGTTGTCGCCTCTCGTCAGGGTCAGGGCCGTGCACAGACATTTTGAAGGGCAGTGGCTTAAACCAAAAAATGGGGGCACTATAAGGAGTTTGACTGACAACATACACGATGGTGACCCCCCCCCCCTTTTGAGTTTGACCGATACTATCAACTTAGGGATTATTAAAAGTATATTAATTTAGCTAAAGTATTTGTATCAATACTATGTGTCTTTTGTGCTGGTTTAACCCTGTGTGTAGGCTACCTCCTTGCCACCTCATACATTACGATTTTTAAACTAACAAACCACCTTTATGATTTATTTTCACACAAAATCTGTTGCTCCATCAATTTTCAAACATATATTTTTCTGCAATCATATGTGAAAAGCAAATGTTAGGGTGTGCCTTTAGCCCCATTGTAACCTAGCTAATATACTGGTACTATTCATTTAGATCAGTGTTAATTTTGACAGCAAATTTTGATTTAGTCTTAGTCTTTTGACTAAAATGCCATTTAGTTTTAGTCATATTTTAGTCATCTGAATTGTTTTAGTTTTAGTCGACGAAATACAATAAGGTTTTACAGTAGATTTAGTCGACTAAAATTTAATGGGTTTAGTGTTAAATTGTAATGCATTAATTTAGAATTTCTCTAAAATGTCCAAACCCATTATATATTCCCGTAGAAAACATCTATTAACCTGATAATATTAATAATTTTTAAAGTTTGAACATGTAATACAGACAAATATTTAGCACTGTGACATAAAATAATATCTTAAAATTAAAGTCTTACATACATCATTCTTTATTCTTTCAAGCAGACATATTTATTTGTATGAATTAAATATAATTAATCCTTATTAAAGCTATTAAAGAGCAGTGAATGCTTTTCTCTTTTTACTTTGTTGTTTGATTAATATTAAGTGCACAGACGGCATTAGGTTTATTACGCACTGTCACTTTAAGACCGAGTGTGCAGATCCAATTGCACTGATGCACATCCGATATTCTCACAACTGTACGTTCTGTAAAGACATAACTGACTGCGTTTAAGTGAATACTCTCCAAAACGGAAATTTAGACATAATGTTGTGTGTATTTGTCCATTCAGACGCGAAAGAGAGCTCAGTTCAGTCCTTGCGCGCTGCTCTGTCTATGTGCAGGGCTGCACGCGTCGGGTTGTGTGTGTTTGTGTGTGTGTGTGCACGCACAGAAAAAGAATACAGAATAAAGGCCTTTGCACACTGCGTTTTTTCGTATTCGTGATTCGTTGGCTCTGAATTGTCAAAACACCATTCAAACTCCATTCAAACTGGCTACGGTTCGATTCGTCCTCCACAGCAGAGCCTGTCGTGAACGCGCAGGCTAGTAAACAGGCCCACCGATGACGGCGGATAAAAAGTTAAATGGCACATTCACTAATAGGGACTAAACGTCAATAATATGCTTTACATTGACTATGGCCTGCCTATACTTTGACTACAAACTTGGTCCTCAAATCATTATGTATTTTGCAATACATGTAACTTTATAACGTTGCACTCTTTCTATAAGTTATAAATAGCTAGTAAGATAACGGTAATATAACGGTAACTAACGTTACAGTATGTAAGTAATTATTCTAGCGATATATAATGCTAGATAAGGTGTGCTAGTACATTATTTCAGCAACATGACAAGCCAGTGAATTAGCAGGTTTCAATTGTTGCTCAGCAGAGTGCGTGACATTTTATCCACATGTTATGCGGCTAGAGTTTTGACACCGAGTCAACGGGCTCTGTGTAATTCTTTCTTTTTCGCTTGTTTATCGTCATCAGTCTTTTTCCTTTTACCTCTTTGTTTTATGAGCAGGTGTCACTCGAGAATTGGCAGTTTAGGTTGTTTCTCCGTCATAAGCACAGCTGCAGCTCGCCGGCAATCTTGAGTTTGAACGACGGCTCGCGCTGTGCAAGAGAGGGGTGTGATCAGCGCGTACACGAGCGTGACTGACACTGCTAAGACACTCCTCCTGGCTCTGATTGGTTGTTTCTGACCGGGAGCGTGTATTTCTGCAATTGGCAATAGGACCACTGGGAGGAGCCAGAGGAGCTTGATTTTTACACAGATTATCTGTCTCATATTCTACTGTCAGGACATAATGACAGTTTTAGCAAATACATTTTTAAAAAAGTTACCTACAGGAGCTTTAACCTATGGTATTATTTAGGCTACTTATCAAAGAAACTTTACAATTTTAAAGTAAAAACTGTGCTTAGTCGTCTGAGATCTTATTTACATAAAGATATTCAAGCAGTGTTTTGTCCACCGACACACACCAGCAAGATGTATTCATGTTACCGTAACTCTTTAACCGTTTACACAATAAAACATTTAAAATTGCCGTTGTTCGGCAATTTATGGCTTATTGCTGTAATTTCCCCTAGACAGTAAAAGAAATGGACACAGCGACCCCATAGACTTCAACGGAGAAAAGTGAAGCCCATTAGAAGCACTCACTTCCTGATTGCCAAGCGCACTGCGCAGGCTCAAACTGAGCTGGACGACGTAGATGTGACGTGAGCAACCTGACTGACAGTTGTACGTCTTCTAGTAGCGGTGCCAAGAGGAATCTGAATCATTCCCTTCTGAATCTTGCAGAGCCGGAGATCGTGAGTATTAGCTGTCCATGAGCTCGCAGCAGGAGCAACTTTACAACTCTCTATGGGCAACTCTCCCTTGACTTTATGCCTCCACGTCCCCCCGATTGCGCGTGAGCTTCTCCTCCTGTCTATACGGTAGTTTCTCTGCTGTGCGACAGAGTGTCGCGTGTTATGACGCAATCGTTAGCCTATTTTTACAAAAACGGCTTCTACGGGGCCATAACGTAAGATACAAGGAAATGGAGCCTTTTATACATTGTCGTGTTTCTTTAGAAATAAACAATAGACAAATGGAGTCTTTAAACGCCTCAGATGTAAAGTTATTCGCTGTCAAAGTGACGCAAAAATGAATGGGAGTCAATGGGATGCTAACAGCAGGTGAAGGCTTGTTAGCCAATGGCGGCTCCCTGGCTGACTTCAGTTTCCGGCTGGTGGATTACCCCCTTGTAATTTACGGCTTTCCGTCAGAAAAATGGCATCGGCTTTCAGGCAGAGCGAGCGGGTCTGAAGCAAGCGTGCCGCACAAGCCCTCAAAAGTGAAGCCAAAACGTCTCGATCGCCCCCCCCCCCCGTTGACCGGTCCTAGTATAGGTCATAAACCCCGCCTCCCCATGTTATTCAACGGGACGTGAGACCAACAATTAAATTACACTTCACATATCCTTTTTCCAAAGATAGTGTCTGTTATTTACTGTAGTTTCTATCACGTTGATGTAATTTCAAGTGTTTGTTTTTAAAATAAGTTTGTTTTTAATTAGTTATTTGATGCTATAAAAACGGTGCTGTGACATCATGATTGACAGCTGTGATTGACAGGTTCTCTGTGCGAAGTAGTCACTGAAGCACCAACAGACTTTTTTTCATAATGTTGTCTATGTGGTTAGTAGTTGTATTTACCTTATTTTAACGAGGTACAGCAATCGACATCATTGGAGAGGAACGGAGCAGACAGAGGCCACTTAAGAAAAGTGCAGGGGCGTGTGCTTGCCATTGATTCTGCGAGAGTGAGGACGGGGCCTTGATTTCACGGCTTTAATTCCTGCTCACGACTGCGCATGTCTGGTCCCGAAAATGCAAGGGCGCAGACTCAAGACCCAAGATGTCAGCGCCCTATCGGGACCACATTGGCGGCTTCAGTTCTCTCCGATGGAAAAGAGCAAAGGGGCGTCGTCCATCTTTTTTTACAGTCTATGGTCTGAAGGCTTTGAACAGAGAGATACGGAGCGCAACAGCAGTAGCCAAGTAAAACAGTTTAATTTGTTCGTGATTTTTTCTAAATAAAAATTTGTAAATTTATTCACGTTTCCTTTATTTTTGGTTATTTCAATTCTATTTACAAATTCACCAAACACACGCTATAGCCAATAACTGTAATTTACTAAAAGCAGTTTATTTTTCTGAAAAGATTACACCTTACACTTGAATATATCATATTGTTTTATAATTTTACAGTAGAAAACAAAATATGCGAAAATCTCCTATTTTGGTTCTCGCAGCGCATTTTCAGAGAAGAGATGTGTCTCCGTGGTCCAATATTTAATTGTAGGCTACTCGTCTTAAGGTCTTCAACTTCAGGGGTCAATGGGACTGTCACGGTTTATGAATTCACTGTGTACTTCTTGTCTCGTGTCGTTGTTGTGCGTGTGTGTGTGTGTGTGGCCGCGGTCTCCGATCACTACCGCTGATCAATGGCGCCAGCTGCATCTGATCAGCGGTGCCTATTTATACTCAATGTTTTTGTTTGGTCTTTGTCAGATCGTTGTTATGCTTTCCCGGTGTTTGTTCCTGTTCCTGTCTGGCTGTTAGTGATGGCAAAATGAGGCTTCATGAACCACTGAGACCGCGCAGCCCATTGCTTCATCTAAAGGTTCATTACTCGAAGCTTCATTCAGCATTGCTCATTAGTGACACCTAGCTACTGTACAAAGAAATAGCAGACAAATTAATTAATTCTGAACCAATGACCTGAGCAGACTAATGATGTCCGTTCCCACACACCCACCGATTCTGTTTTTATTTATTTATTTTATTATCTTTGTTAATGTCTGTAACCTTTCATTTGCAATAACAAAAAGACCTCAGCAAACATGTGTCCATTGCCTGGGTATAAAATAAAATGTTTCTTTCTCTGTCTGAATTTACTTGTGCAGAGACAACTGTCACACACATTTAGGCTAATTAATTATTCATAAATTGTTTGGATAGTGACAGTATAAAACAACAAAGGTGACACTGTGTTGAGTGCAGTGTTTGTGGTGGAGGGAGTGTAATAAAGTAAACTGCAACAGAATAGGGGTGGGAAAAGTTAAGAATTGTTTCTGGGGGTTTTTGTGCAGTGAACTCTTACTAGATTTAGTGTAGTGTTGTGCTTATGGGACTGGGGATATAATATACAGCCCTAACACATACATGACACAATAACGACAATGAGAGTTCTCTAACTCTCTGACACTAGGTACTACATCTGCTTCTACTACTCCTAATAACACCCACAAGGTGGCGGGAGTTTCGAATCCCCTTTATCCGGAAGCGACACTCAGACATGCACTCAGACCAAGCGGCAACATTCTAGGCTGCGTTCCAGTCCAAACTTGTCATGCCCTTCACTCGCTAACTTCCCTCCGTCTTGTTCACTCGGATGTACGTCATTGCTTATGTTGCACGAGTGCCCACTACTGGCGGAGACTGCATTTGGCTGAATTGGAACGTCCTAAGCCCTTGATCACTTGGAATCAGCCATGGAGTTGATTTATTATTTACATTTTTTTTTCCTTTTAAGAATTTGTTTAATGCAGCATCCAAATGTATATAGGTGTGTTTGGGTTGTTTTAAATTAAAACTATATAATTAATATATCAGAGTAGTTTGTGGTGTTGGTAATTAGACGAGATCTGTGGTGACGTCACAATTGTGTTGCATTGTGGTATATGGAACTGCTTGAAGTGTACATATGAAGTAGACTCGCTCCCTCGGTCAAAATCGAGGGAACAAGTGTCTGTCCATATAAACTTCCCTCGTCCACTTCACGAAGTGGAACGCACTTCAAAATGGCGGCAGGGATTCCCCGAGGGGAAGTGCTTAGGGAAGTTCGCAAGTGCGTGTCTAAAAGTGGACTGGAACGCAGCCCTAAACTGAAAAATGAAGCCTACCCGGAAGTGCGAAAAACTTCAGTACATCGAAAATGACTACATACCCCCCATAAACGGCTTCAAACCCGTTCTTCAGAAAGTCTATGGGTGACGTCACAGACGCTTTGTCCATATTTTTTACAGTCTATGGCATCAACACAAACCGAGGCCTCGTTTGTCATCAGTAATGTGATTTTCACGTTAATAACACAAGCCTCGAATTGGGGCTTCTGCCGTACCATGAGAGCAGCAGGCGTAATGATATGACGCAGCGCCTGAAAATAGTTCCGTTGTGTTGACGGAAGGTAGCCTATTTTCAGGCGCTGCGTCATATCATTACGCCTGCTGCTCTCATGGTACGGCAGTGAAGTTTCTTGATTATTACGCAGGAATGAGAGTATAGTTCCTAGCCATATCAGCCTAGAAAATCGCAACTTTACATTTTCCGTCGGTCTTAGTGCACGATGTAACTACAGAAGAGACAAGTTTTAAATAGGAAAAATATTGAAACTCTTTGGTCATTTTTTTTTTAGAAATGCTAATGGTCTTGTCCACTCCAATGATGTATGCTAAGCTATGCTAAAAGTGGTACCGCCAGAACCGGAGATCGGCTGAATGGATTCAAAAACGGTAAAACTCAACAGTTTAAGTTGGGGAGTTGTAAAATGAGCCTATTTCCAAAAAAAGTGGAGTATCCCTTTAAGAAAGCCAACATATTGTTAACCTATTTAAACTAATTATTATTATTATTATTATTATGATTTCTGAGACATAAATGTTCAACTCTTAACTCCTAGAGCTTTAGTGCTAAAAGCACCTAACACAGACCATAAAGGATCTCATCCAAAAGACATCCAAAAATGAGAATTAGCCCATGATTTATGCACCCTCAAGTCATCCTTGGTGTATATGACATTCTTTTTTCAGACAAATACAATCGGAGTTCTATTAAAAAAATGTCCTGGCTCTTCTGAGCTTTATAATGGCAGTGAATGGCCGTCTATAAAAGCGCATCCATCCATGATAAAAGGAGTAGGAGGTCTCTGCGGAACAAAAGTGGGTGTTTCTTAATTTGTGGGTGTTTTCACACTGGTGGGTGGTTATAAATCATGCAATGAAAATTATGCCCTTCTCCCGACCCCAACCCTAAGACCTACCCACACTGTGACGTGGGCAAATCAGGTAACGCGGTTGAAAACGCCCCTATGTTTATGGCCTCGCCCCCTGATCTGGTAACTCCTATCACCGTCTGCAGAGACCTCTATTTGGATAAAAGTGCTCCACACGACTCTGGCGGGGTTATAAAGGCCTTTTGAAGCGAAGCGATGCATTTGTGTAAGAAAAATATCCATATTTAAAACTTTATTGACTAAAATAACTAGCTTTAAAATAACTAGCTTAGCATTTATTTATTTCTGCTTTTGAAGTAACTAAAACTTACAGCTTCACTAATAAGAGACGCTGCACTTACAGGTATAATTAATTCACTCTAGAAATTGTTCTATCGCCAATGTATTCAAATGCAGTGCTACTTTATCTGTATCTGATTTAAAACAAGCAGAAATCTGTAAGAAATGTAAAGATCCATAGACACTATAACTGCTGTTATGTGAGAGCACTAGCCTCGTGGGCAGCGAGCGCTGTGACGTGCTGGAGCTGTGCTCACGGCGACCTGAGCTCCAGTCCTGCTTCAGCTTCAGGCTTCTCAAGACAACAGCAAAGTTTGTTCACATAATTTAGCCTCTAGTTGTGTTATTAACATTAATATAATGGATTAAGTATATGTTTTAAATTACAGAAACAAAAAAAGATAAGGTATCATATTTATACTTTCAATAAATTAGTCTTTACATAATTTCTGATTACTAATTAGGCTGGCTAATTTTGAAAGTTTTCAATGTCAATATTGCTTGTGATCTTAATGTATGTGTATTCTTTCTGTTTACACTAATGCATGATCTTCTTTTTTAGGCTTTGAGGAAAAACTCTACCATAAACACAGAGAACAGAGCTCAATGCTGCTAACTGGGCGAGCAACTGGACAACTAGAAGAGAAGAACAGTAGAACACTAATACAGATGACTGGATTACTCTTCTGCAAAAACCAAGACAAGCAAAGACTGATGATGAGCGCTCTGAGCAAACACAGCAGTCAAGACACATGAGTGACTTTACTGAGTTCTTCATAGTGTTGGGCATTTACTGTACGCAGAACTTCTAATAATTTATGTGGATACCATTTATAAACCTGTTAGATTTTGATGTTTTAGTTTTGAGATTAATAAAATTGTATGTTTTAACAATGTTATAGGTAAGCATTTTTTTGTATGTTTAATAGAACATTTTGGGAACAAAAATAAAACTTACTGCTAAAAACTTGATAAGAATGTTAGGGGATAATGTTCTAAAAATGTTATGATTAAACCTTTATAGAAGGTCATCACAAAACATTTTCAGAGTGTTCTTAGAGAATGTTATGCCATCTTTTAAGAGAACATTCTGGGAACAAAAAGAAAACTACCCGCTGAAAATGTTATAAGAACATTAGGGAATAATGTTCTAACAATGTTAGCATTAAACATATTTAGAATGTTTTTAGAGAATGTTATTAGAACTTTTAGGAGAACATTCTGGGAACCAAAATAAAACTACCCGCTGAAAACATTATTAGAACACTGCATGGTAATGTTCTCAGAACATTTTTAGAACAAAAAATTTCTAGCTGAGCTGGCACGCCCATTTTTTCTCGACACAAGCTCCGACGCCTCGGCTCAAATGTCACATCACTACTAGCTGTTATTCGTAATCTGTGTACCTGTCTTGGATTCGTCGTGTCTTCGTCACTGTATTCTCTTCGTCACTCTCTGGATTTGGAATCATCACTTCACCCATCCACCACCATTCAACCCGGATTCCATCAAGGTCCCTGTGTCACAGAGCGCTCAGCGACGCCTCCTCCTGGTTGCGTCAGATCTCTCTCTCCTGCTTACTAGGACTGCATTTCCCATTATCCTTCCCTGCTCATCATCTCCTGATTATCCCCTCATCATTTCATTAGTATCACATGTGCCCCATCAGCTCCCCTTTATCTGGACTGTTCTGTTCGTTGTAATTTTGTGAAGTCTTGTTTTACCAAACCTCTGTCACAGTTTGTATCTCTTGTTGCTCTGTACTTTGATTTGTTCTCGTGTACTTGAACTTGGATTTTGGACTCGTTTGTAAACCTCTGCTGCCTGCCTCTTACCACTGCCTGTTTGACTACGATTTTGGATTGTCCCTTTACAAGATTTAAGTTTGTCTTCTCCTTTAATAAATCTCTGCAAATGAATCGTCTCTGCCTCAGTGTCACACATGGGCGGCGCTAGGGAGGGGCTAGCAGGTGCTTCAGCACCCCCAAGAAAGTCCAAAGCACCCCGATAGCACCCCCCAAAATAATGTCTGGAATCAATTATATTCAAATATATGTTATTTCGAGATATTAAGTCGTTATTTCAATATAATATCTCGGTATTTCGACATAATAACGGCAAATTTTTGTCCCGCCAAAGCCTTTTTTGATCGGTGAGTGATGTAGACTAGAATGACTGCTGCGCTTGACAGGGCGCATCACGAGCAGAGAGAGAGAGCCCCGGCCGTGCGCACTCACACGTCTTCAAACACTTCTCGCGCATATTAATCAAAATCAATTGACACGATAGTAAAAGGTCGGAAGACCGCAATTTCACTTGGAGCATTTGTCAGAGATTTGTTCTCCTGAATTACCGCGGTGTGTGAATTGTGCTAAAAAAAACACGTTGCAGGCTTATCGTCTCTAAAAAACGTTCCCCCCATTCAGCTGACCTAAACAACATTTCAATAAACTAAAAAACCTATCCAGTAAACTGCCGAGATAATCACACAAGCGTGCCGTAGACGTCCACTAATGACACGTCCGATACGCAAACGAATGACTCATTTTAACCATTCACTTTAATGAATAGTTAAAACAACTGACATGTCCAACACTGAACTCACGAGACCTCTGAATCGGTATATAAAAAATCGGTAACACTTAATTAGATTAACATTTAGGCCTACTATTAATTAACTGCACTTCAGCATTGTTAATGTTAATTGTTTCAATATTTAGAGAGTCAGGCCCACTATATGTGTGTTGTAGCCATTAAATAAGCGCATTTAATTTCATTTTTGTCAAAATATTATAATGTTTTTTTTTTACATGCTGATTATGAAAATTGAACAGCACGAGTAAGATGCGCGATATATCGGAAGATATGATGGGTCAGACATGATTTTGACCAATAAATTTACATTTACACATTTACATTTAGTCATTTATTTTAGCAGACGCTTTTAATCCAAAGCGACTCAACTGAGGACTAAACCAAGTCATCGTGAAAAGGCAAAAACAACGCAAGAAGTGCTCAAAATACCAAGTTCGGACATTGCTCGGAGTAGCATAAGCCAGACAAGCAGGATTTAAAGGAAAAGGATTTTTATTTTTATTTTTTTATGTTAAGTATAAATTAAGTTTTGTTTTGTAGAAAGCCTTTTTTAAAGTGAATTTCGTTTTGTATAAATTGTATCTTAATTTTAATACATTTTTCATCAACCAATTGACTGGGTATAGCCTAAATAAGAAGCAAATATAGCAGACAATATGATAAAGATAAGGAGGCGCGGGCGCGATTGCATTGCACGTGAACTGGAGCACATCTCATACATTTTGCTCATTTAAATAATAGTGTGTGTGTGTGTGTGTGTATATATATATATATATATATATATATATATATATATATATATATATATATATATAGGCTAATTGCGCAGCTCCCCCTGTCAATGATCTAGCACCCCCTCAGCACCTATATAGGCTAATTGCGCAGCTCCCCCTGTCAATGATCTAGCACCCCCTCAGCACCTGCGGTAAAAATTATCTGGCGCCGCCCCTGGTGTCACACCCTGCGTCACTTGGCCGCCCCTGTGTGCTTGTCTGTGTGATTTTTGACTCTCACGATATATTCTATTTTAAAAAAACGTGATGAACCTGCTCTTGCCTCCCATCTCAAGTACAGCTCGCTGCATCCTGCGGTGGATATCCAACCCGGCCCACATCCAAGTGTGACGTCAGAAGCCACGCCCATCCAAGTGTGACGTCGGAAGCCTCGCCCATGTCCAAATACGGCACGTGACTCGATTTAAAGATGAGGTTATTTGTATAGAAGTGTGACGCTATTATTGGTGCAGTTAAATTGTGACGCTTTGGCAGGCTTGGAATGGTCTAAATAACAATCACTCCCTTAACAGTGAGCATTGCTCACTGGTTTTGTAAGTTAATGACATGGTAGTACAAGTAAACAATGTACCTTAAAACGATATTTTTGTATTTCTCTTGTATTTCTGTTACACAAATGGTAATAAATAATCATGGTTTTGCTATTATAAACGTATAAGGGAGCATCTATACTTAAACTAAAACGAGTTTTTGTCACTTTCTTAATTATATGGGATCCAAACTGCACTTATAGTTACCCCTTCTAAATAAAAAAAATAAATGTAAACTTTTTTTACATTTCTTTCTATGTGGTTATAGAAATATTGCATTTTTACAACCAAATTAAGAATTCACTTATTAGTTAATGCCTGTTATAGCAAATGACTTTGAAATCAAATAATAAAACAGCAGAATGGAATTTATGTAAACCTTAAAGAACCAATATGGTGAAACTTGAAAAATTTGAATATCGTGCAAAAGTTAATTTATTTCAGTAATTCAACTAAAAGGTGATACTAATATATAATATAGACTCATATAAATGTGTTATAAATTTGATGATTATGGCTTACAGCTATGTTGAATTACTGAAATAAATGAACTTTTGCACAATATTCTAATACATAAAAAACAGTTAATCTCTCGCTTCACCTTCTGTACAGGTTTTATGAGTTTAACATATCAAAATATCATCAAAATATCTTGGTCACAAATTAATTTTTTATTTAATATTTTGTGTTAATACATCAAGTTAATACATCACATGGGTCTAAAATGACCCATCTATGCAAGTGTGATAACTTTTTGTTAAAATAACCAATGTCACAGTTGTTCAGAGCAACACATCCACTATACTACTTAAAATCAATAGTATATTCCTGCACAATCGGAGGCTGCAGCTTTAGGACCCCGGTTACAGGACCCTAGTTTTTTAGTTTGTACATTCATAGTTCGAAAGACATTTAATCTCAGGAGTATTTTTATAAAATGTTTTTTTTTTTTTTTTTTTTTTTAAATGTATCAGAGGCATTTTGAAAAAAAAATTAATTTACACAAAACAAATAAAAAATGTATATCAATCCTTAAACAACTGAAAAAGTTGAAGGAGTCTTAGTTTCTTGAATTATACTGTATATTGTTAAACCTCCTTAAGTTTAACTAATTTGCTCATTATCAGGTAAAATAACGATGGAATCAGCATATGCAGTCACTAAATGATATGGCCAGATATCAGAAGGCAAAACTCGAGAATGATTCAAGCATGAATTTATTTATATATACACATGTATTTATTTATATTATATGAAAGAACAAAATTATTTGTGCTAGAACAAAAGCACCAAAAAGATCCCCTTTTCCACCAGTTGCTGCAAGAATGGCTTCTACTCTCTGAGAGAGAGAGAGAGAGAGAGAGAGAGAGAGAGAGAGAGAGAGAGAGAGAGAGAGAGAGAGAGAGAGAGAGAGAGAGAGAGAGAGAGAGAGAGAGAGAGAGAGAGAGAGAGAGAGAGATATTTCAGTTGAACATGTTAAACAAATGTCTATTTCTGATTTAACACTTAACACTTATGAAATGTTGGAGTTGTAGAGAGAGAAAGTCAAATAGAATATTCATGTTACTGACGTCTAATTCCAAACTCCAAATGTGTAAATGTAAGAGCAACACCTATCAATTGAATGGTCTCCCTTCTTTCCTCAATTGTTTGTCAATTTGTCGGTTAAAATCTTCCACTTCACTGAAATAGTTTTCAGAGAACAGTCACTGTTGTGTTAACAGAAATATCAGTAACAAAAGGGTGCACTGGGCATTGTGCAAAAATAATTAATAATCTACTCTGACCTGCAATGGATGAATAGAAAATGAGAATTTCTCTTTAGTCATAAAACTGCAGCAGGGACATTCGAACCACCCATCCAGGCAGAATTGATCTGCATCAGGCTTGAACTGAAAATGTGTAGGATGCTGTAAAACATGACAATGACAATAATTAAGTGATCTTTCCATTAATCTAGAATAGATAGATAATTTGGCACATACACAGAGTTATCAAGTAAGATGTAGTGAAATGATTCGGTTGCTCAACCAAGTTACTTTGAAGTGATAAGTTAGGGTTGTAAGTGATAAGTGATCAGACCAAAACGTTTTAACCTAGCTATCGTTAAGTTGTTAATTCCAATTCAGACAAACCTTTGGCCCGACAGTTAACAGTACGCTAACTTTATTAGGATACAAACCAAAGTTTATTTTTACTTACCGACATGGCAAACAATCACTTGCTTTCAAAATTGTAGTACTCCTGAAAAGAAGTATAATACAGTTAGGAAAGTCTGCTGATGTGATGGCTGCCTTGCTGTCACTGTATTTACTATGAATCAATAATAAAACTTATTCATATTACAACAGTTTATCATCACATTACATTATCTAAACATGTATAACTTCTTTGCATATAAGCAATGACAGAGCAACTTCAAACTTTTTCAATATGAAGTATTTACAACTGACAGAGTGACAATCAAATCTCATATTCTTTACAAGCAGAATAAGATTTACAGGATGTAACGTCACACATAAGCACTGAAATAATATTTTTCATATTTACCCTTAATCCAAATAACAACATGACATTGGTGATATAATAATGCAGTTAGTTGGTATAGTATAATAGTAAGTTAATAGTATACAAAACAAAATTCTCAGTTGAGAATCTAACGTAGTTTCTGATACGAAATTCACTCAGCCAAATGTAACACACAACTCAGTTGAGACATTACAGGGGAGTTAAATGACCAAATATGTAAGTTGAAGATAATTCATAGCTCTAAAACAACATCATCAAACCTTATTGATTCGAATTACATCGATATTTTGACAATGCTAGTCAAGTGATTAGCCGCACCGCACTGACCTCATTACAATACAAACTATTATTAAAGTGATAAGAGCTGCTTTCAACAGGTAACATCTCATTCTCATACAACTCATCCGTATTATGTTGAACAGTGTTTACTAAAATACTAAAACCGCAAGTGTGTTTTGTGCATTTTGTTTCGCAGTTACCTTCGTCTTCTAGTCTTCTCTTCTCGATGCTTCTTCCTGTTTTTAAATGTTAATGAGAATGCGTCCAATTTGGGCATGGGCGTGGTGGCTTCTGACGTCACACTTGGATGTGGTTGGGTTGGATGTCCACCGCAGGATGCAGCGAGAGGCTACTCTCCCATCTCGTGATTCACCATGACAGGGACTCCTGGGAATATTTAATTTCCCTTTAAACCAAAGATTAAGCTAAAAGACACTAGTTTCCACTGTTCCCAAAATCAAACACTGTATAGAATTTGTATTACACTTTTTTTTTCAACGGATAATCCTGCTTTAAATTTATAGTAAAAATGTAAAAGCGTTTCATCATATTTGCAGTGTTCTGACAAAATGTCATTCATTGGTACCTTTGCTTTTATAAAATTTGGTAAGGGAAAATCCTGTTCTTCTATATTGCTATTTTAACACTATTTTAACTAAACTCATGTATGTAATCTCAACTCAAATGGATTAAGGAAAATGGTTGAAAAGTGTTGTGTTGGATAAACTCCATTTACTTACGTAAATTGAACAAGCATAAAATGTTATTTTTGGTCTACTTAACTGAAACATGTTCTTTCAACTATGAAGGACTAAAAATGACATAAGGAAAAATAAAAAAATAAAAAAATAAATAAAAGTAGAAATAAATAAATAAATAAATGCAGAAATATAGTAAAAAATAAATACATTTTGGTAATATAAATGGCTATTTCTGTATTTTTACATGTATTTATTTATTTATGCATTTCTATATGTATTTATTTATGTATTTCTACATTTATGTATTTATATATTTATTCATATATTTATTTTTACATTTATTTATTTCTGTATTTTGTTGTGGAAAATATGCAATTTCTTCATTTAATCTCAATCTGTGATGTAAGACTTATATAAGATAAGTCTTTTATATGATGTCAATCTGTGATGTAAGACTTTTATAAGATAAGTCTTTTATATGATGTAAGACTTTTATAAGATAAGTATTTTATATGATGTAAGACTTTTATAAGATAAGTCTTTTATATGATGTAAGACTTTTATAAGATAAGTCTTTTGTATGATGTAAGACTTTTATAAGATAAGTCTTTTATATGATGTAAGACTTTTATAAGATAAGTCTTTTATATCAGGGATTCCCAAAGTGTGGTGCGCGCACCCCCAGGGGTACGCGAGCTGTCACCAGGGGGTGCGCGAGAGGAAAAATGCAATGGCGGTCTGTTTTTTTAAATGGGATTTTTTCCATACAAAAAAAAAAAAAAAAACATGAACTGTAAACATTTCCTTTGTAATCGCTTATATTTTAAATAAAAAAAACTATTATTTGTTAGTTTTTAATAGAAACGTATAAGACAGCAGCTGCTGTCTTCTTCTAAACACTGCTCTGCACACGTTATCAACTTCTAAATTCAAATGTGCTTTCGCGCGTTGGCTGGCGCTTAGCCAGTGCTGTCATAGCCTATATCACAACTATTGAGTGTTTTCAACCACATAATGTTTATTTTAAGTTTCAGACATTTAAATATACATAAGTACTAGCAAAACAATGATTTTGATTTTGCTGATATCTATGGATAAGGCAATAATAATCATTTTTATTATAAGATGACACGTTTTATTCATATCAGATACACATTGTGTAGAACGTAGCTTCACATTTTACCCTATTCTTCTCCCAGTTCACCAGCCTCTTACGTTCATGTATTTCGTGAGAAGGGGAGAAACTGACGTGTTGTAAATCCAACAGATCCGATTCTTCTCTGAACTGTGGCACAAACTAACATGACGTCGCCCATCGCGCATACAGCTCAACTAACGCAATCGTTATGAAGGCTTTTAAACAACACAACGCGTCCACTTACACATATTTGACAATCGGAATATCAGTGTTTCATGCTATAGCTAATACATTTGTGAATATTTTTGATAAAAAGGAAAAATGACATAAAAGCAGATCCTCATTCATTCAGCGCTGTGTTGTGGTTGCGCTGTGTCCCGTGACAAGCAATGACGCGTCACCATGGAAACATTAAAGTGACAAATTCTAAATAACGGTCGCATTGGTGTGAAAGGGTTAAAAGTGGAAGCTTGTGCGTAGCTTTGTTGCATTATATTGAAACTTTGTTTATGTTGTTATTGTCATGTGTGTTCTGGTTATTTGAGCATGATAAAACATGAGTCTTTATATGACAATAAAACAAAGCTTTGTTGCGTTTAAAAAAATAAATAAAAATTAAGTGGGGATTGGGGGTGCGCCAACCCGGTTGGGACATAGAAGGGGGTGCGCAAGGAAAAAAGTTTGGGAACCGCTGTTTTATATGATGTAAGACTTTTATAAGATAAGTCTTTTATATGATGTAAGACTTTTATAAGATAAGTCTTTTATATGATGTAAGACTTTTATAAGATAAGTCTTTTATATGATGTAAGACTTTTATAAGATAAGTCTTTTATATGATGTAAGACTTTTATAAGATAAGTCTTTTATATGATGTAAGACTTTTATAAGCAAGTCTTTTATAGTGTGACAATCTTTAAGAAGTTATTCATAAGATGGAGCCCAGACAAATAAGACACTGAAATATGATTTGTTAAAAAAATTTTTATTGGGTTTGTAAAGAACACACAAAAAACATGATTTGTTGAAAATGTTTATTGAAAAAATTATGAAAGAAAATACAGTGAGGCTTGTCTTGTGGAAATGTTTTATATAAATTGTAATAAGAGACTATAGTAAAGCATGCATGTAATGGACAATAATGCAAGTATTACCTGAGTGCTGTGTTATAGACGAGAAGACGACGAATGATGAGGAGACGAGCTCGAAAAAGAAGGATGAAGGAGTACAGAACTTTTTATAAGGAAATTGTAAACGGATTGAAGGAGTTAACCTTTGTAGAAGATCTAGGATTGGATAAATTGTGCATATAAGTTTGAATATGTGATGAGGAGGTGTGATGAGTGATATGTATTATAAAAAGAACAGTATTCCATGTAAGAGGCAGACGCTGGATGATGATGGGCCAGCCTCTCCATTGTTTGATGATCTAAGCCTGACACCTGCTGGTGGAACTTGTGAACTGATTTTGAAACTTTAACTTGTTATGGAAAACTTTGAATAACCAATAATAAAATTACTTATAACTATTATAAAAAAGATTGCCTGCCACAAGTCTCTGCTTTATAAAAAAGAACTAAACCACGGAGGGGTCTTTCTTCTAGACTGTAAGTATAAATTTGTATGCTTATTATCTATGATAGAACTTGACCTATACATTACCTTACCTGAGATTATAAACAAAATAAGGTAGAAGATGTAAATGATCTATATATAGGATAGATCCTGCATCAAATAACATGGCGCCCAACGTGGGGCACATTGATTGTTGATTTCTGGCCAAAATCAATAACCAAGTGCTAAAGGAAAAACGCAAATTATTGTGTAGATGACATAATAATAAGATAAAAAGTGGATTTGTAAAAACCTAATGGAAAGGTTATACAAATAGTAGTGTTGAAATCTCAAGAACTGAGATAAGTCTAAAGAGGAGAAATCTTATAGACAGAATAATTCGCCGTAGAATTATTAAGATAACCTGGTCAGGGTTATGAGTGCATGCACGACACTACTGAAATCTCTATAAGATAAATAGATCAGCTAGATCTGAAACATAGAGATTTAGAAGACTGCATGAACTGTCCAGCGAAGTGCACATCGTTGGATGGAGATTGCAGTAGACCCATAATAGGATATACGCAGGCAATAATCCTAGAGAAATTATATGGGAAGAGGAAGCGTTACAAGCAAATAAATCAGTGAGAGAAATAGATTTTAATCTAGTTCTATTTTGGCTTCCATCCAGAAAACAATTTAGCAAAGAATAATCTAACAAAATAGAAACAGCTACTGAAGGGATAGAGTGGGCTGGAAATAAAGAAATAGTTAGAAAAGCTCGGTATAAATACAGTGAATGAATAAAGAAATAGTTAGAAAAGCTCGGTATAAATACAGTGAATGAATAAAGAAATAGTTAGAAAAGCTCGGTATAAATACAGTGAATGAATAAAGAAATAGTTAGAAAAGCTCGGTATAAATACAGTGAATGAATAAAGAAATAGTTAGAAAAGCTCGGTATAAATACAGTGAATGAATAAAGAAATAGAGAGTACTGTTGAAAGGTCGAGAAAAGAGAAGACAGTTACAATATAAGAAACAGAATATAAAACACTTAAACAGAATGTCAGCAAAACAATCAGATAAAGAGCAACTCATTCATTTTGAGAGTGAAGAAGAAACTCCTTTAGAAAAAGAAGCTGCAAGTGCAAATATGGAGGAAATATTAGAAATACAGCTGAATAAACAAAGGATAAAAATTGGAAATATTGAAGTAATAATTAGTGATGGACTAATAAAAAATACCAGAGAAGGAATAGTCCTAAATGCTGGCGAAAACAGTGAGGAAAAACGGGTAGTTAAAAATATGTTAGACACACAGGCCCTAAAAGAAATCGAAAATGTAGAACAAAAGCTGATGTTGAAATCAGTAGGGTCTGTAAGATTAACATCTGGAGCTCCTTACTGGCAGTTAATAGCTCATGCAATAATGACAGACTGTAGAAAGAAGCTATGTACTGCTAAAAAAATCAGAAAAAGAAATAGTGTCCTCACTGATAAACATAGCAAATGAAAATAAAATAAAAGAAATACACATGAATCTGATAGGGTCAGGGCAGTTTGGACATTCTGTTACTGCAATGATAAAAGGAATAATATCAGGAATAATCAGTAATTCCGAGGGAAGATTTCAGAGAATAAACTTGCTAATGACAGATAGAGAAAGAGAAGAATTCCGACAGGAATATTAGAAAATCATGGAATTTGACCAGCAAGGGTTAGAATGTGCTAACAAAATTCCGATAAAGACAACAGAACAACGAGATAAAATAAAGACAGACTCAGAAAGTTCTGAGGACAGCCTGGATGAAGAAGTAGGAGCTGGGGAACTGAATTCCACAATAATAAGTACAGAAAATGAAGTTAGCGAGGAAGAACCAGTACTCAGAAAAGAGACTAGGTTAAAACACAAAAAGGGTGGTAAATTACCATTGAAAAGAGTAACAAAGCAGATACAGAACGACTGGCCAGAGGAGGAATTTCGAGGATGTAAATATAGAAATCCGAGCGGAGAAAAAAGAGAGAATTATTAAGCAAATGGGATAAAAAAGTAATACCTGAGAGAGATTTGACTTATGGTCAAATAAAAACAGCCAGTAGGTCCCCGTCTGCTGTGCAAATAGCAGAGCAAGAAGGATGGTCAAAATCAGGAAAACAAACATTATTCCAGTAAGGCTACGAGTACACCAGAAAGATATGTATAGAAATGGATAATGTAATTAAACTCTTGAAAAATAAAAACCAAATACTCCAGAGAGAATTAGAAACGACGAGAGGTCTGAGAGCCATTGATAATTTAAACAAAGAGCTCGAAGAGGACTGGGAGTACGAAAGTATGGCAGAAATAAATCAAAATGAAGTGGAAAGACCGGTAACCCCCAATGAGAGAGAGGATCCTGTAAGGCAGCTGCAGTTCAGTACTCCACAGAGAAACCAGGAGCAGAATATACAAATGCAATTGTTGGAGTTAAAACTAACTAACGCTGTAATGAAGCAAGTGGGGGTTAGAAAATCAGGAGAGAATTACAATAATTATACTGATCGTATAGTTAAGTCAGCTACACAATCAGGTTTAGGTTCGGAAGCGATAACTCGACTAGTGCACACATGCACAGGCCATGCCATCTCTGCAGAGGCACTGGAGAAAGTTCGAGACCTAACTGGGGTAGAAGACAAATACTCACAATGGCGAGACATGCTGATTAATGCCAATAGAGATCAAGTACCGCTGCTAAGTGTTTGGTTATCTATTGAAGATGAAATACCGATGTCAGACAAAGTAAGACTGCTGAGAGATGTGGGACGTAAAATACCAGGCGGGTATAAGTTAGTTACGATCCTGAATACAATAACTAAAAAACATATAGAAGAGAGACTAGCAGAGAATGATTTAAATACTCAATTTGTAAAAAGAAAGGAGCCACAAAATAGAAAAATTCAAAAACAACAAAAAGGAGAGGTAAGAAATCAATCGAAAGTACAAACACAAAATGTAAAAACCTACAATACCAGATTTCAAGCCAGACAAGGCGAGAGAAATAGGTTTAATGGAACAAAAGCAGGAAATCAAAATACGATAACCTGGCAAAAGAATAGTGGTGCTAAAACTACATTTAAAACTGATCGGACGTTCCCTCTTCTAGAGAGAAACGAGGTTTATCAGAAGAAACATAATACTATTGATTCTTTTTTCAAACTCAGAATCATTGGCCTTGGCTCATTTTATATGAAGAACATATATCAGAAAACATCCCCCCCCCACTCAAAAACAAAATAAACAGTGTTCCAACCAATCACTGACAGGGGCGGGTGTTGCTCCGATTTCGCGTCCAGCCGTGCACGAGCGCAAAACCCCACAACACCTGCCCCTGTCAGTGATTGGTTGGAACACTTTATTTTGGTTTTGAGTGGTGGTTGTACACATTTGTTTTTGTGTGCAGATCTCAGAGCCTAGGCTGCCTACAGAGACGCGGTTTTTGGACGGCATGCTTATGGGGCGGGCAGCTAGCGGATCGTTAGGAAAGATTAGACATTTATTTTTAGGCCTGAAATCACTGATACAACCTTTAATGGTGAATCAGGAGGCTCAGAGGAAAAAATGGATGAGGAGGTGGATAACTTGTCTCAGTGTACTGAGGATGGAATGAAAGAGAGTGAGGAGTGGTTAGACAAAACGGATGAAAAAGACTTGTATACTGTTGAACAAATTAATAATTTTCTTGATGCAACCAAAGGAAAATCAGGAGTAGAAATAGGTGATTTTTTCCCTGATATTGACAAATTTGTTGTTTCTGTGATGAAGGCTAGGAAAGTGAGTAGTTATGAGGAGCTCTCACAGCAAAAAAGGTTTCGCCTTAAAAAATATATAACCTCGGTGAGACAAGGCAAAAACAAAGGGAAGGGAGGACAAAAGAGGGGAAACTCATAAGAAATCATGTTGTTTAACAAAGCTCTCTCATATCTTTCCTATTTTCTTTTTCTCTCTATTTTTCTCATGAAGGGTATGCAGGTGGGATCCCTAAATGTGAATGGAATGAGGGATGGGAAGAAAAATAGTGTATTGTCAGAATTAATTCGTATAAAAAATTTAAGTGTTGTTTTTTTTACAAGAAACTCACAGTGACCAAAGTAGTGAAGTTGACTGGGATTTGTGGTGGAAAGGAGAAAAAGCTTTTAGTCATGGTACTAATGTAAGTGCTGGAGTAGCAGTGTTATTTTCCCCGGCGATAAAAGCAAAAATAATTTCAAAAAAAGAGTTACAACCAGGAAGATGTTTAATTGTAAGGGCTGTAATTAGTAATCTCCATTTTCTGTTTATTAATATTTATGCACCAAATATAGGAGCAGATAGAGTACAGCTTTTTAAAAAATTAGAACACTTTCTAAAACAGCAGCAAGATGATGACTTTATTATTATGGGTGGTGATTGGAATTGTACCTTGAATTTTACTCTAGACAGAAATGGGGAAGAACATCATGCACAATCATCTTTCTGTTTAGATAGTATAATTCAAAGCTTGCATTTCTCAGACGTGTGGAGAGAATACAACGCTGCAACTCGGCAGTACACATGGGTGAAAGTCACCAATAATAGAGTTTTTGCTGCACGATTAGACAGGATATATGTATCACCAAATATGAGAAATAGAATTTTAAAAACTGCTATAATACCAACATCGATTTCTGATCATAAACTCATCACAGTTGAATGCACATTAGAAAGAACAAATTATAAAAGCTGCTACTGGCACTTTAATATAAAATTATTAGAAGATATAAAGTTCTGTGAATATTTTAATGTTTTTTGGGAGACCTGGAAAAGAGAGAAGAATTATTATGAAGATATTACTCAGTGGTGGGAAGTAGGAAAGGTGCATATAAGAAATTTTTGTCAGCAATACACTTCTCATTCCTCATTAGTTTTAAAGAATACAATAGATTGGCTAGAAAAAGAAATTATGGAGATTGAAAAAGACATGATTGAAAGTGAACCTATAATTTTAAAAGAATTGTGGGGGGAAAAGAAAAATCAACTGAGCTCAATTCTTAATGAAAAGGCAAAAGGAGCGCTTGTGAGGAGCAGGTTCACTGAAATAAGAGATGTGGATGGTCCGACAACTTTCTTTTTTAATTTAGAGCGTAAAGCTGGGCAAGAAAAACGAATGTACTGCTTAAAAGACAATAGACATGACACTTCAGACCCGGTGGATATGAGAGGAATTGCTGTTGATTTTTATTCTGAACTGTATGCTGCTGAAAATACAGATGAACAATGCAGGAATGAACTGTTGCAAGACCTTCCTATTATAACTCAAGGAGACAAACTTTCTCTAGAAACTGAACTTAAATTTGAGGAAGTTACCAGCGCTGTCATGGGACTCTCCTCAGACCGTGCGCCAGGACTGGATGGATTGCCTGCTGATTTCTATAAGACTTTTTGGAATATTATTGGGAAAGACTTTTTTGAAGTATTGCAAAATTGTCAAAGTAAGGGAATCCTTCCTACAAGCTGTCAGCGTGCAGTTTTAACGCTGCTCCCCAAAAAAGGAGATTTGACACTGTTGAAAAACTGGAGGCCGGTAGCAATTCTGTGCTCTGATTATAAAATTTTCTCTAAAGTTTTAGCAAATAGATTAAATGGTGTACTGAATGGAATTGTTCACAAAGATCAGTCATATTGTATTAAAGACAGATGTATTTCTGACAATCTACATTTAGTGCGGGACGTTATAGATTTTGCGGTCATAAATGGCACTAATGTTGGTTTTTTATCCTTAGATCAGGAAAAGGCCTTTGATAGGGTTGATCACATGTTTTTGTTTAATACGTTAAAAGCTTTTGGTTTTGGGGACAATTTTATTTCTACAGTAAAAATGTTATATACTGAAGCCACATGTATGGTGAAAATGGCTGGAGGCCTCAGTTTTCCGATAAAAGTGCAGAGGGGAATTAGGCAAGGTTGTCCTCTGTCTGGTCTTCTTTATAGTATAGCAATAGAGCCTCTGTTGTGCAGACTGAGAAGAGAATTAAAAGGGTTGAATGTCAATGTTAATTTTTTTCAGCAACCTATTAAACTTTCTGCTTATGCAGACGATGTTACTGTTCTAATTAGAGATCAAAATGATGTAAAATTGCTAGAAAAGGCGTTGGAGTGTTTTAAAAAAGCATGTTCAGCTAAGGTCAATTGGGGCAAAAGCGATGCTCTGTGGTGTGGTCAAGAACCTCAAAGTCCAATACTCCCGGGTGATTTAAAATGGGGGAGGGCAGGTTTTAAATATTTAGGTGTCTTTTTAGGGACAGAAGATTTTAGGAAAAAAAATTGGGAGGGGTTAGTGGAAAAAGTGTGTGTGAGGTTGTCTCACTGGAAATGGGTGCTGCCCCAGTTGTCCTACAGGGGAAGAGTGCTTGTCTGTAACAATTTGGCTGCAGCATCTTTGTGGCACAGAATGAGGATTCTGGAACCTCCAGAGGATTTAGTACGAAGACTACAAAAGTGCCTGGTGGATTTCTTCTGGTCAGGTCAACACTGGTTGAAGGCATCAGTGCTGTACCTACCTATTCAAGAAGGAGGACAAGGACTAGTAGACATAAGATCCCGAGTCAAAGCCTTCAGACTCCAGACCGTGAAAAAACTCCTGTATGGGGAAGATGTGAGCTGGGCTGAAGTCGCCTGTACCTTGCTGAGGAGAGCGGGTAATATGGGACTAGACCGCCATTTATTCCTCATGGACATTAACCAGATAGACCTGTCTGGATTAACAGTGTTCTACAGGTCAATTTTAACATCTTGGACAGTTTGCAGAGTTTCTCGAGAACAAAATGGTGTGCAGAGAATGTGGAGGAAAGAAGAACCGATTCTTTTCAATCCTGCATTGGAATTGAACATTTTAAAGTCAATATCTCTAAGAAATACTCTAAAGACTGCAAATTTATTCAAAGTTGGACAATTCTTATCTGAGGAAGGATGGATATCTGCGGAAGTTTTGGCGGAAAAACTGGGAATGAGATCAATTCGGCTCGCTCAGAACATACTGACTCAGTTAAGTAAAGCTCTACCTTTGGATTACAGACTGTCTTTAGGAAAGCATTGTAAGGACTGGGCTAAAAGGGTGAATCTGAATAACTAAATACATCCTGCTAAAGACCCAAAAAGACTGAATGCAACACACACACACACACACTCTCTCTCTCAGGAATGGCCAGAGTCATAAAATGCTTTTAACATTCCATGCCATCCCCCATCTCTACAAGAGAGATAACAGAACTCTGACACACACACACACGAACCAACACACACACATAATGAACCTTTACATTACACGCATGAAACGAGCCATTACCAATTGTATATGATATATTCCTGTATGTCTGTGTGTTTCCCAGTCCATGGTAGTTTAGAAATGATCTCCTAGCGTATCAGTGAAACTCTTGAGAGTTTAAAAGTTATGTATTAAATTTATCTTCATATTCCAATTATGTGTAAATGTTGTGTTTGGTACCGTTTTAATTATCTCGTTCCAACTGATTTGGTCAGATACAGAAGATTACAGTAAAATGTATGTTTTCTATGTTTTTATCATCTTGTGGAATGATTCTGACAAATTCTGACTGGTCATAAAAGAGGCGGACACGGCCATAGTTTAACTTTGACAAGACAAAGAGAATTTGGCCGCCAAAAGTTTCGTTGAATGTCATTGGCCAGTTCGCACCTCAGAGGTGTGGACTCCAGTTCCTCTAAAGAGGACTGAACCTCCCCCTGTTCTCTCTCTCTTCCTCCCGTGTCCTCGTGTCATGATGTAACGTCTCGCCTCCGGGCGAGCTCTTCGCCTTTCTTTTATTTGTTTCTAGTTTAGTTTGTGTTTTTCAGTTGTAGATAAGTCTCTGTGTTTAATTCCAATCGACGATTGAAAAGAAAACCCCGTGACATATCTCTTCAGCAAATCCATCTACAAGGGACCTTTAAACGAGCGCGCGCTCGCTTTGAAGGAGAAACACGCGCACGTGACCGCGTGACGCGCCGGACCGAGCGAAGCACGCGCTTCTTCGCCAGCCATGCACAGATGGAACATTAACTCCTCGTGATTCCTCCGTTCTACGAAGTGAAACGAACTCAGCCGAACTATTTCCCTTTGGTAATGTTAACCCAAAGACTGTGAACCTCCGTTCAACACGCGCGCCAAGCAGCCCACGTGATGCTTCCTCACACACATAGGAATCCTCTCACGCACGCGGCCAGACAAGGCCGCGCAGGATTGCCGCGATACAGAGAGACCAAGAAACTTGCGCAAGTATATCTCTTTATAGAGCTTCTAAGAAGTTTTAAGATGATGTTTCGTGTTGTTATCAGAGAGGTGAATGTCTTCCTGCCAATGAAATTCTCCCAATTTCTCTGTTCTCTCTCTCCCCATCCCCTTTCCTCTCTCTCTTACTCGCTCACGCGTGTACGTTATCCATTGTCCAAACTTTATGCATTTCTCGTTCATTGATGTCTTATTGTATTGTTCATTGTTGTCTATGTGTTTGTAAATACATACACTCACCGGCCACTTTATTAGGTACCCCATGCTAGTAACGGGTTGGACCCCCTTTTGCCTTCAGAACTGCCTCAATTCTTCGTGGCATAGATTCAACAAGGTGCTGGAAGCATTCCTCAGGGAGTTTGGTCCATATTGACATGATGGCATCACACAGTTGCCGCAGATTTTTCGGCTGCACATCCATGATGCGAATCTCCCGTTCCACCACATCCCAAAGATGCTCTATTGGGTTGAGATCTGGTGACTGTGGAGGCCATTTTAGTACAGTGAACTCATTGTCATGTTCAAGAAACCAATTTGAAATGATTAGAGCTTTGTGACATGGTGGAAGTAGCCATCAGAGGATGGGTACATGGTGGCCATAAAGGGATGGACATGGTCAGAAACAATGCTCAGGTAGGCCGTGGCATTTAAACGATGCCCAATTGGCACTAAGGGGCCTAAAGTGTGCCAGGAAAACATCCCCCACACCATTACACCACCACCACCAGCCTGCACAGTGGTAACAAGGCATGATGGTTCCATGTTCTCATTCTGTTTACGCCAAATTCTGACTCTAACATCTGAATGTCTCAACAGAAATCGAGACTCATCAGACCAGGCAACATTTTTCCAGTCTTCAACTGTTCAATTTTGGTGAGCTCTTGCAAATTGTAGCCTCTTTTTCCTATTTGTAGTGGAGATGAGTGGTACCCGGTGGAGTCTTCTGCTGTTGTAGCCCATCCGCCTCAAGGTTGTGCGTGTTGTGGCTTCACAAATGCTTTGCTGCATACCTCGGTTGTAACGAGTGGTTATTTCAGTCACTGTTGCCCTTCTATCAGCTCGAACCAGTCTGGCCATTCTCCTCTGACCTCTGGCATCAACAAGGCATTTCCGCCCACAGAACTGCCGCTCACTGGATGTTTTTTCTTTTTCGGACCATTCTCTGTAAACCCTAGAGATGGTTGTGCGTGAAAATCCCAGTAGATTAGCAGTTTCTGAAATACTCAGACCAGCCCTTCTGGCACCAACAATCATGCCACGTTCAAAGTCACTCAAATCACCTTTCTTCCCCATACTGATGCTCGGTTTGAACTGCAGGAGATTGTCTTGACCATGTCTACATGCCTAAATGCACTGAGTTGCCGCCATGTGATTGGCTGCTTAGAAATTAAGTGTTATTGAGCAGTTGGACAGGTGTACCTAATAAAGTGGCCGGTGAGTGTATATCCCATGTAACCGTAGTAAATACATAAGTAGTCATGCCTTTATTAAATCCATTATATTCATTTTGATTGATGTTACTGTGTCTGCTCATACTCCAGGTCTCTGAAATGAATAGATCAAGCTACGGCTTTATAAATTAAAAATACTTTAAAGAGTATGTGTTTATAGGGCAGAAAACCCAGTTCTTCTGGCCAGAGAATTGCGTTTCCTGAAATCCTATGAAGTAAGATGATATGTGGGATTCCCCCAATATTAATCTGACAATTGAGCTAATTAAATTTTACCTGTCTGTAAAACGTGATCTATGCAATCAACTTGTAGTTAAAATGCAAGGATACACGTATGCATGCAGGTAAAATGATAGATCCTCCCTTAGAGGGAGAGTAAATTCAATGTAAGACTGATCTAATCCAAACATGTATGAATAATTATTAATTACCAATTATTAATTAATTTATGCAAATTCCCCACGGATTAGATCCGCCCTGAATCCTTACAAAATGGTGGAGAAAATGCTAAGCACATTTTAAACTTGTTTATGAGCAATTCAGATTCAATCGAATGTGTATATTGTTATTTAATATTGTTTATGTAATATTTAATATTACACGTGCGCATCGGAGTGAACGCTTGCGAACTCCCGATCTGATTTAACAAGCTGCTAAATGTTCAAACATCTTAGTCACTTTTAATCGCTAAAAGTAAACTGCAGTTCATAGCAAGGGCGTAGGTTTAGGGGGGGACGCTAGGTACTAGTCCCAATCAATATTTTGAGATGACAAATTTGTCCCCACCAATATTTAGCAAGCTCCTTTGAACTGCTATTTTGATATATGCGCTGCATTTGGATCTTTGCGCTGCTATTTGGATCGATTCCAACGGCCAGGACGACGACAGTACAAGATACGCCGTAATTTGATTGGCGGCGGGGTATCTGACAGGCAGGCTACACACGCGCGGGCCGGGACTACTTTTTATGCTTGCACTCAGCGAGCGGGTGGTGTGTGCGTGTGTTTGCGCGTGACGACGCCGACGGTAAGTTACCAGGGCTCTCTGCCTGCCATATACAAAGGCCAGAGTAAAGCATTTTAATATTCCGTTTTTTTGTCCCTTTTTGTACTTTGTAGACCAGCTATGTCACCCAAGAATAAGAAAAGGGACATACGAAGCGGCAAAAATAACTAGCCACACAAATAGTGACTGACCAGGCTTTCAAATGCAGATTCTACTGTGGAAAATAGTATTAACTGGTGATCCTGGTTACCCAGGATATTGTTACAGTTAAACCTAGCTTCTGCAATCGTTCAAGGTTAGGAGCATTAATTAGGGGTGTGCAGCACGGATAGACTCATAGAAGTCGCACTATCATGATAGAATGAGATTAGCAAGTAAGTCACTGAATGTTAATTAGCCTACCTTAACTTAGAATCTTGCAGTCATAAACAGTGGATCATCTGAGACATTTTTCGTTTCTACATTCTGTTTATGTAATATATTTGTGAGTGTAGCCTAAGTTACTTGCTAGACACATGTGCTGGAAAAACATGTTGGCAATGTTAAAAAGGCAAAAGTTAACACTGTTGGTTATTCAAATATAATGAATCATTATTTGATTGATAATATCCAAATAACAATATCTGATAGGAGGGTTAAACTTGCTAGCCAGGATAGACTACAAAATTTATTAACCATTTTGTATGCAGGAAAGACAGCATCAAACCACAACAGATTTACATTAATTTAGCAGACACTTTTTATCCAAAGCGACTTACAATTGAGAACAATAGAAGCAGTAAACCTAGGATAACAATATGCAAGTTTTATGACCCTTCCCAGTTTAATCTAATGTACTTTTTTTTAAGAATAGAATATATCAATAGAATTTGATATAGAATAGAAGATACAATTTTAGTATTAATAGAATACTGTAATAATGGATAATAATAATAATGGATTTGTTAATCCACAAAACCATGTCCCCTTCATATTTAAATTGCTTTGAAATATAAAAATGATGTGTTGAATGCATACTATGATATGTGTGTATCACACGTGTGTATCACCCAGGTATTACCGCGAGTGTGAGTATTTGTTAGAGGTACTGGAGGGTAAAAAGTGTTTATAATAGAAAAAGGTTATTATATTTATTTATTTAGATTTGTTTTGCTCCACAAGTTCTGAAAGTACTTCCTTGTGACAGTATTTTTTGTTAGTGTAAATACTAATGTACATAATAATTTATGTTAAATAAAATGTTTGGTTGTTCAGCATTACACAGTCTCAGGTTTTTATTGTTTGAGAGTGTATTTTTGAGATTATACAGTTATATTAGCTCTTTATTGACAGTATACAGGATGGTGTATCGGGGTCAGGATAAAATATAATGAGATGAAGTAGATTCACTTGTGTATTGTGAGATTCTGTATTGCCAGCAGTCTGAAATGACAAAGGAAATCGCCATTAAAGCACTGTTACTTATCTTACAACAAAATAATTCCCGGGGGGGGGTGGGGTGGGGGGGGGGGGGATGTCCCCACCAAAGCTGAGACCAAACCTACGCCCATGGTTCATAGTATTAAATTTGTCCCACAAAAGACGAAGAAACCTCTTTTGAACGACGACATTTTTAATGTTAAACTCCCCTGTCTGAACGATGTTCTTCTGTCAGGGTGAAGACAAGACTTAGTGAATCGATGCTCTTTCACTATTCTTAAAAAGGCCTTATTTTATAATCGTTAGATTAACGATAAAAAAACTCCTGGTTAAAACATCGACTTAGCTACTCAATTGTAAAAAAACGAAAAGCATATTATCACAAGTGCTATTTGATATATGCTTGGAGTCGAAAACAGATGAATAATTCCTGTTTCCTTTTGCACGACGCAGCGAAGAAAACCTGCTAACGTGTTAAATAAATATAGCACCGATAAAAATCCAAAACTGAAAACATTTTTAATCAATGCTATTTGATATATGTTATGGGAGTCGAAAAACAGATGAATAATTCCTGTTTTCTCTCGCACAACGCAGCGACGAATCCTGCTAGATGTGCTTGTAAAACATAGCACCGAGAAAAAAAAAATCCAACACTGAAAACATTTTTCATCATATATGCTATTTGATAAATGTTATTTGGATCCGAAAAACAGATGCCTAATTCCTGTTGTCCACAATTTACGTGTAGTGCAGCGAAGAAATCCTGCCACACACTTGTGTGAAATATAGCATCGAAAAAAAATCCAAAACCTAAAAAACATTGTAAATCATAAAATGCTATTTGATAAATGTACTTGTATCCGAACGACAGACGTGTAATTCCTGTTGTCCCTATGTGTGTGTGTAGGAAAAATCCTGCCACGCCGTTTTGTGAAATATAGAACCGGAAAGAAATCCGTCGATATTTAAATTCCGCACTATTTCGGATTGATGCAGCAATTGAGGCGTGTAATTCTTTGCACGTCCTCTGAGACAGTCACTTGTGAAAGCAGGCGGGTTGCAATGCTACTGCCAAACGCTAGGGCGCGCCCTTGAGTTTCCCAGTATCAGACGGCCTCCACGTCCTGACTTTACCCTCCATGAGCGAGATGTCGCCATCGTGTGGACAATGGTAACAAGGTCATCCTTTCCTAAATAATTTTCTCTCAGCACCATTTCAGATTGTTCCAGTGAATTCCTGAAATTGTGTTTCTAACTTTCAATGCATGTGCAAGTTCCAGTTTTAATAACATGATTTCACTACTGACTGTGTACATTTATTTTGAATTTAGTTCAAACCACGTTTGAATTCAAAATTCAAAAGTAGGTATTAGCAGTTTCTGATGACTAATCAAATATAATGCCAACCTTCAATTTCCTACACTTATTCAAATTTGGTTTGAAACAAACAAATTTCAAATTAATTTGAAGGAAGTCTCCGTTCCTGTCGGGAATGGTTTTATGGCTTTATTTCTATATTTCCTTTTTCAAATTATTTTTAGTAATTTTGATTCGATACGTTATGACAACTGTATCCTTACTTTCTAGAAGTTACTTAACATCTATGCATATGCTTGATTTGAATTGTAGTTAAACCAGTTTGAATGCAATTTAAATCAAGGTCTCTGTCAGCCAGATTGACCACTAGGAGGAAGTGGCCCAAACACGCCACTGCAGCTTGCTTCCTCCTGTGCTCTTCCTGCGGCTCTAAAACTCTCCTCCGAAGGGAGACTAGGTTATTCTGATAATTAACATTGTCATAATTCCCTTTTGTTTTTACCATAATTTTAGTAAAGCCGTTGCCTTTGATTTTTCAAAAAAAAAAAAAAAAAAGAGACACTCAATTTGATTTAGATAAAAGAGCTTTAATTCACGTTGAGGTTCAATTGTTCTTCATCCTGTTTTGTGTTTGTAGGTAGAAATCTCTCTCGGGCTGTGGCGATTTGACAGTCAGCTCTGCTCGAGGTCCGGCGGGTGGTTCGTCTGATCTGCGTCACCAGCACTGACTGAGCACGGGTCTCGGACTTTCCTGTATCTTTCCCTTCGTGCGGCCCGCAACACGACATTACCAATTCGGCACCGCCGGTTGTGTTCCAGGTCAAGTTGCTTGAAAGGGCGCACCTAGGTACAGATGCACCAAAAGGCCCGGGACACTGCTGCCAAGTGTTTGGGGCGACAGAAGGACCAACCACGATGCTGACTTCGAGCGGAATGACCTCATTTCACCCCAGGCAAACTAGAAAAAGGTATTAAACCCATCCACTTAGTATTGGCCACAGAATCTATGAATTCCCCCGGTCATTGAAGCGTGTGGCTCCCTTCTCCTCTCCGAGCCACAAACCGCAGGCTTAGGCCTCCTCTTCCCTTGTAACACTTCCTGTGTACTATTGACGCCATTTCATTACAGAACTTTCCATCTTTAATGGTTGCATGTTACTTCAAACTTTGCTATCTTGCCACTGCTCTTTTCTGTTGTGCTCTGTTCCTTTCAGTTCACCTAGAAGACAGAGCCTATCTGAGACAACAAGGAACGCTGAATAATAGTTTGACAAACCAAGCCGTTAGCATCAACAGGTGACCACTAAGCTACCGCCCTGTTAAATTTTATTCAGGCCCATACTGAACTACCTAAATTGTCCCACCGAATGATTTAACTGTCTGCATCAGTTAACCAAAATTTTCATACACGGCATAGCCCGTATTATAGCTCGTTAAACGTAGAACGAAATTGCACTGGTCTCTCTGCGTGTGTTGTGTTCCTCTCGCCCACAGTGAAGCCAGTTTGTTCCGGTCCCACAACCCCCTGGGACAACCTCGACACATGGCTGACGGCCATGACGGCTAACTTCCTGCCCGAGGACGCTAGTGACTCAGAGCCTCGAGCCAAGAGCATCGCAGACGTGGACAAGCTGACGGCGCACAAACCAAGCCAAAGCTCCCACGACAAAGACCGGTCAGACACGTCAACCTCACTTGCCAGCTCATCACACAAGAACGTCTCCACGAAAGGAGCCGCATCGCCCTGGAGCACAAAGTTGCAACGCTAAGGATGCAAGCCGAGGATGACAACGACCCCTAGCTACAAGAAGGAAGTGGAAAGACTTCAAACCGCCCTGGCTAACCTTCATCGACACAGACCGAAGTGAATAGTCAGAGAAAAGAACCAGAGAGGAACTCGACGAGAAACTCCGACAAAGTGAAGCCTCTTGCAAAGAGCAGAGACCGAACTGAAAGAGACTCGAAAGCGCACGGCCTGCGAAAAACCCAAAAGAGGCCCGTGCGACCATCCACAAGCCCGTTCAACAGAGACAAGATCTCGAACACGAACTTGGCACCGATCACACAGAGTCGCCACACTAGGTTAGACTGCAGCATGACCTGAAAAGGGGAAACACACACCACAAGTTTCCCCTGACCGGTCCGCACATTTCAGCCAACGCACAAGAGCTGAAAAGGGGGGTGAAAAAGCCCGCCTTCCACACATCTCTGACAATCTACAGGACATTGATTTTTCACCTGCAGTCTCCAACCGGTGAACACACGTCACAGACACCCAGCAGCACAGACCTAGAAGAACCTGTGCTACCACCACCGGCTCCGAACGAGTTTGCTGTGGAACTTACAACGAACCTGTGACTGAGGACACAAGTTTCAAGAAACTTTCCCTCCAAAACCCGTCAGCCACCATAGTTCTTCTGCCCCCACGCAATGCCCACTCAACGATGCGTGAAGGTCCCCTCAGTAAGAATTCCTAAAACCCCAAATTCCTGAACTGCAAAACCAGAAGACACACTGCACGAACACCGTGCAAGACTCAGCTAAAAGGTCCTTGATCAACATCGGACATAAAACTTTTAAAAGTAGATGAAAGTGTGCTCAAAGAGTTGCAAGACTCTGCGTCTGTAAAATTAGAATTTTACTGATTTAAAGGAATCTTAGACGGACATGTAAGCCTCAGCGGCCGACAGACTATGCACGACTCTGTTGAAACAAACGGTTTCTAGATGTTGAGTAAATCGGCACCGCTAAACATTAGGTTCCGTGACAGTGAAGAGTTACATAGAACACCAGCTCCAAATAGGGTATACGTTACCTTGACGCCAGAGTGTAGTAAAATCACCTGAGTTCTAAACTACCGTTAACCCACGGGCGTGCACTTGATCATCGCGATCCAACTAAAACAAAACGTGCAATACGTGTTTCGATCGCTGGCTTGTCTAAATGCCGATAAAACAATAGCTGGAATTGACATCTCTACTTCAAGTAAAAGAGCCTTAGATTCTCAACTGGTATCAGTAACTTCAGCATTAAAGCGTAAGTCTGTGTGAAAAAGGTATCATCTCAGCAGCTTGTAATCTGTACCGATATCCATTCCGCTTTGGTTAAAAAGAAATCCAAATCGCGGTATGACTAAAACCTGTTTCTGACAAAGAAAACTCAGAACAGTGTTATCTATGTAGACCCGGGTGATGCTCCCCTTTCTACGATGTAAAGGCCCTCAGAAAAAAAAAAGAAAAATAAATTTGTTGCTAGATTGATGTAATTCACCTAAATTTTGGCTGCATCTACAAGCAGAAAGCTACTAAGCGATCAAACCAAGTCACGTGCTGAAAAATCAGCATTTATGCACGAGAAGAAACGTAACTACATACGCTTAGACAAGCGTTGACTTGCAGCAATTCTATTTCCTTACTTTGTAAACAAATAGAATAAGTCATGTAAAGTAAAGAGCAAAGTTCCATTAGTACAATTAGCAAATGCCAAAACACATCTGCAGTTTACTAAATGGAACATCAAGTTCTTGAAAAACAAAGTATAGGCGCCTCCTGTTAACCCGTTAAAACGTGTGTGATTCATGTAAAATGTACAGACATTCTTCAAGTACTGTTGAATTGTTCTGACATGCTCTGGTTCCCATGACAACAACTTGCCACAGGAAGTGTTAACTCGTAATGTCACTTTTGTAAACAAACCAGCCTGGGTGGCTAAGCTAAATCTAACCTAGCATCCAGCTAACTTAGGCTAAGCTAACCTAGCCTAGCATCAAGCTAACTTAGGCTAAGCTAACCTAGCTTAGCATCAAGCTAACTTAGGCTAAGCTAACCTAACCTAGCTCCCGTACAGCATAGGCTAAGCTAAATAACTTCCACAGTTAGCAGCTAGCATCATTTACTTGAACCCTTAATCACCGCCTGTGTTCCACAGGGCAAAGTATTCTAGAATACTTTCCTCAACACCAGTTAGGGTTTCTAATTATCCACTTTCCGTGTTTGCAATTCTTATTAGCTAAAGTTCACCTTCACTGGTTTAGGAATACTCCTTGCTAACCGTTGAAGACTAACTTCGCAGATCCCCTGTCAATTAAACTTAAGTTTAACTACATGTAAACTGCGTAACTAACTACAGAAGAATTTGTATAACCATAGGAATTTTCATCTGCATGTTGACTAAACCTTTGGAGGGACACACACGATGTGGTTTTGAACATGCAACCGCTACAACCCACTATAAAGTGTTGATCAAAGCAAATCCAAAGTTTAGTCACTAATGCCACTGATTATTCTCGACTTCAGATCATTCCTGTGTTTGATCATTTTATTCCATTTTGCTTTGATTTTTATTTTATTTTCCTCATTAATTATTTCATTCCTTTGACCTTGATAATAATAGCAAGCAGCTATTCCCTGGTCTATTAGGTCATCTATATGATTTAAATTTTTTTTTTTTTTTGCCTCTCTTGTCCGAGTGTGGTTCCATCTCCTATAGGGCCCAGAAAGGAAACAGACCCCCTTATTTGTTATTTTGGCCTAATTTCAACCAGTGCACTCGTTTTGTGACCCTTCAGCACACCTCCACTACTAGAGTCCTGAGGATTGACAATAAGCAGAATTTAAATAAGAAAGCTGTCCTTTTCCCTATTATCGTTCACTTCGTCGAACCATCTCTAAGTCCAGAGAAATAATTGAGTCATAAGAACCACCTTACGTCATTTATTTCATCTCGGCTATGTCCTTTCCAGGAAATACCATCGGAACCACACAAAACTTAGCCTAACAGTCACAGCTAAGATAAGGACACAAGAGACACTTAGCTTTATGCTAAATGCTTAACGAACCTATTAAGCAGTAGTTCTGAACTTTTAGGGCCACGCATTAATCACTCACAACAAGTGTGCCAGAATGCCACAGAGCCCCTGCCTAACCGCTCATCAGTCACGACACCAGCCCAGACGCCAAGACTTCTGTAAAGCCTAATCAAAAAGGGGGTGGCACGAAAACTCTACCTAACCACCACCAGAGACATTGATTTGAGCCTTGAAGGCCTGCTAGACACTAGCTCGAACACCACGCTAATGTCAGCCCAACTCTCTGAAAGACTCAGTGCTACAGCTGAGCATCAAAACGAACTCTCAAGTCCCAAACATGTGAGCTGAACGTGCAATCCTACAGCCAAAACAACATTTGGCTCAAAACAGGTAGCTCCCGTTCACCCAGTGTACCGATCACGTACCCACTTCTGATTGGCCAAGTTCTGTTAAATCGCTTTGAGCCTTTAATAGACCCTAAACAACTGAATGTCTGAGCTCAAGTTCAAAAACCCCTCCCCCTCCAGTCACACAGGTCAAGAGAACCTAACTGGCAGGTCACAGAGGTCACAAGAACTCCCTCAGCCAGCCATAAAGGCACAGCCTCAGCACCAAATGGAGATGTGAACTTGCTACCCTGCACCTTTCAGCTCACCAAAGACTGTGACTAACCAAATGAACTTTGAGACAACCACCTCTCTACCCCTCCAACCACCCACGACCGCAGTCTGCACCCACCGACAACCGGTGCCTTCAGCCAACCTGCGTCGACAAGCACATGCTGCGTGCACTAAACAACATTCAGCGTTCTGCACCTGATGCCATCACCGCGCCACAGCTTGTGATGCCACAGTGCAAAAGGGGGGTAATGCCAATGTATGCCGCTGCACGCCGCAGCACCAGAGACACTTGCAAGACACCGAAGCAAGTGGCATACCGGCAAAATTTTTCCTCCCTTTCTCTCTTTCTCTCTCCCTTTCACTTTTACCAGGATGCTGCTGTGCCTCCAGCCAACCAGAGGGCAACCGCACTCGGACATCTCACCAGGTCTGGCACCAGGACTCCTTTTCTGCCGGACCCGCACTCAGAAAGTGAATGTGCCACCTGATCCTTACAACGCCTACAGAACACACTACCCCAGCGTAACAACACAATACAGCTGGGTAGGTGCCGATGGACAAAGGACTCCCGCACTCACGCTGAGACCGTGGTTGAACACATGCTCAAGCAACTTGAGAAAATGACTGTCACGAGCACTCACAACAGAGTGCATCCCTGCAGACCATCGACAAGACACTGAAGGGAACTGTGGTAACTTTCAACACTCACAGCGTTGAACCCCATGCACTCCAACACTCACTCCATGAAACAGCTGTTTACTGTCTTCCAGAATGACTGTGCTCAAACTCAGCTGGTAACAGCCCTGATGACAAACCTGCTGCAGGGGGTGAACTCCTCCATCGACAGCCTCGCCAGGGGTAGAATTCCACCGCACCTGATACCCTTAAGCCTCGTGAAAACCGTACTGGCGTCCGCCATCACCACGCCACGAGTACAAATACACCTTTCCTACTCTCTGGGTAGTGCCATCCCTCTCTGCGCCGACTACAAGCAGAGAAGTTGGGGGGTTTTCTCTTGAACTTGCCCATCATAGAGTCAAGCCGAATCTACCGGCTCAAGAACATTGTCAAGGTCAGATTTTGAAAAGTAACATTCACATCAAGATCCACACGCCGGACGGGGTTGAATGCAACGACGGCAACACAAAGCCGTCCTAAGCTCCGAACCCGTACGTGTGCACATTGACCAAAGAAATTCACTATCTCTGCCCTGACAAGCCTCTCCTCAGAGACAACACTGACGGAATCTGCGGGCTGCAGATCAGCGACACCCGCTGCCCTGCCGAAGCCAAGCTACGCACTCAAGGCATCAAGACCCAAGCAGAGAATGTAAGTGACAGGCGGCTCGCTAACACTCCTGTGCGCACAGCTGCACTCACTTACGACCAGAATGACACCGACACCTGTGTCACCTCGCTCCACTAGAGCCTGTGAATCCAAGCACCGGAAAGTGCCATCCTTCACCTTGGCGACCTGGCATGGTACCATCTTCCATGCAAAGAGTACAAATTAAAACTGGAAATCCCATCCTTCTCCAGGTACCACACTTTCACCCTAACTCCAGAACGGGAGTTGTGGTTTGCGAAAGGGGGGTGATCCCAGCTAATTGACATTGCTCCTATCTACACAGCTCTCCAAGCTTTGTCTCGACTACCCATTCTGACTACCTCACCTGTTGTCCAAGCCTGGACCGCAGCCGACACTGCACGGTGTACCTCTATGGTAGTCAGACACACCCTGACACTGGGCTTGACCTTCATCCTATACAGGAGACTCAACGAGATACAAACATCTTCAGCCAAGCTCACGAAAGGTTTCGGACGAAACCCGCAAAAAGGGGGTGCCAAGTCAGAGACCAGGCCAGAGGCAGCTTCGAACCTCATAGAGCTGAATCCTCAGCCCTAATAACCACCTGCTGCATGAGTCATGATTCACCTGCCATCCGTCCATTGTGATGATTGTTGTCCGATTAAGTCCACACAGGGACTTCATCGGACAAAAAGGGGGACTGTAAGGACTGGGCTAAAAGGGTGAATCTGAATAACTAAATACATCCTGCTAAAGACCCAAAAAGACTGAATGCAACACACACACACACACTCTCTCTCTCAGGAATGGCCAGAGTCATAAAATGCTTTTAACATTCCATGCCATCCCCCATCTCTACAAGAGAGATAACAGAACTCTGACACACACACACACGAACCAACACACACACATAATGAACCTTTACATTACACGCATGAAACGAGCCATTACCAATTGTATATGATATATTCCTGTATGTCTGTGTGTTTCCCAGTCCATGGTAGTTTAGAAATGATCTCCTAGCGTATCAGTGAAACTCTTGAGAGTTTAAAAGTTATGTATTAAATGTATCTTCATATTCCAATTATGTGTAAATGTTGTGTTTGGTACCGTTTTAATTATCTCGTTCCAACTGATTTGGTCAGATACAGAAGATTACAGTAAAATGTATGTTTTCTATGTTTTTATCATCTTGTGGAATGATTCTGACAAATTCTGACTGGTCATAAAAGAGGCGGACACGGCCATAGTTTAACTTTGACAAGACAAAGAGAATTTGGCCGCCAAAAGTTTCGTTGAATGTCATTGGCCAGTTCGCACCTCAGAGGTGTGGACTCCAGTTCCTCTAAAGAGGACTGAACCTCCCCCTGTTCTCTCTCTCTTCCTCCCGTGTCCTCGTGTCATGATGTAACGTCTCGCCTCCGGGCGAGCTCTTCGCCTTTCTTTTATTTGTTTCTAGTTTAGTTTGTGTTTTTCAGTTGTAGATAAGTCTCTGTGTTTAATTCCAATCGACGATTGAAAAGAAAACCCCGTGACATATCTCTTCAGCAAATCCATCTACAAGGGACCTTTAAACGAGCGCGCGCTCGCTTTGAAGGAGAAACACGCGCACGTGACCGCGTGACGCGCCGGACCGAGCGAAGCACGCGCTTCTTCGCCAGCCATGCACAGATGGAACATTAACTCCTCGTGATTCCTCCGTTCTACGAAGTGAAACGAACTCAGCCGAACTATTTCCCTTTGGTAATGTTAACCCAAAGACTGTGAACCTCCGTTCAACACGCGCGCCAAGCAGCCCACGTGATGCTTCCTCACACACATAGGAATCCTCTCACGCACGCGGCCAGACAAGGCCGCGCAGGATTGCCGCGATACAGAGAGACCAAGAAACTTGCGCAAGTATATCTCTTTATAGAGCTTCTAAGAAGTTTTAAGATGATGTTTCGTGTTGTTATCAGAGAGGTGAATGTCTTCCTGCCAATGAAATTCTCCCAATTTCTCTGTTCTCTCTCTCCCCATCCCCTTTCCTCTCTCTCTTACTCGCTCACGCGTGTACGTTATCCATTGTCCAAACTTTATGCATTTCTCGTTCATTGATGTCTTATTGTATTGTTCATTGTTGTCTATGTGTTTGTAAATACATATATCCCATGTAACCGTAGTAAATACATAAGTAGTCATGCTTTTATTAAATCCATTATATTCATTTTGATTGATGTTACTGTGTCTGCTCATACTCCAGGTCTCTGAAATGAATAGATCAAGCTACGGCTTTATAAATTAAAAATACTTTAAAGAGTATGTGTTTATAGGGCAGAAAACCCAGTTCTTCTGGCCAGAGAATTGCGTTTCCTGAAATCCTATGAAGTAAGATGATATGTGGGATTCCCCCAATATTAATCTGACAATTGAGCTAATTAAATTTTACCTGTCTGTAAAACGTGATCTATGCAATCAACTTGTAGTTAAAATGCAAGGATACACGTATGCATGCAGGTAAAATGATAGATCCTCCCTTAGAGGGAGAGTAAATTCAATGTAAGACTGATCTAATCCAAACATGTATGAATAATTATTAATTACCAATTATTAGTTAATTTATGCAAATTCCCCACGGATTAGATCCGCCCTGAATCCTTACAGCATGATGAAGAAGAAGAGTTTTTTTCCTTCCCAGAGTTGTCTATTACTGCAGAGACTGGATTGTGGAATAATTCGGAGGGTGGACTGCTGTCTTTTGAGACACCCCAACTTGGAGTTTTCAGGAGTGTAGGAAAAAAAGCTCTTTATGTACTGTGTGTCAAAGTTTTACACCTTCAAACGTTGGACAGTGTAAAAGAATCTAAATGGCAGGAGGTGTTTGGAGCAGGCGCTTCCCCTAAAGGTAGCTGGAGGTCCTTGTACAAACCTCCTACTGAGAAAAGGACTGGAGATCTTCAGTGGAGGATTGTGCATGGTATAATAGCTACAAACAGACACAGAGCACATCTTGATCCAGAGGTAGGGGAGGGATGCCCTTTTTGTGGGGTACAGGAAACTGTTTTCCATTTGTTTTTTAATTGTGGGAGATTGCAGATATTATATTCTGAATTAGAGAGGTGGTGCCAAACGTTGGGCATCGTTTTTTTCCCCAATGGTCTTTATTTATGGGCCAAAATATATTAAAAGTAAAAAGGAAATACTTGTTTTATTAAATTTCTTATTTGGACAGGCAAAGATGGCAATATGGTTGTCACGTAAAGGAAAATTAAATGACACGGGGTCAACTGATGTTTTATTAATCTTGAAAGGATTGATAAAAACACGTGTTAAAATAGAGTATGCTTTCTATAAGCTAATTGACAATATTGAAAATTTTAAATGTAAATGGGAAGTAAAGCAATGTGTATGTGAAGTTGATAATGAGGGCAATCTTAAATTTAATGTCTAAAGTGTTTTAATGCCTATGGTATAGTATGTTCTTTTATTTTATTTTGTTATTTTAAAGGAAAAGGAAAATAATTCTTTAGATTGTAATTATTTTTTTTCCATATACATGGAAGGAAATATATTTTTGTGAAATAAAAGAGACCCTAAAAGTCAAAAGTCTCTCTCTCTCTCTCTCTCTCTCTCTCTCTCTCTCTCTCTCTCTCTCTCTCTCTCTCTCTCTCTCTCTCTCTCTCTCTCTCTCTCTCTCTCTCTCTCTCTCTCTCTCTCTCTCTCTCTCTCACTCTCTCTCTCTCTCTCTCTCTCGTGTGTTGCATGCTGGGAAGCGAGGGTGTGGAGTGGCGTGGGGTGTGAGAGCGGTGCGCTTGAATTCGTTTAAGTTTTTTTTTTTCGTTTAATCACAGAACGGCCGGCACTCCAGGACGGCCGGCGGGCCGGCCCACCACCCGCCACACACGCAGTCACAGACATCCCAAGTCTCCCGGAAGTTCCGCGAGTCTCCCGCATATTGATAGATGCTCCCTGATGCCCGCAAATTAGTTAAAATCTCCCGGAATCTAGAGCGAGCAAGAGTGCGCATGCGTAGCGTGTGCATGGCAGAGAGAGGGAGCGAGCTAGCGACCTTGCGTGTGCGTGGCGTGCTAGTGTGCGCGTGTGCCTCACGAAGCGCATGTAAGGACCCAACCAATCAATTGTCAGTGCGGGAGGGCTTTTATCTCTACTACTCCCGAACCGAATTAATCAGAAATTACTTTGCAAGTTACTTGCTAGGGATGATGTTAGGAAGTGATATTCAGCTTGCTACATTTTTAATGATTACAGTAGTTAAAACAGCTAAACTTCAACATTTTAGCTGTAAAATGCCTGTATGCAGGAGCTAATATTAAGAAATATGTTGTGCTTTTACTTTTAAAAATGTTGGTAACGTTACAGTTAATGCTTACAAACTTTGAAGATTTTGAATACAGAATTACATTTGTAATGGTGTATTTTCATTTAGATGTGGTATTATTATTTGTGCAGTAGATTAATTACTGCATAAATTAATTAAGATTATTAAGTAATAAATTCATTTTAAGACAGCATGGAATTGTATAATATGCTGTTAGCTATAATTTGGATGGTATAGTATCATGAGCCACAATTAAAGTCTTGTGACACTCATTTGTGCAGGCGTTATTGTTGTTGTTGTTGTCGAGTTTCCGCGCGCCGATTGCTTTGGGCCGGGCCTAGTCAAAGTCCAGGGCCGTTTTTTAGTCCCAGTCCGTCCCTGATGGTGGGTGTACAGGCTTGTGGAAAATGGAATTGTTGTGTCCGACACTTTGGTGCAGGTAACGCCGTTGCGCGCACCGGCTACTAAAGTTACGATTTCGAACGTGCCTCCTTTCATATCCGATGAAGAGATTACCAAAGAACTTAGTCGATTTGGTAAGTTTGCAAGTTTCATCAAAGTAGTGCCACTTGGATGTAAAAATGCTGCATTGAAACATGTGTTGTCTTTTCGAAGACATGTTTTCATGTTTTTAAATGCACCTTCTAAGACTTTGGAAATCTCTTTTCGCATACAACATGGAGATAGCTCGTACATGATATTCGCAACAACGGAGAGTATGCGTTGTTTTGATTGCGGAGATTTGGGGCATAAGAGATTTACTTGCCCGCATAATAAACAGACGGAGAATGAAGCGAAGGACGGAAACATTGAGGAACACGTAGATCGCTCTGAGATTATTGAAAAACATGATAAGGAAAAGAGACTTAAAATCGTAAAAGAAACGATGATTCCATCAAAAAAACAAAAGAGGCAGGAAATTCTAGTGGAGGATATAGAGGCAACTGTTTCTACCTGTGGAGTTCCTCGACCCAGCGAAACAAACCAGGCTAAATCCTCAACTGAACAAAATGCTTCAGAACACAGTTCAAAATCAGAGGTGAGTGCTTTTAATGTTTCTAAACAAGATGGTGAAAACAAAGGAGGCCCAAATGTTCCGATAGAGGTAGTTGATTCTGTAAAGGATAGGGAAGCTAGTACTGGTGTAGAGGATGAGTGTGCTGGTGGTGTGCAGTTTGCCGTGACAGCTGAGGAAGACAGCGATGAGGCGCAGATGGAGGAAGGTGCTAGCGGCTCGGAGGGGTCTGAGTTTGATTACAGTCAGTCAACGAATGACGTTTATTCTGTGGAAGAATTGAATGATTTTCTGGATCAAACTAAAGGGAAATATGTTTTTAAATACTTCGCTGACGGTAATAAATTTGTTAAATCGGTAATGATTGCTCAGAAGACTGTTGGGTACGATGTGATTTCGAAACAAAAAAGATTTAGGCTGAAAAAATTTATGACGGCTGCATGTAAAGCTCAAAGTGATCAGGCAAAATTGTCAAAACGAAAAAAATAAAATCGCATGGCTGTGGGATTTATTTCTACTTTTTTGTTTTTCTGCTATTTCTTTTTCTGTTTCCCTTTTCTCTCCCCTACAATGCAGTTATTAAGAGTGGGTTCTTTGAATGTTAATGGGTTGAGGGATAGTGGAAAAAGAGCTTTATTATCTGAATTTCTTAGGCTTAAAGACAATAATGTAATATTCTTACAAGAAACGCATAGTGATCCCAATAATGAATCTGAGCTGAATTTGTGGTGGGAAGGGAAAAGTTGTTTGAGTCATGGCACAAATATCAGTGCTGGAGTAGCTATCTTTTTTTCAGCTAATCTTGATGTTAATATTTTATCAAAAACAGAATTGGAGAAAGGGTGTCTTTTGATTGTGAAATTTGAAATTCATAATCAAGTATTTGTTTTCATAAATATTTATGCTCCAAATAGAGGCACAGATAGAACGTTGTTATTCAGAAAGTTGGGAGATATTTTAAAAAGTTTTACCCTGGATGAATTTATAGTTGTCGGTGGTGATTGGAACTGTACTCTCAATTTTCTTTTAGACAGAAATAATGAAGAACCAGATTCTGTATCAGCTTCTTTCTTAAAAAGTATTATTGTTCAAAATGATTTTATAGATGTGTGGAGAGAAAAGAATAATACTGTAAAACAATACACATGGACAAGAGTTTCACAAGGGAGGATTAGTGCAGCTAGACTTGACCGCATCTATATTAAACGTAAAGAAAATAATAGAGTAATGGAGTGTAAAATTTTTCCATGCTGTGTATCGGATCATCATTTTATTACAGTGAATATTGCCTTGACAAATCAAAAATGTCCTTACTGGAAGTTTAATGTTGCATTGTTAAAAGACAAAGATTTTGTTTATAAATTTGAATTGTTTTGGAGTGAGTGGGTTTCCCAAAAGGATGATTTTGAAAGTTTGAAACAGTGGTGGGAGATTGGAAAGACCCAAATAAAAGTTTTTTGTCAGCAATTTACTTTCTTGTCTACTAGAAAAATTAAACAACAAATAGCTGAAATTGAGCAAGAGATCTTTCAGATTACATCTGGAATGATTCAACATTCAGATCTATCATTAGATGGAAAGTTATCTGAAAAGAAACAAGATCTTGAAACTTTATTGCAAGTTCGTGCTAAAGGGGCCCTAATAAGGTCGCGGTTTATGTCTATACATGACATGGATGCTCCCACTGCGTATTTTTTTAATTTAGAAAAGGTCTTCAAGAAACAAAATGAAATGTACTGTTTAACAACACCAGAAGGACTAAAGACTTGTGATTCAAGAAAAATGCGAAAGATTGCAGTGGATTTCTATTCAGAACTATATAAAAAGGAGGACACGGATACTGGATGCACTTCACAATTATTACAGCAGCTTCCTACCATCACGGAAGAGCAGAGTCGGACCCTGGACAGTGCTGTGTCCTTTCAGGAGTTAACTGATGCAGTAACACAGATGAATGCTGGCCGTTCACCTGGAATTGATGGACTGCCTGTGGACTTCTATAAGGCTTTTTGGAAGATCATCGGAAGAGACTTTTATGAGGTGGTTCAAGAATGTTTTAATGATAAACTACTTCCCAAAAGTTGTCAACGGGCAGTGTTGGCATTGTTACCTAAGAAAGGAGACTTGAGTCTCTTAAAAAATTGGAGGCCTGTATCAATTTTGACATCTGACTATAAACTAATAGCAAAGTTATTGGCCAATAGAATGAAATTTGTCTTGGGTGATATTATACATCAAGACCAGTCTTATTGTATTCCAGGTAGAACAATACATGACAATATTTTTCTGATCAGAGATATTTTGGACTACTCTAAACTTTATGAAGTGGATATAGGTTTTTTGTTCCTGGATCAGGAAAAAGCCTTTGATAGAGTTGACCATGGTTTTCTGTTTGAAACACTGCATGCGTTTGGGTTTGGAAATGTTTTTATTTCTTGGATCAAATTATTGTATATGGATGTATCTTCTATTTTAAAGATTGGTGGTGGTTTAAGTCAACCAATAAGCATACAGAAGGGTATCAGGCAGGGGTGTCCACTGTCAGGTCAGCTTTATGCTTTAGCAGTGGAACCACTTTTATGTCTGCTTAGAAAAGAACTGTCTGGTTTAAGGATTGGTGATGATCTGCATTCTGTTAAACTGACTGCGTATGCGGATGACATTACTGTAATTGTGAAAGAACAAAAAGATATTGATATTATTAATTACAGTATTGGATTGTATGAGAGAGCGTCTTCTGCAAAACTCAATTGGGGTAAAACAGAAGCCTTTTTTTGGTGTAATGATAAAACAACAATGCCTTTACCAGTTGTCCCTGAAAATGTTAAGTGGGAAAAAAGTGGTTTCAAGTTTTTAGGAATTTTTTATGGGTTCTGAAAACTACCAAAGAAAAAACTGGGAAGGTGTGAAGGACAAAGTTTGTGCCAGATTGTCCAAATGGAACTGGATTTTGCCTCAACTGTCTTATAGAGGAAGAGTGCTGGTCATAAATAATCTTGCCGCCTCTATCCTGTGGCATAGATTAATTGTTTTGAATCCGCCAGAAGATTTTATTGGAGGAGTCCAAAAATTGTTTGTAAATTTTTTCTGGTCTGGACAACATTGGCTACGAGAGTCAGTTCTGTATCTGCAGGTACATGAAGGAGGTCAAGGCCTCATGGATATTAAGTCTAAAGTGGCTGCTTTTAGACTGCAAACTGCGCAGAGACTACTTTATCATCAGTCTCAGAACTGGATAACAGTGGCTTGTGCTTTATTAAATCGAGTGGGTCAGTTGAATTTGGATAGACATCTCTTTTTAATGAATTTAAAGGAGATGGATCTCAGTGGGCTCCCATCTTTTTATGCCTCAGTACTCAATGCATGGCATATTTTTATGGTTAAAAGAGAGATTTCTGAAACTCGGAGTCTTTGGGATCTTGAAGAACCTTTAATTTTTAATTGTCACATACCCAGTGCGATATTGGAGTCACGGACTGTACGCACAAGCTTGGTGAGAGCAGGAGTCCATAAGATCTGCCATCTTAGGTCGAATGACCAGTGGATTAATGCAGAAGAACTGGCCTTAAAGACTGGTATCCGTTCTGTTCGAACTGTGCAAAAATTGTTGGCTGAGATTCAAGTCTCTTTTCCTGTTCTGCCACTAAAAGTTGAGGAATCAGAGAATGTTTTTCCCAAGGTCAGTGTGGCTGTGAATGTAGGAGAGTGGCAGGAGTTTGAGGGAAGTCTGCTCTCTTTTAGGACACCTGAACTTGGTTTTTTCAACAGTACTTCTAAGAAAGCTCTTTATTGTGCTTGTGTAAAATATCTCAATTTAAGAGCGTTAAAAGATCTTCCAGAGACTAAGTGGACTGAATTTGTTGAGCCTGGTACTTCCCCAAAAGGTAGTTGGAGGTCCGTATTTAAGAAACCAATTGAAAAACGGACTGGAGATTTGCAATGGCGTATTTCACATTGGATAATCGCAACAAATCGATATAAGGCACGGTTAAATCCTTTGCAAGAGGAAGAGTGTTCTTTTTGTGGAATTTCAGAAACTGTTTTTCATATTTTTATTGGTTGTTCAAGGCTTAAAGACCTGTTTGGTGTATTAGGGGAATTGAGTCGTAGTTTTGGTTTTCATTTTACAAATGGACTTTTTGTTTTTGGACCAAAATATAGCGCCTCAAACAGGACACAAACAGTCTTGATAAATTTCCTGTTTGGTAAGGCTAAGATGGCAATTTGGCTGACAAGGAAGAATAAAACACTTCTTAATGGAGGAATTGATCCTTTACATATGTTTAAGGTTTTGGTAAAAAGTAGGTTAATTTTGGAGTACAAGTTTTATGAATTTGTAAATGATACTGACTCTTTTTTTTTATTTGTGGGGTACTAAAGGTGTTTTATGTCAACCGAGTGAAGAGAGAGGTTATGATATCATGTTATGAACTATAATTTTAATGTGAGCAAATAATCCTACTTATGTATATGTAGGTTTTTTTTTTAATGGTTTATTGTGTAATGTAATATTTATAGTTTTGAATAAGTATTTGTAAATTAAAAGAAGCTTAAAAGTCAAAAGTCTCTCTCTCTCTCTCTCTCTCTCTCTCTCTCTCTCTCTCTCTCTCTCTCTCTCTCTCTCTCTCTCTCTCTCTCTCTCTCTCTCTCTCTCTCTCTCTCTCTCTGAGGTTGGGGTGTGTGAGTTTCTCACGGGTGAGAGGAGCGATTTAAATGTTTTTCATTCTTTTCTTCTTTTTTTTCTGATATTTATTATTATTATTATTTTTTTTTTTTTTTTTTACTGTTTGCAAAGTGTTTTTCTTTTTGGTTTTCTTAAGAAAGCTTTAGGTGAGTGGTTTTTCTTGGTTTGATCGCGTGGCGGGTGTTTGAGATGGAGGCTCGCCCGAGAGGGTGTGACTCCTCTCTCTCACTCCGTCATGGCGTTAGATGTGTACCTGAGGCCGGCGTTTCAGTGGAAGAAGTGCTCGTGGCGATAGGCGAACAGGTGGGGTACGACAACGTTGTTTCAGCTTCACGGATGAATAAGGCCGTCGTGGTCTTTCTAAAGGAATGGAACCTTACTAGTCGGTTGGTTGAGAGCGGCATTTGGGTGAGTGGCGTTTATACTGTCATTTCCCCGCTGGCGTCTCAATCGAGCCGCATAACAATCTCGAACTGTCCCCCTTTCATACCAAATCATGACATAGAAAAGGAATTGTTGAGATTTGGGAAAATAGCTAGTGGAATTAAAACGGTTCCACTAGGATGTAAAAACGAGTCACTGAAACATGTCATGCCTTTTAGACGTCAAGTGTTTATGTTTTTAAATTCAGCGGTTCTTGACATTTCCTTTCGAGTTCTGTATGAAGGCAAGTCATACATGCTTTATGCAAGCACCTGGAGTTTAAAATGTTTTGAATGCGGACACAAAAAAATGCGTGCCCTAATAAAACGAACACTGAAAACGAGTTAGACAATGAAGTAGCAGGACCGAGTGGGTCAAGTGGAATTGCTGGGCCGAGTGGGTCAAAAGAGAATGATGGTGAGAAGGACAGTGTAGGAAGGAATTTAGATGAAACGGAAAAGAAGGGAGATGAATCAGAAAGGAATGATACACAGAATAATCAGGATGTAAGTTGTGAAGAAACAATTGGAAAAAATCGTGCTGAGAGAGTTGAGGTAACTGAGGTGATTGCTTCTCAAAGTGAAGATGAATCTGGACACAGGAATGATCATGAAGGTGCTGGTGAGGTTGTTGATATGGATGATGAAATGGAGGAGATGGGTGATGAAGACAGTCTTTCAGAAATGTCTGACTTTACTTCTCAGAGTGGTGATGATCAGTTATACACAGTGAATGAAATTAATGACTTCTTGGATGAAACTTTTGGAAAGACTTTTGATGTCAAGAGTTTTTTCCCTGATGTTGAAAGATTCGTGAGATCAGCAGTTAAAATACAGAAGAGTGTGGGATTTGAAGAACTGAGTCGAAGGAAAAGATTTAGACTGAAGAAAATTGTGACAAAATTACGGAAAGAGAAAGAATGGGTTAAAAAGCAAAATACGTAATGGTTAAGTCACTTAGGGTGGTTTTCTCTTTTTGTTCTCTTCTGATTGTTTGTCTTTCTCTTTTTTCTCTTTTTATGGAGAGCATAAAAATAGGGACAATTAATATCAATGGAGGAAGGGATTATAGGAAAAGAGCCGCTTTGTTTGAATTGATTCAAAACAAGCATATGGATATAATTTTTTTGCAAGAAACCCATAGCGATCTAGGTAATGAAGTAGAATGGAAAATGTGGTGGAAAGGTTAGATCTTTCTAAGTCATGGCTCTAATCTAAGTGGAGGTGTTGCAATTCTGTTTTCAAAGAATCTTAATATGACTAATGTATCATCTTATGAGATAGATAAGGGCAGAATTTTGATTGTACAGGTGGAGCTAATGGGGTTTCCATTTCTTTTTATGAATGTTTACTCACCAAATAATGGAGCAGAAAGGGTAGAATTTTTTACAAAATTATCCAGTGAATTTAAAAAAATTGATAATGCATGTATAGTTCTTGGGGGTGACTGGAATTGTACTTTAGATTTTACATTAGACCGAAATGGTGAAGAACCATATCCTCAGTCTGCTAATTCATTAAGCAGTATCATAAGGAAATACGATTTATCTGATGTATGGAGGGAGAAACATCCAACAGTGAAACAATACACATGGGTTAAAGCCTCTCATGATCATATTAGTGCTGTGAGGTTGGATAGGTTTTATGTAAGTAAAAATAATTCTAATAGAGTTTTAAAAGCTAATATTTTTCCAAATGGTTTTACTGATCATCATTTGTGTATGATTGAAATGAGTTTAAAAAAGTCACAGCGTTGTAGTTATTATTGGCATTTTAATTTGAAGCTGCTACATGACTCTATATTTTGTGAAAAGTTTGGGTTATTCTGGTCTAAATGGCAAGAACAAAAAAATGACTATGAAGATTTAGTGCAATGGTGGGAGATTGGAAAAGCACAAATAAGAATTTTTTGCCAGAACTATACAGCCCACTCAAATAGACTTGTAAAGAACACTATTAAAATACTTGAGAAAGAGATAATTGAAATCGAAAAAGGAATTATTGAAGAAAATTCAAAAGAAGTGGAACAATTAAGAGAAAAAAAGACTGTTTTGGCTTCTTTGTTCAATGAGAGAGCAAAAGGGGCTTTAATAAGAGCCCGTTTCTCCTCATTACGAGAAATGGATGCTCCGAGCTCATTTTTTTTCAACCTGGAGCGGAAAGAGGGAGAAAGAAAACTCATGTTACATTTGAAGCTACCAGATGGGACTTTAACAACTAATCCAAAAGAAATGAGAAATCATGCAAAGAACTTCTATACTGATTTATTCAAAGCAAGAGACTGTGACATTAATTGCATGGAAGACCTACTAAGAGACTTGCCAAAGCTCACAGATGATCAGAGACAATGGCTTGATGCTGATATTCAATTGGATGAAATATCAGAGGCGGTAAAGAAACTTTCTAATGGCCGGTCCCCTGGCATTGATGGACTTCCTTCTGAATTCTATAAGCAATTCTGGACTATTTTAAAAGATGACATACTTGATGTTTTTAGACTTTCTCATAGGAAAAATGAAATGCCAACTAGTTGTAGAAGAGCAGTTCTGTCTTTATTACCAAAAAAAGGTGACCTTGGACTGTTAAAGAACTGGAGACCAGTAGCCTTACTGTGCACTGATTATAAAATTCTTGCTAAGTGTCTTGCAAATAGATTGAAACATTGTTTAGAGTATGTTATTAATGCTTTTCAAACGTATTGTGTGCCAGAGAGAACAATAATGGACAATCTTTTTCTTGCACGTGATATGAGTTTAGCAAATGCTGGTAATGAGGATGTGGGTTTTCTGACAATTGATCAAGAGAAAGCTTTTGATAAAGTGGATCATTTTTATTTATTTGAAACTCTTAAAGCTTTTGGTTTTGGTGAGAATTTTATCTCTTGGATCAAACTGTTATACACTGGAGCTTCTGCATTGTTAAAGGTTGGAGGTGGGCTGAGTTATCCCGTATTGGTTCATAGAGGTATAAGACAAGGCTGTCCTTTGTCAGGACAGTTGTACTCTCTAGCAATTGAACCCTTGCTATATAAACTTAGGGAGAAATTGCAAGGTTTTCTAGTGAAAGGTTGTGAAAACAGGCCAATCACTCTTTCGGCCTATGCTGATGACATTACTGTTTTTATAAGAAGTGATAAAGATGTAATGATTTTAACAAATGCTTTAAATATTTACGAAAAAGCTTCGTCAGCTAAAGTAAATTGGGAGAAGAGTGAAGGATATTTATTAGGAGACTGGCAGGGAAGGAACCCTCCTCTGCTTCCAGGGGGAGTTAAATGGGGTAGAGCTGGTTTGAAGATGTTGGGAGTATTTTTAGGAACAGATCAGTATAGGCAGAAGAACTGGGAGGGAATGGTGGAGAAGATGTGTGACCGGTTGTCTCGATGGGCATGGGTGCTACCCCAGCTATCGTATAGGGGCAGGGTTTTGGTCACGAACAATCTGGCTGCATCTGCACTATGGCACAAAATGAATGTTTTGGATCCCCCGGAAAGTGTTGTTGAGGAGCTGCAAAGAAAGCTAATTGACTTTTTCTGGTATGGACAGCACTGGAAAAAATCTGCTGTACTTTTCCTACCTGTTCAAGAGGGAGGACAAGGCCTGATGGACATTAAGAACAGAGTAAAGACATTTCGACTGCAAGCAGCACAAAGATTGCTGTATGCTGAACCGTGCTGGGCTGATACAGCGCGTGCTGTGTTGAGGACAACTAATATTTTCAAGTATGATGTGCAATTGTTTTTGATCAAACTGGCCAATATGGACTTAAGGAATGTTTCCCCTTTCTACAAGGCAGTTTTGAGAGCATGGACTTCAACTTTTAAGGTCAAGAGGGTTCTTTTGAATATTGGACTCTGGACAGAGAATGAACCTCTGTTTAATAACCCGCTGATACCAGCACCGGCACTGGAGCCCAGGAGCATTCAGAACGTGATGGCAAGAGCGGGGTGTACAAGAATTGCTGACCTGAAGACTGGTGAAAACTGGAAAAGTCCAGAGGAGATGTGCAGCAACACAGGTATCAAGTCCATAAGGATAATAAAGAGAATAATGGATGGAATTGTTTCCGCATTGCCTTCTGTCTTCAGACAAAGCTCAGAGGAAAAAGAGGATCCTGAACAGAACGGAGAGAGTGTTTTTCCCCAAGTGGAAGTTTCAGCAGCGGTGGATGAAGAGCCAGAGGAAGGTTCTCTTCTGCATTTCAGGACTCCTGTGCTGGAGGGTTTTGAGACTGTTTCAAAAAAGGCACTGTACAATATTTGCGTGAAAGTGTCCCATTATAACGTGCTCAAAGACTGTAAAGAGACAAAGTGGTCAGATGTGTTGGGGCCAGACTCTTCCCCTAGAGGATGCTGGAGGTCCCTATACAAACCCCCAATAGAGAAACGCACTGCGGATCTCCAGTGGAGGGTTGTTCACTGGGCTGTAGCTACAAACAGGCACGTGGCACACATTGACCCCACTGTAGGGAAAGAATGTCCTTTTTGTGGCACTGAAGAGTCAGTAGATCATTTGTTTTTAAATTGTTTAAGGTTAAGAGGATTGTTTCAGATATTAGATGGGTGGGTCAGAGATTTGGGGGTAGTTTTTAATAATGAATTTTTTATTTTTGGACCAAAATATGTTGCATCAGACAGGAAAAAAATCTCGTTAATTAATTTTGTGGTTGGAGGAGCAAAGATGGCAATATGGTTAACAAGAAAAAGGAAACTGAAAGGAGAGGGGGAAGTAGGTCCTGAGGTGGTTTTCAAGGCACTTATAGCAACTAGAATCAAGGCAGAGTTTGCATATTTTAAACTAATGAATAATATGGACAGATTCATTGAAATTTGGGCTTTGAATGATGTTTTGTGCTCTGTGGATTATGAAAATGAGTTGGTGTTAAATTTATGAGTAAAAAAAAAAGAAGAAAAAAAAAGTAATTTTATTCATTTTTTTGTACGTTTATGAGAATATATGAGTCTTGAGTGGGTATATATGTGTATTTATCAATGTACATCTGAGAAAATAGATGTTTATGAGGATTGTCTATATTGTGTAAGTATAAATAAAGGTGTGTTAAAGGTCTCTCTCTCTCTCTCTCTCTTCTGGTTTTTCTGGTCTTTTCTATTGATTAATTTGTTGGGCCGCTTGCTATCCACTTAGTTGGGAAGCATGTCGGCCCCACGCGTGCAGGTTTTGAGTTCACTCACGCGGCGTAATGCGGTTAAAGTAGCCGCCGCGGTGAGTGTGGAGGAATGTTGCCTTGCCATTGGTGAGGTTGTAGGGCATGGGAGCATGTTATCCGCCTCCAGAATGAATAGTGCTGTTGTGGTGTTTCTCAATAGCGTAGATAAAGTCAATGAAGTAGTCGAACACGGAATAGTCATTGGTGGTGATTTTGTCTCTGTTCTTCTCCTTTCATTGCCCGCCAAGAGAGTCACTTTGTCGAATGTTCCACCGTTCGTATAAGCGATGAAATTTTGACGCAGTCTTTATCTCGTTATGGAAAATTGGTATCTCCGATCAAGAAGATCCCAATTAATAGCGGTTCACCGTTGTTGAAACACATTGTTTCGTTCAGGCGTTTAGTTTATATGATTATTCAGGACGATGTAGAGTTAGACATGACACTCAATTTTCGAATTGACAATTTTATGTTATTTTTGTCACCACCGTGAAATCAAAGTGTTTTGGTTGCGGTAAATCTGGACATTTAGTTCGTAATTGTCCTGACAAGGTTGCAGAAAAGGAAGTAAACGCAGTGAATGGGAGTATTGAAGGCGATGGTGGCGCGGATGGTGTTGCTGACACTGATTTAGTTGGGGGGTGGCGGTTGCGGGTGTTCCCGGTGAGAGTGTTGTTGCGTCGACTTCACTGCGCTGTGAGCACTCGGTGTCGGACACGGTGCCCACTAAAATACTAGTGTAGGCCTAATAGAGGCTAGTGTTGAAGATTTACCGAGTGTAGCACCGGTTTCTGAAGATCAACATGTTGAGCAAATAGAAAGTGAGAGTAATGCAGTGATTTTGCAAGACGAATGTGTAAAGGATGGTGTGGAGAAAGAACATTTTTTTTAAATACCTTCCAATAAAAGGAAGATAATTGATAAAATGGTTGATGCCAAAATAAGTAAAACGAGTGAAATGCAAGAAAGCATGGATCAAGATACAGAAAGTGATGGTGGGTCTTCTGACTCCAGTGTGACACTTTCTCAGGGGGAATTTAGTGGTCGGGATTATGAACTTGAGGATATTAAGTTATTCCTCAGATCAACAAAAAATAAAAGAGGAGTGCGCGTGAAGGAATATTTTCCTGATGTTAAACAGTTCGCTGAAAAGGCAAAAAGCTTAATGGCAGAGAGTTGCTTTACTAATAAAGAAGTCTATAGACTTAAGAAAATTGTGAGGAGTCTCAATACTGCTTTAATCAACGATGTCAGTTAATTTAAAAAAAAGAATGGCTGAAGTTCTGTGGCGTTTTGGGTGGTTTTTCTTTTCCTTATTATTATTTATGAGTGAAGTTCATGTAGCTACTTTGAATGTTAATGGGGCAAGAGCTTCTGGAAAAAGAGCTACAATATATGAAGTAATGAAGCAAAAAAATATTGTTGTTTTATTACAAGAAACTCATAGCGACTTAAAAAATGCTGCTGACTGGGCAAGGGAGTTTGATGGCATCCCTGTGTTAAGCCATAACACTTCAATAAGTGGGGGAGTAGCCATTTTATTTGCAAAGAATTTTAGTCCCATATCTTATGATGTTGATGAGATAATAAAAGGTAGGCTTTTAAAAGTGAGAGCTGTTGTTGAAAGCTATGTGTTTATTTGTATTTGTGTATATGTTCCAACTGCTCCTGTTGAAAGAATGTCTTTTTTAGACATACTATGTGCAACTCTACATAACTGTTGTTCTGAAGACTTCTTGTTCCTTGGTGGTGATTTCAATTGTACTGAGCATAATCTAGATCGGAATCACATTGAGCCTCATTTGGCTTCGCGTAAACGTTTAATTCAAATTATTAAAAAGTATGATTTATGTGATATTTGGAGATCTTTAAATGGTAATGAGAGACAGTACACTTGGGTTCACACACGTGATAAGGTTATGTCTTTAGCTAGGCTGGACAGATTTTACAGTTTTAATCACCATCTTAGTATTTTAAATAAATGTTATATAACACCAGTAAGTTTTTCGGATCACAGTATGGTGCACTGTAAGCTTATTTTGAGCTCAATAAAACCAAAAAGCACATACTGGCATTTTAATACTAATTTGTTAAGTGATAATTTTTTTAAGGAGTCATCACTGTAAAAAAAAATTTCGTAAAATAACGGTAAAAAGTCTGGCAGCAAAGTTGCCAACCACTTACCGTCAAATTACAGTAAAAAAACTTAAATTATTTTACAGAAAAATGTTGTTTTTTGAAAACAGATATTTACCGTAAACATTTTCTGTATTTTTACAGTCAAACTGCTGTAGAAAGAAAAAAAAATCTCATAAAAAAAAAATGTCTGTTGAATGTTAAACGAATGTATAAATCTGTATAAAAACTTACAAATATTGCAGAAATACCTTAAAATTACATAATTAAAACAAAGACTTCTGTTTTAATACAGTATTATTTGGTATATTTTTAGGATAATCCAATCCATCTACAAGAACTCCTTGTCAAAGTAAAGACTTTTCTATGTAAAACACACAGAAAATGTTGTATAATTACCTTCAGATACCCTAATTTAAAGCCTAATACCAGTATATTGATCGATTTAAACTTTTATTTTATGTCATTATTCAATCTATTTACAGTAAATTCCTGTTAAATATTGGTTTTATCCTGTACAAAAAAACCAAGATCTTGTGATATTAAGTTTCAGAAACATATTTTTAACAGTTATTGCTTTATTAAAACATTATTTGACAGTAATTACAGACACATCTCCAATAAATTTACAAGCTTTTACCATTAATGTATGCAGGTTTACTTTATATAAACATTATTTGACAGTAATAACAAGCAACTCTCCAATATTTCTACATATTTGTACCATTTAAATACAGTGTGCTACTTTATATAAAGATTATTTGACCGTAATAACAAGCAACTCTCCAATATTTCTACATGTTTACCATTTAAATAAGGGGGTTTACTTTATATAAACATTATTTGACAATAATTACAGGCAACTCTCCAATATTTCTACATATTTGTACCTTTAATGTATGGGGCTTTACCTTCTATATACTTTTAACATCAATGTATGAGGTATACTTTATATAAACATTGCTTTATACTAATTAAAATCAACTTTCCAATATATCAACATGACATTTACTCAATGTATGGGTTCACTTTCTATACACATTAATAGACAGTACAAGCATTTCTCCAATATATGTAAAAATACACATGTTTATTTTATGTAAACAATATTTGATAGCAATTACAAGCAACTGTCCAATATATGTACATACTTTTTCCATTACGGCATGGGGTTTACTTTAAAATGCACATAAAATACGGTCAAGTCCTTCAGTCAAAAAGTTCTTTGTTTGTTACTGGAAAGAACTTAGCTTCTGAACTAAGAACAAAGTTAATATATAATCAGGTTTAATATACAGATGTGAATGTGCATGCTAAAAAACTTCATTTGGCAGATTGATATTCACCCACGTCCTTTCAAAATTCCAACGATGGCTATGATCCTCTGTAGTGGCTCTCACCAGGCATTGTCCTGAAAAATAGATAAGATGTATCATGCTTGTAAAAATCGCCAGAGCAGAGCCATTAGGTTGCCCCTTAACAATAATTGCAGTTTGGAGCTTGAATGAAAATTGAACTGTATGCGTTGCGACGTTCGTCTGTGATAGGACAACTTAGTTTGAATAAACGAGCAGACACTGATTAGCTACTTGCTCATTTAAAATTAACAGCAAGACGACTAGAAGTGAATGTGCTTTCCATTAAATGAATCACACACAGGAAACAAATCCTTAAGAAAAAAAAAAAACCGTGTGATTTATTTAAAACAAAGCACGTTCATTGCACAGTAAACAAAACCTTAACAAAAAAAAAACTTTGCAATGAAGTCGTTCATCCTCGGATGCGGCGCCGTGCGCACGGTTACAAAAAACCCTGTGCACACAGCCAAGCGAAATGGGGTCTTGCGCACCCAACGCGTCATTTTTGCAAGGTGCGCCCGGACCATAGACAGTAAAAGAAACGGACGCGTCGAGTATAAACAAGGCTTTACTACGTGTAAAAGTGAATTCCGTCTGATCGGTAAAGGTGCACAGACCTCTCCCGAATCATCTCCAGCAGTAGCAGCCTCCGAAGCACCCCTAACTCTCCACCTGTTTCCCTCGTAAGCTGATAATAGTATTTAAACATTCTCTATGATAAAAATTTTTTGTAAAAAAATATTTTAATAACGGTTTTGGCGGTTATAGAGTTCTAATGACGGTGTTCAACTATAACCGTCGGTCTCACGGTTATATAATAACCTTCACCCCCCTACTGTTACGTGTTTGCAAGAGGCAACAGTAACTTGTAAGATGTAACGTTAAAGGGATAGTTCACCCAAAAATGAAAATTCTGTCAGTAATTACTCACCCTCATGTTGTTCAACCCCATAAGACCTTCGTTCATCTTCGGAATACGAATTAAGATATTTTTGATGAAATCTGAGAGCTGTCTCACTCCTCCATAGGCTTCTTCAGGGATTGAACTTACCGGCCTCGAAAAGTTGTTAAAGACATCGTTAAAATAGCCCGAGTGACTACAGTGGCTCAATCTTAAGTTTATCAAGCGACGAGAATACTTTTTGTGCGCAAAAAAACAACAAAAATAACGACTTTATTTCAACTATTTATTTCCTTCTCTGTGGGCCTCGAGTCAGTTCACTAGTGTAATAGCGTAAGCTTCTGTTGTTGTACGTCACACACATCACGCACATGACCAGCGTCGGCCAATAGTGAGCCTACGTGTGACGTAGCTCTACGGAATCACACTACGTTAACTGATTAGAGGCCCACAGAGAAGGAAATGAATAGTTGAAATAAAGTCGTTATTTTTGTTTGTTTTTTGCACAAAAAGTATTCTCGTCGCTTGATAAACTTAAGATTGAGCCACTGTAGTCACTTGGACTATTTTAACAATGTCTTTAATAACTTTTCGAGGCCGGCAAGTTCAATCCCTGAAGAAGCCTATGGACTAGTATAGTCAAAAATATCTTGATTCGTGTTCCGAAGATGAACGAAGGTCTTACGGGGTTGGAACAACATGAGGGTGAGTAATTACTGACAGAATTTTCATTTTTGGGTGAACTAACCCTTTAAGTTAACAGCTAACGTTATTAAATTCATGTTAGTCAACCAAAGGTATTTAACGTTAATGTTATGATGGCTGATGCATGTTTCACATTCAGGGCTAACGTTAATAACGGTTTAACTTTATTAGGACCAGCATAATGTCACATTTGCTAAAGCTAGACAGACTTTTATAAGGTTAATACATAATGTAACACGGCGAGTTTTAACCTTAGCCCTGCTGACTCGACATAATGTTAACTTGCATATTAAAATTGTAAAATGTATAAAAGCTGCCGCACTTAACAAGCACATTTGACATTGTGAGGAAACATATATATATATATATATATATATATATATATATATATATATATATATATATTATGTATATGAAATTTATTTAAATTGTAAAAATGTTATCTTTGAGTAATGTCATCTTTGAGACTGTTAGTTATTACATGATTAAAAATGTAAACATACACATAAAGCATGGCAATCCCGTCAGAAATGTGTAACGTTAACGTTATCATAGAAAGGGAAGCACACACACAAAAAAAAATGCCAGTTGGTACACCAAAATCAAATAACCCTAACCCCATCAAATAATTTTACCTGCATCTGAGGGTCTTTCCCTTAAAGGGATAGTTCGGCCAAAAATGATATTTAAACCATGCATTACTCACCCTCAAGCCGTTCGAGATGCATATGTCAATCTTGTTTCAGACGAACACATTTTCAGTTATTTTAGAAAATGTCTTAGACCCTTCAGTGGATATAATGTGAAGCAATGGGGTCCACCTCCTTCAAGTCCCAAAATGTGCATATATCCTTCACAGAAGTCATCCATCCGGCTCCAGGGGGATAAACGAAGGCCTTATGAGGGTAATCCGTGCGGTTTTGTCGTAAAAATATACATATTTAAAACTTTATAAATGAAAATATCTGACTTCCGGCAACGATCGACGCGCGTTCACGGGTGATGTTTTGCTCTGCTCTCTGCAGCTCTCTGGCTGCGCGGGCGCGTTCGTTCTACGTCACGACGCTACGTCCTACCTCGTACGCCGACTTCCATCACCCGTGGACGCGCGTCGATCGTTGCCGGAAGTCAGATATTTTTATTTATAAAGTTTTAAATATGTATATTTTTACGACAAAACCGCACGGATTACCCTCATAAGGCCTTCGTTTATCCCCCTGGAGCCGGATGGATTACTTCTGTGAAGGATATATGCACATTTTGGGACTTGAAGGAGGTGGACCCCATTGCTTCACATTATATCCACTGAAGGGTCTAAGACATTTTCTAAAATAACTGAAAATGTGTTCGTCTGAAACAAGATTGACATATGCATCTCGAACGGCTTGAGGGTGAGTAATGCATCGTTTAAATATCATTTTTGGCCGAACTATCCCTTTAATGTTTCCAGTGATTAAAGAAAGGACTGATGAAGGTGACACGAATCTCCCCTTTCAGTGTGCCACTTCAGCAGAAGAAAGACAAAAGGACAGAAAGTTACTCAGACTTTCCATCAGTAACAGTATGAAAATCACACTTAATACTATCCCAGTGTAGGTTTTCGAACAGTACGTGGGTAAAATTGACTTACTGTAACGTTAGTTGGTGAATGGGTCTTTCTGTTGGGTGTTCTACCCCGATAAACATCTTATTACAATGCTTGATCTAAAAAATAAAAAATAAAGTAAACAAATATCTTTTCAATATGTTATCAGTGTTTGAAGAGGTTATGCAAACATACTTCTAACGAATAAATGACGGTTTTATCACTTTACTCATTCCCACGCTTTTTTTTTACCTCATGTTAATTTACCAACAACAAAACACAGCAATGTTAGATGGTACTAACTACTAACACATTGAAATACGTGCTAATATCGCTAGCAGCTACGTTAATAGTGAAGCAGTAAACGTTAGACTGTTAAGGACTGAAAAATGTTTTCTTACCTGATATCGCCAACAGACCACGTACTCCTCTGTCTGTTCATATTCCAGCTTTTGTTCTTCATTGACATAGCAACTAAAATTCACTCAAAATTTTAGAATTCTACAGGCAGATATAAAATAATCCAGGTCTGACCGAGTAATCAACGCAAACAGCAGCTGCTCACTCCAACTGAGAGTAACGGACGTATTTTCAAACTTAAAATAGGCGCGCAGAGCCGCGCACATTCTCATTGGACAGTTTCCTGGAAGACAGACAGATTAACAAATCATGCTCAAAGTAAAACGGAGAAACAACCAATAACAATAGCAATAGTTTGCGCGAGTTGCAGTCTGTATTATTATTTAATTAATTGGTCAAATGACATGACAGTGTATGAATATGTAATAATGCAATGTAAACTGTTAGGCAAGCAGAAAAAATTGGCAAGCATACAAAATTGTAAATTCACACAAAATCACATAAAGCAAAAGGTTTCTGCTGCACTGCTCTGTTGAGGGTGAAACTATTATTGTTAATGATAATACTTATATTTTAACATATACATTGAAGAACTGTTATGAAAATAAGAAAAATCATTAAATGCTAATGAATTATCATAATAATATGTTAAAAGGCAGATATTTATGTATGTTGTTGAAAACATTACATTGGTTTCAACGTACAGATCTTGTAAAAAATTAAACGTTGATTTAGAAAGTGTTTTTGTTAACCTTTTTCAACCATTTAGCATTAAACGTTGTTTCAACGACTGGCATTATTTCAATCATATTTCAACGTTGAAGGTCGGTCATGTGCCGACTGGGTATATTAATCTACCTTTAGTGAAAGCTGAATGCCGATATCGTGGAAATGCTCCATACTTTATCCAGGCTCTCTACTGCTTCGCGCTAAGTTATGACGTATCCCACTCCCAAAGTCAAACAATATCATTGGTCGAGATTGCCTCTGGCGTATGATTCGTCCAATGATTGTACAACATTCAATTATTTGAATCTGCGCGCACTTTCTTGATATCTAAAGCACAGAGACTAGAAAAACAATTAGGATGTTTGTTTACGTTGTGTAATGTTTCAACCATTTTAATGTCTTCAATTCCTTTACCCCCAGTTTATCAAAGCTCAAGTTTATGCTACAAGAGCCTTGGTTGAACTCGAGCCCCAGAATAAATTCCTTGTCTTTCACACATTGCTCACCTATTGTAAATTAATAGCACCCCATTGTAAAGCTTTATTCATAGTGTGGCGGTTTGTTCCCGAGAAAATTGTGGAGTGGCCTAATGATTTCACTGCAGTGAGGGCCTTGAATTTTGTTGAATATAGATTGACTTTGTGTCTTAATGCTTCAACGTTTTTAAAGTGGATTTACAGCCTTTACTTTTAAATTGAATCACATATTTTCTTCTCAAATAAGCATATGAGATACGTGTCAATATAGTATATGGTCAGAAAATCACTGTCAGGGCAGCATTTCAAACAGACAAAAAGGACAATGTCACCCTTAAAAGCCAAGCCAAAAGAGGACATATCAGCACACAAGATTCAAGTGTCCTTTCACACCAATAGGCAGACAGGCATTAGGAGGTTAGTGTCCAGCATTCTTGAGCCTGGTTGTCTTGCGGAAAAACTGTCCCAAAGCATGATGATCCGAGACTTGAGGCTGCAGCACCAGACAGCAGCAGCTACAGTGCACGGGGTGGGGTCTGAAAATGTTGCCACTCAATTTTTTCTCTGCCACTTATGAAATTGTACAGAACACTTCAGAATTGTAAACACTGAGTCAGTGGTACCTGACAGTAGAAACACTGGATATAGGATGCATAAACAATCACTGACTATTCTTGATTTAATTTTATATTTAACTTAAGCTCAATTATTTAATGTACAATAACTGTATATTTAGTTACACTGTGCAACAAAATCTCCTGCTGTATTCATCCATCTTTCAAGGCAATATTTTTAGATCTGTTTCTGTAGTATAACACACAGTAATTATTATGTTCAATTTTTATTTACAGCATATCTGCATGAAAGGTATAGCCTACATAGCTGTTTTTTTATTTTTATTTTATGTATATATTTTGTATCTATCACTCTTGTATCTGCACTTGTTGAATCTTAAGCTGATGTGGCCAGCAAAGTTTATCTTTGCTTCTGAAAAATATCTGCATTGGTGGCAGGGGACTTGGAAGTTTTACATTTACCCTGTATTTGATAGGTGTGAGGTGCTAACCTAACCCTAACCCTATACATTAAGGGTAAAGTAATGTAGATTGGATAGTTGCTTTTATTTACTATAAAACAATGTTTATATAAAGTGAATTCCTTGAATTAAAAGTATGTAGATATATTGGATAGTTGCGTTTAATTACTATAAAAGTATGTTTATTCAAAGTAAACCTATACATTAATGTGAAAAGTACGTGTTTTACATCTAAAAATCTGTACTTTGACAGGGAGTTCTTGTGGATGTAATTGATAATGTTATGAATTTACCAAAGAATACTGTGTAAAAACAGAAGACTTCATTTAATTGTATAATTGTAAGGTATTTCTGCAATAATTTCCAGTTTATTTGCAGATTTATTCATTTGTTTAATGTTCTACAGACATTTTATTAATGAGATTTTCTTTTCATTCTACAGCAGTGGAACTGTAAAAATACAGAAAATGTTTACAGTAAATATCTGTATTTTAAAAAAACAGAATTATTCCGTAGAATAACTTAAGGTTTTTTACTGTAATTTGACGGTAAGTGTTTGGCAACTTTGCTGCCAGACTTTTTACCGTTTTTTTACGATTGTTTTTTTACATGTATTTACCTTAAATTTAAGGTTTCACAGTAAAAAAAACACATAGATGTCTTAATTTTAAATAAGTGATTTGTTTGTCTTTTTACATAGAATTTAATGTAATTTAACATTCAAGCCAATTAAACAAAAGAATAATCCTGTAAAAAAACTATAATTTCTCCTTATATGAATTTACAGATTATTACTTTTATTTTATGGTTAATGTTTTTAATAAAAGTTTTTTTCTGTATTTTAATGATATTTACACGTAATGTTAAAAAAACAGAAAATATCTGTAAAATAATACAGTATATTTCTGTGAAAAAACTTTTTTTTTTTACAGTGTACTTCTGGGATGTTCACAGAACAAAGAGGTCTTCTTTTTATTCATTGCAACAGTGGTGGGATGTTGGTAAGATCCAAATAAGGCAGTTTACCCAACAGTATACTCACAACGTTACTAAGGAGTTGACTTGTTCTTTAGAGCTTTTAGAGGGAGAGATAATTGAATCTCAAAATCTGGCACAATCCACTGGCAAGACACATTATTTAGAAGCCTGTTCAAGGAAGAAAGCTCAGTTTGCTGATCTACTGGGGCATAAATACAGGGGGCGCTGGTCCGCTCACGTTTCCAAAGCATTGATCAGATGGATGCACCATCCCAATACTTTTTCAATCTGGAAAAAAAGAATGGTCAGAAACGGTTTATTCATGGTTTGCGCTCCGAAGATGGAGTGTTATTGACAGATCCGGCCAGTATTCGGGGAAGAGCAGTTGATTTTTATAAAAATTTGTATAGGAGCGAGCTTAAGTCAGAGTGTGGTGTTGATAACGTTTTCCTTGACAGCTTACCAAAGCTGTCAGAGGAAGCCAATGATGAGCTTGAAGGGGTGCTGACCCTGGATGAGCTCTATAAGGCCCTGCAAGCCATGAAGTCTGGGAGTGCCCCAGGAATGGATGGCATACCAGTTGACTTCTACAAGGCTTTTTGGTTGGAAATGGGTGTAGATCTGCTGAAGGACAGCTTGTTGAAGGGCGGGTTGCCATTGAGTTGCCAAAGAGCGGTGATCACTCTAATTCCAAAAAAGGGGGACCTTACAGATATCAAGAACTGGAGCCCTGTCTCGCTTCTCTGCAGTGATTATAAAATACTTTCTAAGACATTGAGTAACAGATTGACTGGAGTGTTGGGTCAGGTTATCCATCCGGATCAGACGTACTGTGTCCCTAGTAGATCAATATTTGATAATATTTCTTTAATTCGAGATATTTTTCATGTCTCTAAGTTGTTACATTTGGACTGTGGCTTGCTATCTTTTGATCAGAAGAAGGCTTTTGACCGAATGGAGCACTCGTATTTGTGGAGAACTTTAACAGCTTTTGGTTTTAGCAAAAATTTTATAGACATGATTAGAGTACTCTATTGTGACGTTGAGAGTACGCTGAAAATAAATGGTGGCTTATGTGCTCCCTTTCAGGTTCTCAGGGGTATTAGACAAGGTTGCTCCTTGTCTGGAATGTTGTATTCTTTGGCGATTGAGCCTTTGCTTCAGCAGATAAGAACCCATTTAAGTGGTTTGTTTTTACCAGTTTGTAATAAAAATATTTGTTTGTCAGCCTATGCCGATGATATTGTGGTGATGATTAACAGACAAAGTGATGTGCAAATTTTATTTAATTTAATTGAAGAATTTAGACTGTTGTCATCTGCAAAGGTTAATTGGAGAAAAAGTAATGCTTTATTATTAGGACAATGGGCTGATGGTAAACCTTGCCTTCCTGATGGGATGGTTTGGGGAAATGGAGGTATAAAATATCTAGGAGTTTATCTAGGGGATGACAGTGTGTTACAAAAAAATTGGGAGGGGTTGGTGGAAAAAATTAAAGGGCGCTTGGAAAAGTGGAAATGGCTATTACCGAATATGTCCTATAGGGGGCGAACTCTCATTGTGAACAATTTAGTGGCATCTTCACTTTGGCATAAGTTGGCATGTGTAGACCCTTCACCACAGTTTTTAACGGAAGTTCAAGCTGCTCTGGTGAACTTTTTTTGGGACAAACTACACTCAGAGTGTTTTATACCTCCCCAAAGATGAAGGTGGGCAAGGTTTGATTCACTTACAAAGTAGAATGGCTGCCTTTCGGTTACAGTTTTTAAAAAGGTTACTTGATGGTTCTAAAGATTTCAGTTGGCGTGCTGTGAGTTGTACCATTTTGCACACTATAGGGGGGTTCGGTCTGGACAAATCCCTCTTTTTAATGGATCCAACTAAACTGGATTTATCGGAACTGCCTGCCTTCTATCGAAATCTTTTCAAGGTGTGGAGCTTTTTTCGTGTTTATAAGACTGAGAACTCATATTCTCTCCACTGGCTGTTGCAGGAGCCACTGATACTTGGGGCCCGTTTGGACATTGCCATTCACTGCTATTTGCCGGGGTTTAGCAACATTTTCCTGCAATCCAAGGTCTTTATGCTGGGACATTTGTTGACATTAACCGGGCCTCAATTTGAGAATGTGGACGCCGTATCCGAACATTTAGGAATCAGATCTGTTCGTTTATTAACTCGTTTTCTGGTCAAACTTAAAGCCTGTTTTACAGGTGAAGAGGAACATTTGTTAAGAGACTTTTTTAAAGGAGTTTGTACTCCTGATGTTGATGATCCTTTTCCATGTTTGATTATTTAACCCAATCTTGAAGAGGGTAAAGGTTTTTTGCTGCAATCAGGTGAATCTTTGTATTTAGATTTCTTGTCTAGTGAAGGAAAAAAACTGTATAGAGCCTGTGTGTTGGTTTTTAATAAGAAAATGTTAGAAAAGAGAATTAATACACCATGGTGTTCTGTTTTTAAATTGAGAAATGATGTAAAACCTGAATGGAGATCATTGTATAAGCCACCATTGTCTAAAAGGTTTGGTGATATACAATGGAGAATTCTGCATGGTGCCATTGCTGTCAATTCTTTTATTTCGAAGTTGAATCCTGAAGTTAATCCTGCTTGCCCTTTTTGTCCTCAAAAGGAGGCTGTTTTTCATGCTTTTATGCATTGTTTTAGATTAGAACCTTTGTTTATGAGATTAAGAGAATTGTTTTGTAGGTTTGATGAAACTTTTTGTATTGAGACCTTCATTTTGGGTGTTAAGTACTTTCAGAAAAATCGTTTCACCTGTCAATTGTTGAATTTCATCTTAGGGCAAGCAAAAATGGGCTATTTATATTAGCAGGAAAAACAGAGTGGAACAAGAGGGTAGCAATGATGTAAACGTGTGTTTTTTAACTTTGGTCAAATCTAGAGTTTTGATTGATTTTAGGTTTTATAAAACTATGAGTGATCTTTCAACTTTTGAATTGATATGGTCATGGGCGTAGGTTTGGTCTCAGCTTTGGTGGGGACATCCCCCCCCCCACCCCACCCCCCCCCGGGAATTATTTTGTTGTAAGATAAGTAACAGTGCTTTAATGGCGATTTCCTTTGTCATTTCAGACTGCTGGCAATACAGAATCTCACAATACACAAGTGAATCTACTTCATCTCATTATATTTTATCCTGACCCCGATACACCATCCTGTATACTGTCAATAAAGAGCTAATATAACTGTATAATCTCAAAAATACACTCTCAAACAATAAAAACCTGAGACTGTGTAATGCTGAACAACCAAACATTTTATTTAACATAAATTATTATGTACATTAGTATTTACACTAACAAAAAATACTGTCACAAGGAAGTACTTTCAGAACTTGTGGAGCAAAACAAATCTAAATAAATAAATATAATAACCTTTTTCTATTATAAACACTTTTTACCCTCCAGTACCTCTAACAAATACTCACACTCGCGGTAATACCTGGGTGATACACACGTGTGATACACACATATCATAGTATGCATTCAACACATCATTTTTATATTTCAAAGCAATTTAAATATGAAGGGGACATGGTTTTGTGGATTAACAAATCCATTATTATTATTATCCATTATTACAGTATTCTATTAATACTAAAATTGTATCTTCTATTCTATATCAAATTCTATTGATATATTCTATTCTTAAAAAAAAGTACATTAGATTAAACTGGGAAGGGTCATAAAACTTGCATATTGTTATCCTAGGTTTACTGCTTCTATTGTTCTCAATTGTAAGTCGCTTTGGATAAAAAGTGTCTGCTAAATTAATGTAAATCTGTTGTGGTTTGATGCTGTCTTTCCTGCATACAAAATGGTTAATAAATTTTGTAGTCTATCCTGGCTAGCAAGTTTAACCCTCCTATCAGATATTGTTATTTGGATATTATCAATCAAATAATGATTCATTATATTTGAATAACCAACAGTGTTAACTTTTGCCTTTTTAACATTGCCAACATGTTTTTCCAGCACATGTGTCTAGCAAGTAACTTAGGCTACACTCACAAATATATTACATAAACAGAATGTAGAAACGAAAAATGTCTCAGATGATCCACTGTTTATGACTGCAAGATTCTAAGTTAAGGTAGGCTAATTAACATTCAGTGACTTACTTGCTAATCTCATTCTATCATGATAGTGCGACTTCTATGAGTCTATCCGTGCTGCACACCCCTAATTAATGCTCCTAACCTTGAACGATTGCAGAAGCTAGGTTTAACTGTAACAATATCCTGGGTAACCAGGATCACCAGTTAATACTATTTTCCACAGTAGAATCTGCATTTGAAAGCCTGGTCAGTCACTATTTGTGTGGCTAGTTATTTTTGCCGCTTCGTATGTCCCTTTTCTTATTCTTGGGTGACATAGCTGGTCTACAAAGTACAAAAAGGGACAAAAAAACGGAATATTAAAATGCTTTACTCTGGCCTTTGTATATGGCAGGCAGAGAGCCCTGGTAACTTACCGTCGGCGTCGTCACGCGCACACACACGCACACACCACCCGCTCGCTGAGTGCAAGCATAAAAAGTAGTCCCGGCCCGCGCGTGTGTAGCCTGCCTGTCAGATACCCCGCCGCCAATCAAATTACGGCGTATCTTGTACTGTCGTCGTCCTGGCCGTTGGAATCGATCCAAATAGCAGCGCAAAGATCCAAATGCAGCGCATATATCAAAATAGCAGTTCAAAGGAGCTTGCTAAATATTGGTGGGGACAAATTTGTCATCTCAAAATATTGATTGGGACTAGTACCTAGCGTCCCCCCCTAAACCTACGCCCTTGGATATGGTGCAGTCATGGTGCTTTATGTACAGTTTGTGAAGGTTATTTGTTTTTTTCTTTCTGAAGTTTTCTTTTTGATGGTTTTAATATTGTGAAGAGATATTGTTAACATTTATTGTGAAGAGATACTGTGATAAATTGTAATTAAAGTTTTTTTCAAAAATCAAATCTCTCTCTCTCTCTCTCTCTCTCTCTCTCTCTCTCTCTCTCTCTGCATCGGGGCGACTTGCACTTACTGTGACTGGGTCACGAGCTTTGAGTATGCGTACGAAGGGGGTCACGCGCGCTGGGGGGAGGGGGGTATGGTACGACCGTTCGATTGACGAACTTACTGTCCAATGATTCTAGGTGGTCTTGGAAATGATTGGCTGGAGTTTTTCGAGTCCTGCCTGTTCCACAGATGATTAAATTGCTTAATTTTCATTTCAGTGCTTCTAACCCAGTGGCTGTAAGTGGGTTAGGAATAGGATTTCAAGTTATTTTGAAAAAATGGACAAAAAAGAGAATCACATACCCCACCTTTAAGTATTCTGGATAATACAACACATCAACTAAATGTACTACTTGTCAGACAGCAGACTGTTTTCAGTTGGGGGCTACTTCAGCTTCAATGTAATAAGGACCGCCACAAGAAGTCATTCATACCCACTGGTATAACAGTTTGTAATGACTCACCTTTGTGCCGTGAGAGGAGAATAATATTTGAGAATTGTCACTTACTTACCATCTTTTACTTTCAACTTTGCTGTCTTTTGTTCTTTCTTAATTCTGCAACACCTTAATTTACTCTTGTGGATGAATAAAGTCTATCTAAAGATAGAGAATTGGCATTGTTGTTGTTTTTAAGTCAGAAGGGAAGGAAATGTTTTGTCCAAAGTTATTATTCATAGACTGGTCAACATGAAACTTGGGCTTACCTTGTATTGCTCTATAAACCTTTGTTCCCTCTAAAGGGCGTTTCCTCCTTTTCCCCTTGCCATTCAAATTAAATTTGGCTATGAGGCTGATGGTGAAGAGCCTAAAGCAAAATAAATTCCAATAAATTAATGTGAAGGATATACACTCACCTAAAGGATTATTAGTAACACCTGTTCAATTTCTCATTAATGCAATTATCTAATCAACCAATCACATGGCAGTAGCTTCAATGCATTTAGGGGTGTGGTCCTGGTCAAGACAATCTCCTGAATCGGCACATCTCAGCCACGAGTGTGTTCTATGGTTCCACAGGGCAGCATTTTAGGTCCTTTACTTTTCCTTATGTACATTAATTATCTTCCTTATGTGTTTAATTTTTCTGGTTCTTTGTTATATGCTGATGACACTGTTATTTTTCTGTCTGGCCCAAACATTGACACAATTAATTACAAACTTAACCAAGATCTGCAGCATTTACATAACTGGCTGCAAGATAACCATTTAACACTTAATATTAAGAAAACAGGACGTATGTATTTTTATTCATCTAGGAGACAGCTATCTATATCCAATCCCATCACCTTTTCTAATCAAAAGCTTTCAATCGTATCCACGTATAAATATCTGGGAGTCTCACTTGACTCACATCTCACTTATCGTGAGCATGTCCAAACTTTAACCAGAAAGTTAAATCAAAAGTTATTTGTTTATAGTAAAATTAGACCATATTTGTTGATTTCTGTTTCTAAAACATATCTTCATGCCATCATTATGTCCACTCTGTCGTATTGTTTACCTGTTTGGTCACTTACAACAAATGAGATCCTTGAACCAGTAGCAAGACTCTATAACAGAGCCTATAAGATCCGCAACCGGCTTCCAGGCTGGACTCACCACTGTATTGCACTATCTTTGTGTAATGCCTTGACATTTCATAACTATAAAATAAGCCATGGGATAAACCTGTATAATCAAATCTTAAATGGACACACTTCAGTAGAATTGACTGCGTTGGCTCCAAAACTCAGCTCAAGGCTCGAGCGCACTACGAGATCCTTTACTGGCTTTTAGGAACTGCTATGGACAGAGATCTTTTTTTCATGTGCTCACTAAAGCCTGGAATGAGTCTCCACAGCACATCAGAACTGTAACATCAATAAGACTATTTAAAATAACATTTGCTCGCCATCTATTGGACAGGTTTATTTGTGACCACTGAGATGGCTTCATGGCCTTCCCCTGATGCTCATTTTCTTGGTTTGTGTGTTTGCTGTTCTTTTGTCTAGGAGTTCTGTTGTGTATGAGGTATTTATGTTCTGCAGAACAGGAACCTGCTGAAAATCAGTTCCCTTTCGTAGTCACTCCGAGTTGAGTCGGATGACGGAGAATGGGGGTTTCGCCAGAAAGCCTATCATCTTCGAGTATTTAAAAAACGAGACTATGGCAATGAAATGCCATGGGTCTGCGGAATTTGCATAATGTATCTCCGCCCCACCGCGTGGGTATTTAAGGAGAGACACCTGCAACAGCAGATCATGTTTTCGCTTCGGAGCCAAGAGCATCTCTTCACTCCACAAGCCAAATCCTGAGTTTTCTCAGTGACTACATCTCTTCGAGACGAGCGAACTCTCCGGTGTTGGTGTAACGGCGGTATCCAGCGATTTTCACATTGCCTGCGAGCTGAGCAGTGGTCTGCCAGTCTGTGTGTTCTCCCTGGTCGCTTCAACATCCGCAGAGTTTTTCCTCTCACTAAAGAGCTGCACGCGGCACGTCTTTTTAAAGACGCGTCTTTCTAAAGACGATCTGCCCGTGTTTTTCTGAGTGTGGTATTCTGATATATTCAGCTGATAGGCGCGAGCGCTGTTTTGAGTGTTTGGGCTTTGATCGCGCTCAGACAGCGCTCGTGGGTGTGTCACGTTCTCTCACTGGGAACGTGACCATCGCAATGTAACGGTCGAGACTCGATGAGCTCAATGAGTGAGAGTCCCCTCATCCACACCCCGATCTATTTTTCTCCACGTGAGATAATACTTCGGCTGGTGGCCAGGGTGACCTAAGACGGCAGGTTTGGAACTAAACCGACGAAAAATTCCTCGGTCCACACCCCGTCTTTCACATTGCAACCCGCGTGGTCCCAGGTGATGAAATCATGTATATCACCGCATCACAAGGTGAGCTGGAGTCCTCTAGAGATGATGGCTCGTCTGTGCTGCCATCCTCGGATGTGCTAGCATAACGAGTTTGATCCAGAGTGCTCAGCTATGCTTTCCCGGGCTGCCGCGAGTATCGGGCTTGTGTGGAACCTTCTGCCATGTCCCGAGCACTTAAGGCAAATGATTGGTTTTTGGGGGTGGCGAACCCAAATCCTTTCTACCCGGACGTGCATGAAGAGATCATGAGATCGTGGAAGTCTCCTTTGACTTTTCGCGACTGCTCAGTGGCCTCTTCCGCCTTCTCTGCCCTTGTAGAGGCCGCGGCCTAGGGTACACTGGGGTTCCCCCTGTGGAGTGTTCTGTGGCAACACTTATGTGTCCCCACAGCGCCTCCACCTGGCGTGGCGACCCTAAGCACCCCTCCAATGCCTGTAGGTTCTTGTCTACTCCAGTGGCGGGGACCTATAGAGCTGCGGGGCAGGCTGCCACCTCACTGCGTGTTGTTGCCATCCTCCTGGGTGTTCAATGACATGCACGAGGGTAGAGCTGATTCAGGGCTCATCCTTGAGCTGCCTGCCGTCACCGACCTTGCTCTAGGGAGCGTGCGGTCACCTACGCCGCTCGTGAGTCAGGTGATGTCCACATAGGTGGTCAGACACCTCTGGCTAACCTGGTTGATGTGCGCGAGGCTGAGTGATTTCGTTTCCTCAACTCCCCCATATCCCAGGCTGGCCTCTTCGGTGGCGCGGTCGAGGACTCTGCCCAACAGTTCTCGGCCGCCCAGAAGTGGACTGTGGCTATTTTGTCTGACCCCGCGGCTTTGCTGCCTCCAGCCGCCGGCTCAGACGCCTCAGTCCGCTTGCTGCCGAATGCGCCCTCCTGCGACTTCCGCCCCCTCCCGCCCGGCCCCCAGCAGCACCGGGCCGCGCCGTGGAGGTGGTCGCAGGAAGGCGCCCCTGCCCGTACCGGCCCCGCAGCCCCGCCAAGGCCAGGCTTGCGGCGCTCCCGTTACGGGCAGCTCAGATGTGGGTTGCAGTTCTTCAGGGAGTGGTTGCAGGGCCACTCCTTCCCCCGGTGGAGGGCTGGGGGAGAATCTTTTCTAAACCAAAGAGCTGCATCCCATCTCTGAGCCCTCAGAGGGCCGGACGACAGTGCGCGACGCTCCCGGGCCTTGCCGCTCTCGTCCCCCTCTGTCTCTGAGGGTGCGGATGACAGTGTGTGCCGTCTCCGGACCACACCACTCTCGTCCCCCTCTGTCGCCAGACCCCTGGCAGAGCAGACCCCCGTGGAACGCTGGTCCTTCCCTGGTCTCCTCTGTCAGGACGCGGAGCATGACCGTGCCCCCGCACCGGGCCGCTATGCCACCCACGCTTGGGCCGGTCACTCCGCTTCGCTGCCCCTCCGGGGGGACGTCTGTCGTTCGGATGTTTCCGCTGGTTCAGTTCTTGGGAGCTTGGTTAGAGCTTCCCTACCTGTCCCGCTGTGTCGCCCGAACTATCAGGCTCGGCTATGCGATCCAAGTCGCACGGTCTCCTCCCCGCTTCAGGGGAGTCCGTTTACTATGGTCGGTGGCAATGCCCCGATCATGAGAGTGGAGGTTGCCACCCTGCTGGCGAAGGGTGCAATCGAGACTGTCCCTCCAGCCGAAATGAGGTCAGGGTTTTACAGCCCGTACTTCATTGTCCCCAAGAAGACCGGTGGGCTACAGCCAATCCTGGATCTGCGCGTCTTGAGCCGCTCCCTTCACAGGCTGCCGTTCAGGATGCTCACGACCAAACGCATTTTCGAATGCGTGCGGCCACAGGATTGGTTTGCAGCGATAGACCTGAAGGACGCCTACTTTCATGTCTCCATTTTACCTCGACACAGACCGTTTCTTTGGTTTGCTTTCGAGGGGCAGGCATACCAGTACGCAGTTCTCCCATTCGGGTTGGCTCTGTCTCCTCGCGTCTTTACGAAGGTCGTCGAGGCAGCCCTTGTTCCCCTGCGCGAACACGGGGTTCGCATCCTGAATTACCTCGAAGACTGGCTAATATTAGCTCACTCTCGAGTCCAGGTTTGCGAACACAGAGACCTAGTGCTCCGGCACCTAGCCCGTCTGGGCCTTCGGGTCAACTGGGAGAAGAGCAAACTTTGCCCCGTGCAGAGGATCTCTTTTCTCGGTATGGAGATAGACTCGGTCGCCATGTCCGCACAGCTTACGAGCGAGCGCGCACACTCACTGCTGACTTGTCTTCGACAGTTCGAGGGCAAGAGTGCGGTCCCACTGAAACTTTTTCAGAGGCTCCTGGGGCATATGGCATCCGCAGCCGCGGCAACGCCACTCGGATTGCTTCATATGAGACCGCTTCAGCTGTGGCTTCACGATCGGGTCCCATCGCGGTACGCTCAGAGTTCCAATAACTCCGACCTGCCGTCAGACCTTCACCCCGTGGCGGAACCTCAGCTTTCTACGGGCCGGAGTTCCCCTAGAACGAGTTTCCAGGCATGTTGTTGTCTCCACAGATGCCTCTGCCACGGGCTGGGGCCCCATGTGCAATGGACATGCAGCCGCGGGCTCCTGGACAGGACCCCAGCGCCTCATGCATGTCAATTGCCTCGAGTTGCTGGCAGTACGCCTTGCCCTGCACCGCTTCCACGCGTTGCTCCAGGGTCAACACGTACTTGTCCGTTCGGACAATACCGCGACAGTAGCGTACATCAACCGTCAGGGTGGTCTACGCTCTCGCCGTATGTCGCAACTCGCACGCCACCTCCTCTTATGGAGTCAGAAGCACCTGAGGTCCCTTCGTGCTATTTACATTCCAGGAGAGCGGAACCTTGCAGCCGACAAGCTGTCATGGCTCCGGCCAACCTCTGGCGAATGGCGACTCCATCCCCAGTCGGTCCAGCTGATATGGGACCAGTTCGGGGACGCACAGATAGATCTGTTTGCCTCCCACGACTCATCCCATTGCGCCCTGTATTACTCCCTGTCGGAGGGCATGCTCGGCACGGATGCACTGGCGCACAGCTGGTCGCAGGGCCTACGCAAGTATACGTTTCCCCCAGTGAGCCTTCTCGCACGGACTCTGTGCAAGATCAAGGAGGACGAGGAGCGGGTCATTTTGGTCGCCCCATACTGGCCCACAAAGACCTGGTTCTCCGAACTGATACTCCTCGCGACAGCACCTCCGTGGCCAATTCCTCTGAGGAAGGACCTCCTTTCTCAGAGACGGGGCACCCTATGGCACCCTCGTCCCGATCTTTGGAGACTCCACGTGTGGCTCCTGGACGGGACGAGGCAGGTTTAAGTACCCTGCCACCTGCGGTGGCGGCTACCATCACTTCCGCTAGAGCGTTGTCCACGAGACACGTCTACGCGTTGAAGTGGAACCTCTTCGTCAACTGGTGCTCTTCTCGGTGAGAAGACCCCAGGAGATGCTCGATCGGTGTCGTGCTTTCCTTTCTGCAAGACGGGTTGGAGCGAAGGCTGTCTCCCTCCACCCTGAAGGTGTATGTGGCCGCTATCGCCGCATATCACGATGCAGTTGAAGGTAAGTCTCTGGGGAAGCACGACCTGATCATCAGGTTCCTGAGAGGAGCGAGGAGACTGAATCCTCCTCGCCCTCCTCTCGTACCCTCTTGGGACCTCTCAGTGGTCTTATATGCCCTGCAGAGGGCTCCCTTTGAGCCTCTGCAATCAGTGGAGATTAAGTTCCTGTCAATGAAGACAGCGCTCCTGGTTGCACTGGCCTCCATCAAGAGGGTGGGGGACCTGCACGCATTCTCCGTTTGACGAAACGCGTGCCTGGAATTCGGGCCGGCCTGCTCTCACGTGATCCTGAGACCCCGGCCTGCCCCTGGAGGAGGCAGACCCAGCCTTGGCACTGCTCTGTCCAGTACGCGCCCTCCGTGCTTACGTAGACAGGACGCAGTGTTTCAGGACCTCAGACCAGCTCTTTGTCTGTTATGGTGGGAAGCTGAAGGGAAAGGCTCTCTCCAAGCAAAGGTTGTCTCACTGGATAGTGAACGCCATTGTTTTGGCATACCAGCAAGGTCGTCAGTGCCCCCTTGGTGTGACCGCCCACTCCACCCGGAGTGTGGCGTCCTCTTGGGCTTCAGCGCGTGGCGCCTCGCTAACAGACATCTGCAGAGCTGCAGGCTGGGCGACACCTAACACATTCGCCAGATTTTACAATCTCCGAGTGGAGCCAGTCTCCGCCCATGTACTGTCTTTTTCAAGCTAACATAGGAGCCGTTAGGTGTCTGGCTTGCTCGCCATTCCAATCCACGGACTGGATATGTGCGATATTCCTCAGGTGAGCCTTCCTTTCTGAAGCCCTGAGTTCCTCCAGCACTGTTGACGCTGGCGCCAGTGTCTATTGCCTGTGCGTCGGCTAGGTGCCTCCGTGTGCATGGTTCCTCCTCTGAGTAACCCCCACATGTGTATTTCCACTGTAAGCCTCTTTGAGCATGTGTCTTTCCCTCGGCAAGCCACCTTGCCACTCCTGGAGTTGAAAGTTGCCACCCCACGGGCTGGTCACTCCAGTGTTCCTCCATATGAAGCCCCCTCAGGCCATATGTGTATTCTTAAGTCCTCCCTATGGGTAGGCATGCTGCGGCATATCTCCCCTGAGATATGCTTCCCAGTGTACCTTGGTATTCCTGTGTTAAGGAGGACTCCTTCGTCCGTGCCTATATCACGACAGGGAGGTCAGACTTCGCAGGGCACTGGAAGACAGCTGTGAAGGTGGCGTGATTACACGGGGACCCCCATTCTCCGTCATCCGACGTAACTCGGAGTGACTACGAAAGGGAACGTCTCGGTAACGGATGTAACCCTCGTTCCCTGAGTAGGGAACGGAGACGTTACGTCTCCCTGCCACTTCCGCTGTACCGCTGGGTAGACGCCTGAGTTCAGTCTCGGCTCCTCAGCGAAGACATGATCTGCTGTTGCAGGTGTCTCTCCTTAAATACCCACGCGGTGGGGCGGGGATACATTATGCAAATTCCGCAGACCCATGGCATTTCATTGCCATAGGCTCGTTTTTTAATACTCGAAGATGATAGGCTTTCTGGCGAAACCCCCATTCTCCGTCATCCGACGTAACGTCTCCGTTCCCTACTCAGGGAACGAGGGTTACATCCGTAACCGAGACGTTTTATACTGAGTCAACCCTTTAATCTTTTCCTGTTTAAAAAAATATAAATAAAATAAAAATAAATAAAATTTATTTATTGCGAAAATGCCAAAACCGGTACCAAAAGTCGTTCACATGATGATGTGTTGCAGTCTGGCAGTATTATAATAGTTTTGTATGAGGTACAGAGCAGAATTTAAGTTAATAATCCATGAAAATGTTTGCTTCGGTTCGCTCTGTGAAGGCGCGCGCTACTCCATTTCAAATGTACACCGACTGAAACAGAAACACGGCATGTCGCAATCTGTGACGAAGCAGGGAAGAGCCAGTGAGCGTTTGTTACAAATTGAACAAAATGGTTAAACGAGTAAAGAAGGTATTTTTAATGTTTTAAAGTGTATTCTTGTTTAACACCATGCAGGCGAAACGAGCAAAATGTTAATATTTATGAGTATTATATTAATAAATGCGACTGAAAACTTAATTGATAAGACAGTTGAATGCAATAGAGTCAAAACATTAATGCCACGATTTTAATATGCATAAATAGTAATACGTACAAATTTGTACGTCGGTAGATTTGTTCATGCGTAAATAAATTCCGTTTTTTGTGCTGTCAATACGTAAATAAATGTACGTATGATAGAACTACACTTTAGTAAAAATATACACATATTCTCATGAGATCACGTTGGTTTATTTCAGGATGTAAGTTGAACTTTGTTAAAAGTGAGTGTTTTCCCATAAATGAATTGGCAAAACAAATTCCTCCAGCTATGCTCCCTTTCCACATGTCCTCTACAGGTTTCCGTTACCTAGGGGTTCATATTTCAAACTCATTCAAGTCATTGCACAAAGAAAAGTTTACAAAATTAATGGACCGCATTAAAGCAGATCTTAAGCGTTGGAGCAATCTTCCACTTTAGTTAGTAGGAAGTAGGTAGTACTAGTAGGTAGGATTGAATCAATTAAAATAAATATATTCTACCACAAATACTTTTTTTATTTCAGACTATTCCTATTTTTCTTCCTAAATCTTTTTTTAAATCATTCAACACTATTATATCCTCATATATTTGGGCTGGTAAGCCTCCGCGTGTACACAAGTCAACTCTTCAAAGAACCAAACAAGATGGGGGTCTCGCTCTTCCAAATTTCCTTTTCTGTTATTGGGCAGCTAATATTCAGAAAATATATGCATGGTGTAATTCTCTGAATATTTATGTATGATAGAAGCTAACTCCTGCTTATCATCCTCGTTATCTGCATTAGTTTTTGATCCCAATTTGCGAAGCCCCTCTAAATACACCACTAACCCGATTGTGCTTTCATCGCTCAAAAATTTAAAACAGTTTCGTCATAATTTTTAATTAAACACATTGTTCACCTTAATGCCAATTTGTGGTAACCATCTTTTTGTACCTTCTACTTTGGATTCAACTTTTGCACAGCTCAGAAAGAAGGGTCTCCAGAGACTGTTTTCATGATTTGTTTCCTAATGATTATGTATTTGCGTCATTTAATGATTTGCTGAGTAGATTAAAAATTCATAAATCCAATTTATTCCGCTATTTTCAATTGTGTGACTTTTCTAAAGCACACTTTGCTACCTTCCCTCACCAGCCGAAGAAAACTTTAATTGAAGATATAATGTCACTTATGAAATCACATAGCCATATCTCCTCAATGTATGCCCTGTTACGCTCTTCGCAGTTCCCTCCTCTGTTTGCACTAAGGGAACCTGGGAGAGAGAGCTAGGACTGGAGCTTGACGAGGAGTTGAATCTTATTCAGTTTAAAGTTGTTCGCTTGAATCTTATTCAGTTTAAAGTTGTTCACAGAATTCATTTCACCAAAGCAAAATTGAAGAAACTTTCTTTAACAGAAGATGACAGGTGCAATAGATGTTCGCTATCCCCAGCAGATCATACTCATACATTTCATCCTAAATTGTATTCATTCTGGTCTTGTTTTTTTGCTACACTGTCAAAGGCTCTTAATGGCTCTGTAAGATCCTGCCCAATAATTGCAATTTTTGGAATAACAGCTGTTGATGGCTTGTACAACAAGTGCCATGCTGATATTATTGCTTTTGCTTCATTGGTAAAGCCAGAAGATTGCACTGTTGCATTGGAAATCCTCATGCCCCCCTTCTAATTTTTCTTAGCTGAAGGACTTAATGTCCTTTCTACACCTGGAAAAAATCAAACACTCCATCAGAGACTGTTAACTCATTTATAAAATGTGGAATCCTATTCTTTCCTTTGTTGAGACTGTACCTGCAATGGAGATTTGATTTTTTTTTCTTCGTTTTCTTTTTTCTTCAGTTTTTTTTTTTTGGGGGGGGGGGGGGGGGGGGGGGGGGGGTTAATTGAATGTTAATTGAATTAACATTCAATTTTACAATGGCTACTTTTCTGAAATTAACCTCGATGACATATGTGACCCCTTCGAGATGAGACAGACAATTGAATTCAGAATCGCAAACAGACTACTCCCAACTATTTTTGTAATAGAAAGTTATAGGAAAATAGTAAGATTATGCTAAGATGCAGTTCTGAATTCAGCATCTGACTGAGGGAATGAGTTTGGTATACAGTGTATGCATTCCTTGATTCAATGTCTGTTTGCAGATGGAGGTGATTAAAAGGAGGTTATTTTTTAATTGATCAAATCATCAATGATGATCATTAAATGTTTCCTTAGAACAGTGGTTTTCAACCTGGGGACAGACCACAGCTCTGCATGTTGTCTCTCTTATCAGATACACAATTCAGTTCATAGAGCTCTCATGATGAACTGAATCAGGTGTGTTAAATTAAAAATGTGCAGAGAGGTGGAGTTGAGTATCACTGACTAAGTAAATGTATCGATAGAGCATCATCAACTCTATTTTATGCAGTTTATTGCATTTTGTAAGACAAAGGTTCATAATTTAAAATCAAAGGTTTAGTTTTAAAGTTTAAGTTGTCATTGCTAATGTTCATTCACCTTTGTTTGTAATATTGCAGGACATTTTAGATATCTTTAAACATCTAAATCATATAGATTTTAGGCAACTCTATCCCACATACATTGTAAAAGGAATAACAACTACTTGCAGGAAGGAGGTGTTGGAGGCTAAATGCAGAAGACATTAAAATTCCCTGTGAGTCCAATAGATGGCTTAATATAGACCCAAATGTGTATAGAAGTTTGATATTTCCAATATCTTTAGATGATTGTTTAATGGTGGTGACTTTGTTCAATTGTAGATGCAAGACAGACAATATATTATTAACAATAACAGTTACAAAACAACTCTGATGCTGGCAACATTTATTCAGGTTACACTGATTTCATTGACAAATGCTTCAAATGTTGATTAAACTGATCCCGACGACAGCAGTGTTGTGACCTAACGGATACAGACATGCCTGTATATGAAGAGTCACAGAACAACCACTCTTAACAGAGATACATTCACAACACAAATCAAAATCACAATCACAAACAGAAAACACCTCACAGTTACATGAATAAAAATCAAAAAGAATTCATGCACTGTAAAAAGTAATACCTAGATCTAACTTATAAAAAGTGAGGCAAGTGGCTGCATTGGATGTTTTATGTTGATTCAACTTGCAGCCTTTTTTAAGTATATTGAACACTTTAACATTACTTTATACAAACGCAACAAAATCAAGTTGAGTTAACTAATAGTACTAGTATTACTCAGTTAGATAAACCTACTTTTCTTGGTACAGGTAACTTATTTATGGGTTGCTACAAGTAACCTGTACTCATTTTAATTAGGTTTTTTTCTTTTATTTTCTTCGTAAAATTAACTTGATCATATGTGAATAAACATTTAAAAAAAAAATTATTGTCAATAACAATTACAAATTCAATTGAAGAAGAAAAAGATGAGAAGATAGATTGAAAACAATATATAATTTATTCAATGTCAACCAGTGTCACTTTTAACAGTGACTACAAAACAGCAAATAAATGTGGCCGCACATGTACACTCTAATATAAAACAAACACTGTAGAAGTGTATTTTCAACCTGTTCTGAACAGTACAGTGAAATATCCAAACTGACCAATCTGAAATGTTTGGATCAAGGTAAATGTGAGCCATAACATCACATTGTATCACACTGGAACTGCAATGTCAAAAATGACATGATGATGGTTTAGGACGCACAGGGTCCAATCCTACAAAAAGCCTCTGATATATCTCAAGTATACAACAGTTTTGAGGGATACTTGAGGTCGAGAGCATAGGTAAGTTCAAACAGGAGGCAGCATGCTTTCGACAGGTTTGGCACACCTCTGACCACGGGCTGTCCTTATATGATAATCCCAATCGTGTCGGGGTGATGGCACATGTAAATTTTCAGTGGGCAACTGCCAAGCTCAGCGTTCACCTCTGTTTCAGCCCGACTCTATTGGTGGAGACAAAAAAGAAACAAGAGTTTGGTCAGACAAATAGGAAATGAGATGAATATAGCAGACAGGTAGAAGAGATAAGACACAAAGTCCAAATTGTACTTTTGTTGCTAAAGGTGGTGGATACAAGATGGATACTGTGACTAGAACATGTGACCAGAGTGAAGTCTACCATGACAATGCCATAGAGTGTGGGTACTAAAGTATCATGATCTACTCTAGCATGAGTGTTGTATTTTTCTGGTTCAAAGGATGCATTACAATAAAACAAATGCAATTGTCCTTGCCTGTACCTGATTGGTCATCACATTACTGTTAATTAAGCTACAGAGTTTAAATATCTTTCAAGAGCAAACATAATCACCCCATATCATCACAATATTAATGAACCCACTAAGCAAAATTATGTCCAAAAGACATCTTTTCAACGTCTTTGTCACAAAGACGTACATTGAAAAGACGTCCACTGAGGAGCCAGAATGAAAGTTTTTACGACTTTTTTTTAGGTGTTCTGTAATGAACGTTCACGGAAGCTCCATTCAAGGTTGAAAACTAGTTCAGATGTGGACAATGTGGACAATTTTCAACATCATTTAAGGTCTCATTTGGACAATTTATACTTATTCTAGACCAAATAAACACTCTCAGGATATATTAAATTAAAACTCACATTTATTTCAATGTAATTGCCATGTGTAATTGCAAAGCAATTCACAGACAGTGAAGTTTATTTGCATGATTTTTGGACAAACACGCACTGACACCTTTAGACAGTTTAGCATCTGTAATTTATACATATTTGGATCGTGAGAGAAATCAGATTCGAACCAGGGACCTTAAGCTGCTGCCCTAAGTAGACAGTAATGATTTCATGATTTTTGGACAAACACACACTGTCTGTGAGTTGCTTTGCAATTAGAAATTACGTTGAAATAAACATGAGTTTTAATTTAATGCATCCTGAAAGTGTTTATTTGGTCCAGAAACAGTTTAAATTGTCTAAATGAGACATTAAATTACATAAAATATGTCCACATCTGAACTAGTTTTTAACCTTGTATGGAGGTTCCCTGAACGTCTATTGGACTTACAGAACACGTATAATCTGATCAAATTGTAATTGAATCTATTCTGAAGTTTGTTTTACCTGGATGTGAAGCTCGAAGACCCCAGGTAACAAAAGTGCTTGGGTATCTAAAGACCGGGAAAATATTAGATGTTAGAAATAAGGTTAAAAAATCAGTTGTAAATGTAACTCCTTTAAGTAATAGGTTAGAAATAGTTAAAAAATCTAGACCAAAAATCTGTCATTAATTGACTATGCAGCATTAAAATAACGTGGATCAAATCTCTAAAATCAGACAGACTACTAAACATACATCTCTACAGTCTAATCTGTGCATCTGCTTTAGCAATGCAAAAGTATAATAACATAATCTCTGAGTCCTGTCAGACACACAACACACAAAACAAAGTGTTGTCCATAAAACATCACATCTTACTTTCCCTTATTTGCCCGCACAACTATTGCCTGAAGGCTCGAAATTGCGACAGTTCGCAATACGATCCCGAAATTTAATCTGTGGAATCTCAAACTATATAACTGAGGGCATTTGTGCAACTAATTATTACATACGTAACTTGTATGTGTACAACACTGCTTTAAACACTGCTGTTGTCTGCCGATCGACCACACTGTGCAGCCATCTTAGCTTACCATGTGTGCAGGATAGCTAGCTTTACAATTTGCAAACCTAACCTCAGCTCCCTAGTGGAGTAAGCGATTTTGCGTGACTTTAGTTTACATCACCAGTCATTCGGCTAAATTTGCTCAACTTACCGTGTTAATCAGACCTTGAAATTCAGATCCGCTGCAGCGACCAAACAGTTGAAGTCCAGAGGAAGATATTGCATCTGCCTGGAGTCCCCGCCAGTGAAAAAGGGATAATGCCAACTTATAAAATTTAAAATATTTACGTTTGATGAACACACCTGTCACATCAACAGCTGCTCAAATAAATTGTGCATTGTCAACTCACTTTTATAACATTTATTGTACACAACAACCACATTCAAATAACTACCCAAATAAATTGCATGGGTTTTATTTAAAATATATTGTTATATAAAAACTGATATATTTTAAGTAAAGAGGAAGTATTTTGATACTTTTTTGTATAAAACCAATAAAATAAACTAGATTATAAATATTTAAAATATATAAAACCTACTTTGTGGGTGTAGCACTTTTTACAGTGTGCATGTATAGGTAAAATAATTATTTGTCACTAAGAGTATACCACAACATTTGAATTAGTACTACAGGTTTACATTTATAATACACATCTTTATTTTACTGGAAGAAAACACTTAGCTTAGATTATATATTCTTCATGTTTTCTTATTACCAGGCAAGAGCAAGTGCAAGCAACTTTTTGTATAATGGCACTCATGCATTAGTCAGGATATACTATGATTAATATTGAAACCAGCAGGATTTTTTTTTCTTCATTTGTTGTCATAGTTAATATTCACGGAAACTTGGATTTTAAGGTGTGAATTTTAAGTTTTCTTACCATCATACCAAACTGATTTAAACAGAGGACAGAGATAGTTAATTGATGTTTAGGCTTTTCTCTGCATCCTCCTTTGTGATTTCCCCCCAGGTTATTTCTGCAGGCTTTGCTTTGTACTCCTCTGCAAACTGCGTATTGAATTCTGCCATCACGTATTTCCAGTATGCTGAGGCCTCTATGCTGGGGTCTGGATCGATTCGCCAGTCTGGATAGATTTTGCTGTATTCTTTATATGGATGCCACTGATCCTTGGTGTCTTGGCACTTAAACCTTGAGTTGCTGCACACTGAAGAAGAGCAGATGTCGGTCACTAGTTTTTTAGAATCATCCCATCTGCAGCGGCCGAGACCTTCTGGTCTGTGCATTGAGACAAAGTGTTTAGTGTGAGCGTCTCCTCCAGCCTCACATGGTGCTTTACAGAATGGACACTGTTTCCCACAGCCATGCACTCGTTTGAACAGCAGATCCTGTGGTTTGGTTTGAAGACAATCTATTTTGCTTTGAAAATCTCTTGCTTGGAAACTTGCTTTCAGTGATTTATCCATGTCCATTACAGAACATTGAAGGCATTCTGCAATTTTTTGGGGATTTGCATTGTTCAGTGTGCTGATTTTGTCCACTGCGTCCTTGGGAAAAACAAGCCTTTTTGCAAGTTCACTACAAATGTTCTCAAAAAAAACCTTGATGTCATTTATCTTTGGGTCTCGCTCTGCCTTTTCAATGGCCTGTTTGATTTCACTGATGACTTCATTGACGAGGTTCTCCTCCATTGTGACCATTCTGTTCTCTGCTGAAAAATGCTTTTTGATTTTGTCCAAAATAAAGGCTTTAACAAATGTTTCATATGACGAGATGAAATACAAATATGTTTCAAATTTAGATTCATCGAGAAGATTTTTCAAGATTGAAATCTGAAATGTTGTTCTTGATCCGAAAACTGCTATGTTTTCACCAGTCACCATCTTGTCTGCCATTTTCATGCTCAAGTTCTCTGAAATACATCTTTCCAAGGCAGGTTCTAGGCAGTTTCTCATGAATTCATCAGCTTTCCTCTGACACTGGTCTCGTTCACGGTAAAGATCAATGAAGTCAGAGCGGTATGTTTGTTTGAAGTTCTCCAAGGCTGTTCGTGGGTTATTTTCCTTGATGAATTGATTGTGAATCTCTTGAAATGCTCTGCTTGCAAAGCCACATATGTGCAGTTTAAGGGTCAGCTCAAAATCTTCCTTTAGCTCAAGATCTTCATGAGCCTTAAGTTTCTCATCAATCATGTTAAGAATTTCCCTGATATATGTGTCATCATAATCATCCTTACTTTGCCTCTTTAATTTAGCAAATTTCTGACAATCACTGATAAGGTTGTCTGACATCTCTTGAACTGTCTTGATCCATTTAGCGTGCACCCTTTTGGAAATAAAGTTACCTTTGTAGGCAATAAACTTTCCATGGCCATGGCTGTTTAAATCTTTCACTTCATCTAAGCGTTGAGCCATTGAACTTCCTCTAGATTCAAGATTTATCATCAAATGACGTAAAACTCTTGTCCTGATATCTTGATGTTCGAGTCCTGTGTCTGGCAGTGTCCTGACAGTCTCCTGCCACATGTTTTCAAAAGCTTCATCCAGCATGGAGTCTGACATGTCTGACTTCTTCTCACGACATTTTTTCAGCAATTTTAGCACTTTTTCCTCCATTGTGTCCATGTATGTCTTTTTGATTCCTTCCACTTTGATCATTCCATTTCGACGTGAAACAGCGGCATCCAGTTTGCTTCTGACCGAATTTGAAAGTTCCTTCTTCAAAGACATGGCAGAGTTTATAAAGTCGTGTCGATAATTTTCCACTAGTTCAACATGACCTTCTCCTTGTTCATAGTATGATTTGATCTTGTCATTAATTTCATTTTGTCCTTCTGAAAGCTTATCTTCTGTTTCCTGTAGTAAACGATAACGCACATCTTCAACACTGCACTTCTCAGAGGTTTCAAATTTTCCGTGGTTTAAGATCTTGGTTTCAGCTTCTAACGCCCATGTGTGCATTTGCTTTCTCAGTGTCCAGTCCCATCTGTTGTACTCTGTGCACAGTTTCATGTATGCATCAGCCACCAGACTATTTCTGAAACTGAAGATGAATTTCTCATATTTCACAGCAGTCCACAAGTCTTTGGTCCATTTAAGAAATTCATTGATGTTGTAGGACTCGTAACCTTTGAAGATTTCCATTATATGCTTTTTGAGATCATACACAGACTCACTATAGCCAATACTCACTGGTGCCATTGGGGGGTTTCCATGCCACAATCCAGGGATGTAGTGGTCACCCGTCACAGTGTCATAGTTCATCACATGTGTAAATTTGCTGAATTTCTGTTTGTTCTCCATTTTGGCTGCAGCTTGTGTCATTTCATCCAGCTGTTCCAACAGAAATTTACGGTCTCTCATGTTTGAATCATGAGCCGAGACATCAGCAACATTCTGGTGTACAAACAAACACGTGTGTTTCTTTCCTATCTCCTTCATCCTGAGGAAGGCATGAACAATGATCTGTAAAATGTCTTTCATCTCTGTTGAATTCTCCATGGCAATGTTGACAATTGTCACATCACTCAGTCCAACAACAAGAGTTGCCAACTCATTGTCGTGTTCATAGCTGTTGTCCAGTTGTGCGAGCTCAGGGGATTTCAGTCCTTCGGTGTCAATTATCACTATATAATCACATTTGAGTTCTGCTTGGCGATCATCTGCTACTTTGATAAGCTGCATAAAGGCTCCCCTGGTGCACCTTCCACTGCTTACAGCGAACTGAACTCCAAACATGGTGTTCAGCAGCGTTGACTTTCCTGAACTCTGGACGCCCAAAACTGTCAAAACCTTAATCCTGTTTTTGGACTCCACCCGTGTGTTTAACTCGGAAAACACACCAGAAAGCCATTTTGCAGGGATATTTGAAGAATCTCCATCCACTAGTTCAAGTGAAAATCCATCCAATAGTAGTTCAGCACAGAGTCTAGGTAAGGTTTCCAGCTGTTTTCGGTAAAGTGCATCTTCTGGAAGCGAGACTGCAGCCTCGTAAAGCTGGCTCATCTCTCGAATGAAGTGCTCCACTCCTAAAGAACTGTTTGAAATCTTTTTATCAAGCTCAGCAATTTCTGCCTTGTTTCCACAAACATCTTTACATTTCTGTTTGTACTGTTCTCTGAGTTTAGGCAGTATTTCATGGGATCGATTCTCTAGGGTGATTCTCAACCATTTTAAGAAGTAGGCCCTTTCTGGTGTTGATATTGCACTGATGAAGCAGCTCATAGTGGGAGACATGTCTTTGCTGCATTGCTCTTCTCTGAGTTTCTTTTTCTGCATCTGAAGTTCATTTTTGTAGTCATCAATCTTCTTATCATCAATGTTCTTCAGTCTGCATTCCTCCTTCTCTAACTTGGCCAGTTTCATCAAGATCTCTCCTTGCAAGGGCAGCTCCTCCTTCTTGAACTGCACTATATCCTTTATTTTTGATGTGATTTCATCTGCACTTTTTTTTGCACACTGACATCCTTCACCATCCTCGTCCACCGAGATTCCCAGATTTCGTGCAATCTCAGCTAAACGAACAACTGAGGTTTTGTGATTATTGTTATTAATTGTGTCTTGCAACTTGCTCTGAATTTTGTGAATGAAGTCTGCATCATTTTGGCTGGCTTTAAAGATGAAATTGCTTTTCTTTAGATTGAGCTTGTCGACTGTAGCTTTTATGCTGTTGTTGTTGGAGTCTCCCACAAAAAATAGCTGAGGCGTAGGTTTCTGACTGGGCACTGAAATTAACTGTGTATCTAAAAACTGGGATTCAAAGAACACAAACACAGCAGTTGAAGCCTCACAAAGAAAAGAGAACTGTGTTTCAAAGTCCTGGATGTCACCTCTCAAGTTTGCAATTGCTATTGGCTCTGGAAAGACATCAATGTTTTCATTTCCACAAGGAAGATACCAAGCCAACTCAACCAAGCCATTTGATATTTTCTTCTTGATGTTTCCACAACTCATGTTGAAGTGCACAAAGGTATCGGTGTACTGTTGTGAATTGCTGAGCACTTTATTCAAAATTTCTGATTTGGATATGTTGCACCTGCCAAGTCTCACAAAAGACACTAATGGTAGTTTTGAGAGAACAATCCTTTCTTCCACAAATCCAGTTGGATCTGACAGGGAGTGTGGTCTGTATTTTTTCACAATATCTCTCATTGCCCAAAGCATAAGCGTGATCTGATTGTTATCACTGTTTGGAAGCAGCAGAGGAATCGCAAACTGACACATGGACATTTTCATGATCATTTCCTGCTGAAGAAAACTGTCAGAACAAAGAAACACAGCAGTCAAAACGTCTAAAGGGTTTACTGACTGAGGACAGTCTGACTCAGCACTATCCTGATCATCATCCCACCCTGAAACTTCTGCCTCATCTATTGAGGAACACTTAACAATCCTCGCTGTCCTTTGTAGCAACATCAGTCTCTTCAAGAACAGCCATGGCAGATCTGAAAGGGACTGGGCAGGCACATCTGTCACACTCTTCTTGTTGATCTGCAGCACTCTGTGGAGAGTGAGTTTCTTGCCATAACACTCTGCCAAACCCAAATTTTCCAGGAGTTTCTTCATGATCTTCCCTGTAAATTAGAAGAAAACGAGTTACATTTTAAATATCTTCTTTTGTGTTTAACAGAAGAAAGGAACTCAAACAGGTTTGGAACAACTTGAGGGTGAGTAAGTGATGACAACATTTTCAGCCCTTACAGACAAATCACCAAATATTCCTAACTGAGAGCAGGCAGCACATGTGTGGCGAGCAGGACGAGGCCGAGGGCCGTGAGAGAGCGGCACGAGGCCGGTGGCGTGATTACTGATGAGTATGCAAGTAGGCAAGTATGCAGGTAAGCAAGCAGGCATGCAGAACACACAGGCTGTGTCCCAATTCAAAGGCCATTCCTTCGAAGGCCGCGAAGGTCACACTGAGCATTGTTAAATGGGGTGTTCTTGACGCCTAGCAACAGTGATAACTGCCGTTAATGAGCGGCAGTAACGTTTGTACTGGACTTTGTTAAAAGTTATATTCAACTGCCTAAAATCAAAACAGGGTTCACAACCTGTCTAAATATGTTAACCATGGTCCATTTATGTACGTAATAAATAGTATAAAATTGCATCTTAGTGAGATACAGTATGTCAACATTTGATCCACTTTATATATATATTTGTCAGGGTTGGTGTGAAGGGATGAGGCGAGGAATCAGTACTGCAGATAAATGGGCTTATTATTTAGTAAAAAACAACAACAAAACAATCAGAAACTACCCCGAGAGGGATAACATGACCAACTTGACTTGCGGCTGGAAAACACCAAGAGGGATTTTTGAAAAGTAGACATTCAAAGACGATCTGGCACAGGACTGCAAATACAAGAGCTGAATCCGAAATCGCCCCCTATACCCTCAAATAGGGCATTATTTGAAGGGACAGCCATTTGTAGTGGTGTCCAAAACCTTAGTGGATGTTATCTAGTGCACTAATTCAATCCCACATTGCACTGCAATAACATGTACAACCGATGTACGCTCACTCCTTTTCATTTACTTCAAGTGAACAGTATTAGTGGACTATGTAGGGAATTGCAGGATGTTTTCATTCACTTAGTACGGTGACGCATTGCTGCCACATACATATTATTTTTTCCACTCAATTATGTCGTAATAACGAGATCTTATGTCTTATGTTCTCAGGGTGCTGGACCCGTGTCTGCCGAGGCAGCGCGGAGAATGCATTCCTGAGGATTGCAAATGAGTCTCTTTACGGGGTTGGAGACGGGTCTGAGGATCTTTTCTCCTCCCTTTCCCGAGGGATCCATTGCTCTCTCTCCGGTATCGGAAGCCCGCGCCACGGTTACTTCCGCCTGGGGAGAGAGACCAATGCTTCAGTGCTCTACCTCCGAGGAGGTAGATGTACTGGGCATTGAAAGTGACACAATCACGGGGGAAGAGGATTCACCATTTCTTTCCCCAGTGTATGAGGAGCTGGTGGAGGTAATTGCTAAGTATTGCTAATATTGAATGGCCAGCAGAGAAAAGGGTAGATTTACTCGGTTGAAAAAATGCTGTTTTGTAATTACACATCTCAAATGAAAGGTGCAGTAGTTTTTTAAAAAGTATTTTATTAGCTAAAATCAATGTATTTATTCATAAATATGATATTATTGGTGTAAAATTAGCTCTGTCAATGTTCTGACTTTTCCTCTTAAAGGTGCCCTTGCATTTTTTAGCGACATCTAGCGGTTCGGTTGCGAGTTGGACTAAGGGCTCAGCCCACCGCTCACCCCTCCCTTTCGAAGAAGCTACGGTGGCTACAACGGGACAAACATATTGTCGTCTGAGACAGCAGAGAATAGCCAGTGTAAACCAAGAGTGTGTAACATTGTCACTGTTTCTGTACCACAGTCCATTATAAACCACATCATGGATAAAGTTTACAAAGCCATAGTCAGGTGAGGACCAAGGGTCTTAATATATAATATAATAATAGTAATCAGCTGATTGTCTCACAAACGTAACCAGCACATTCTCCCCACATAGCAAACCCATAATACAGTGAGGGAGAAGAACCACATGAAACTATGCAACTATATATTTTTTCTAACAGGGTAGTAAAAGTTTAGCTGGCTAATATGAGCTGTTACTGTGGCTGAGCTGGTTAAAGCGTAAAGCCTTGTTTAAACTCGACGCGTCCGCATGAGCGCAGAGGCGCGTGCGGCAAAAATGACATGATTGTAACAGCGCGCGCGCCTCCGCATCCCCTAGACACCATTTACTACACACAATAGGCTTTTTTGCTCTGATTTTGAAAACTCTTCGCGATTGACTTAAAATGCTTCCAAGATCGACTTGTCGACCGCGATCGACGGGTTGGTGATTCCTGTAACGTTACTGTTTTACGGTCAATGACAAGAGTACTAATCAGCTGTCTCACGAACGTAACCAGCACATTTATCCCCACATAGCAAAGCCATAACACAGCGAGGGAGAAGAACTAAGTTACATGAAACAATAGGCTTTATGCCGAGCGTCACGTGACCAAGCCGGAAAACAGGTCACATCGCTTCCGATTCAGGTCTTTTGTATGTGCTTCATGAAATTTTTTGCGGTTTTACTCAAGATAACTTAAAAGGAGCACGCAAAAATGAGCACAACCAATGTCCCTCGCATGTGCAGATTGATATTTAAAAGTTTTTTTATTTTTCTTCTTCACACTAACGTTTAGATATTTAAACAGCATAAAACACCAATAACAAAGTGAACTTAATAGGTTAGCTGATTACCTTAAAAATCCATAGATATCGTAGTTAGTTCTTACGGCCGTTAACACTTTCTCTGACAAGCGGATGCAATGAGACCTGTTTTCCGGTTTGGTCACGTGACGCTCGGCATAAAGCCTATCCAACTACATATTTTACACCACTGACAAGGGAAAAGTCACTACTCACGGTGTTTATGGCTAGCTTCTAGCTTTCTGCTTCTAGCTTTCTGCTGCTTCTCTTTCAAGGTAGTGACGAAACGCGCTCTGTAACGCTGTTTGTTCGCTGTCGGCTACGGTAGAAACATGACGTCACAATATGTCGACCTTCATAGAAGGGGGTGCCCGCGGTTATGTAGATATAAATGCCTCAATCTAAGGTAATAAAAACATTACGGTTTATTAAGTAAGTTCTTTATACACCACTGAACACATAGTTATGGATGTCATATTGCATTTCTGTTAATAGATACTCGAATTTTTTACACATTGCACCTTTAAGCGCAGAATTTCTTATCTTTATTTACATGGTACGGGTAAGTCCATGGAGGCCTCCATGTCGTTCCGCCATCTTGAAAAACTATAATAGCAGAGAGGGACAAAAAGCACTAGCCTACCTCAACTAGCCTATCTTTTTGTTCAGAGCCGGCTGACTGAAACCATCTGAAGCGGCCAAGGAGGTCAGTGAGAGGCGCTTGAAAGGCTGCACTGCACGGTACTTCATTATGCAATCCTCGATAAAGCATAAAAAAATTATTTAAAGGGAAACATGTCCGGCAAATTCAAAACGAGGGTAAATATCGGGATAGCCTTTCCCAGGTGGATAGAGCTAATGAAGGAGAGTGTCAGGGTTTCTGTTACCTCTGTTTGGTTTATATCTGGTTTGGTGACAGAGCTCTGACATTCCCGGTTTGTCATTTGTTTGTGTTTAGTCTGGTTTGTTGTGAGCACATGGCTTGTCTTGTATTCCTTGTGCCATGTGCTCTCCTGTCAATTGTCTGGCCCCTCCCATCTTGTTACCTGATTGATTAATTTGCCCCACCTGCCAGTGCCTTGTTCGTTACCTTCTTTTGTTTGCTTCCTATTTAGTCTCCCTGTGTTTGCAGTCCTGTGCTGGTTCGTTGTCTATGTTCCATCGTGTTTCTTGTTTGATGCCGCCTGTCTTGTTTTCCCCCACGGGGAGTTTTGGTTTGTAGTTTTGTTTTTTAAAATAAATATCCTAAGTTTCCTGCACATGAATTCTCGCTTCACTTTTTGACCGTCCGTGACAGAGAGAGACTTTGAAAGGGACGCTGAAGTTGCCTGCTTTCTTCTGGACAGGTAAGTCAATGTTATGGTCTAATTTACACGCTTTTTTCATTCTGTGGTTGTGTAATTCATTATATAGACAGCATAACAGTAGAAGATGTATAGTTAAACTCGATGAAGTGCTATTGGAAGACATGTCGTCGCTTCTTGGCACATAACGGTTACCGTAGTTGCAACACCCAAAAAAAAAAGCGAGGCGCTAGAAAGCACTATTCGTTTGGATGCAAAATAAAATTTCACCGCTAGGTGGGAGAAATTCCTAGACAGCGTACCTAAAGGCTGGTTCACACGGGACGATTTTAAAATTGTCGGCCGATTTTACAAACCTGAGAGACCCCACACACGGCGATAAAAAATCACGGGTCTAACAGTTTTGGTCGTACAGTGTGTGGTGCGCAGCCACACGGCAAAATCAACACATCACACACGAACCGATTTGACTCCCGTCCCGAGCATATCGCCACTGCATCCTCGTCTGGAAGAGGATGCAGTGGCGATAATTTGTAGTTTGGAGGCATGTGAATTATTTGTTTGTTATATGAGATATGACACTGTACATGCCACCTGTTGTTGACAATAAAGCATAAAAAATAAAAATAAAAATAAAAAATAATAATAATTTTTAACCGGGAAAAAAAAAAACGTTATCAAAAGAAAAGTGCGGGATGCACGGGATACCATTGTGTTTAAACTTTATTTTTCAAAATGGATAATTTCTTGAATTTTAAAAAAAACGACATTTAGCCTAGTTGTATTTTTAAAGTCAATTTTTTAGGAGGAAAAAGCTCAGTATAATATAGGCTAAGCAATAAAAGACTTCACATATAAAAAATTAATATAGGGTAGCCTAAAACAAAAACATTTTAAAAAAACTGTAAAACGTTAAGTTATATAAAAATAAAACATGAATAAATTATTTTTTGATAAACATATTACTGTCTTAAGTGAACTCATGTATAGTTATAAATGCAAATAATAATTGTCATTATTATTATTAGCCTACATTTTGGCTAGAAGACACTTTTATCCAAAAAAGGAACAAAGCAATTCGTCAGTCATAATACTGGCTAGACAATAATAATACAGGGCTAAGATTATCACAAATGAACACAAGATTTTGACTCCTAGGCCTATCCAGGGTTTGTGCGAGTGTGGAGCGCGCACTGCATGCCAGAGGCGCGCGGGCGCGAACACTTGCGTTTTTCTATCAACAGTGGAAACAACTTAAAATACTCTTATCAGTATCCTATGCAGTTCAAATAAAAATTGTGGTGTTCAACTTACGTTTTAGAAATACAACAACCGTTCATTTTTTAATTACTGGTTAAAAAAGGAAAAACGAATGGACGCAAAAGTACACGGACCAATGGGTAATTTTAAAGCTTGTTCATGATTTCAATGCGTTTAAACGAGAAAACAAGCCCAAAAAAAATGGGCAAATGGGCCAAATGCCCAAAAAAATGGGCATTTTTTTTTTATGGGCATTTTTTTGTGCATTCTCGCGGTTTTTGATGAGGTTTTGGGCTGGAAAACCTTGCTGGCATCTGGGGAGACCACACACGAGGAGAAATCGGGCCAAAAAAATCCAACATGTTGGATATCCCCGATTTGAGATCGGAGCGGTCCCGACGTCCTTCCGAGCAGATGAGAGCAGTCTTAACACACCACACACGACAGGAATATCTGATCAGATTATTTTACGATAATCGTAAAATAATCTGATGAACCAGCCTGGTTCACACGGCAGGATAACTAGGCTGATTTTAGCCCCGATTCACCCCTTCCGACAATCTTAAGGATGCTCCGATTATCGTAAAATAATCTGATCAGATATTCCTGTCGTGTGTGGTGTGTTAAGACTGCTCTCATCTGCTCGGAAGGACGTCGGGGCAAAAACAAACAAAGGGCATGTTTCCTGCTAAATAGTATCATCAGCTCTCCCCAAAGGCCAACAGACAAACTGTGCATCAGCAAATGATAACATTTTAAAAGATTAATTAAAAACAAAACAACAACAAAAACATTGTTTCATGTGGCATGGACAAAAATACTGTTTGAAATATTTTTGTATAAATAAGATCTAAGATGCCAGAGCACAGGGTTTTTTTTTTATTTTTTTTTTATTGTTTATTTCATTCATGGATATTTTCCATTAACTTACTTCATCATCCTCATATATATAATTTATAAAACCATGATGAAAAGGAGGCAGGATGAAGAATATCTTATATTTCAAGATATCCTTCAATATATTATTCTAGGTTTTGCTTTAAAACATTTTTTTTTTTTTTTTTTTTTAACAGACGCCATTTAGTAAAAATAATACCTTAGGTTAAATGTATGCAAAATCATTTATATCATACAGAAGTCTTCTAAGAAGGTAAATAGAAGATACAATTTTAATAAAAACTAAAGATTTGATTTAAACAGTCTTTTAATTTTAAAAGATCGAATTTAAACTTTTGAAGATTATGCTTTTAAATGAATTTAGTATATATAAAACCCTGGAAAGCAGACTAAAAGCAGACTAGCTTTACTGTGACATTGTCTCCCAGAGGCTCATCTGGCCTGTAACTCCTCTCGTCTCTGTGAGGGTGTGAAGCTTCATCTCACTGAAGGATCTGGGAGGGCTTTGTTTATGACAACTTAAACTATTTGCTTTTTGGATGGTTTTTTATCATTGCAATTGGATTCTACTACTTTTTCAGTTTTATGAAAATGTAAGGAGTTTATCTATATATATATATATATATATATCAATTTAGCTATGTTTAAATTGTTTGAATACATTTTAGTAACATTTGTTATTCATTATAGAGTTATATACTTTATTTATAATAATTTAATTTAAAAATGGAGATTAGTTAATTTTATGGAACTAATTTACTGTGTGTGAGTGCAAAACAGCTTAGAAATTATATTAAATGATTTATTTATGTTGAAAATGTAAAAATACATTTTAATGTGATGGTCGTGTTTTAGGTGTGCGGGATAGAATATGCTGTTACAGTACAAAAATCATTATGGCTACATTAATAAAAATGATACTTTAGGTCACCGTTAAACAAAATCATTACAATAATCTTCTAGAAGATATGAATGAATTAAAACTTTAAATATTTAATGTAAACAATCTTTTAATTAAAAAAAATCATATTTAAACTTTTACGATTATGCTTAGAAATAAATTTAGTACTAACAAAACTTTGGCTCTGGAAAGGCGTTAGCAGACTAACAGTACACTATGCACAGAGGCTCATCTGCTCTGTCACCCTACACTCACCTAAAGGATTATTAGAAACACCTGTTCAATTTCTCATTAATGCAATTATCTAATCAACCAATCACATGGCAGTTGCTTCAATGCATTTAGGGGTGTGGTCCTGGTCAAGACAATCTCCTGAACTCCAAACTGAATGTCGGAATGGGAAAGAAAGGTGATTTAAGCAATTTTGAGCGTGGCATGGTTGTTGGTGCCAGACGGGCCGGTCTGAGTATTTCACAATCTGCTCAGTTACTGGGATTTTCACGCACAACCATTTCTAGGGTTTACAAAGAATGGTGTGAAAAGGGAAAAACATCCAGTATGCGGCAGTCCTGTGGGCGAAAATGCCTTGTTGATGCTAGAGGTCAGAGGAGAATGGGCCGACTGATTCAAGCTGATAGAAGAGCAACTTTGACTGAAATAACCACTCGTTACAACCGAGGTATGCAGCAAAGCATTTGTGAAGCCACAACACGCACAACCTTGAGGCGATGGGCTAGAACAGCAGAAGACCCCACCGGATACCACTCATCTCCACTACAAATAGGAAAAAGAGGCTACAATTTGCAAGAGCTCACCAAAATTGGACAGTTGAAGACTGGAAAAATGTTGCCTGGTCTGATGAGTCTCAATTTCTGTTGAGACATTCAGATGGTAGAGTCAGAATTTGGCGTAAACAGAATGAGAACATGGATCCATCATGCCTTGTTACCACTGTGCAGGCTGGTGGTGGTGGTGTAATGGTGTGGGGGATGTTTTCTTGGCATACTTTAGGCCCCTTAGTGCCAATTGGGCATCGTTTAAATGCCATGGCCTACCTGAGCATTGTTTCTGACCATATCCATCCCTTTATGGCCACCATGTACCCATCCTCTGATGGCTACTTCCAGCAGGATAATGCACCATGTCACAAAGCTCGAATCATTTCAAATTGGTTTCTTGAACATGACAATGAGTTTACTGTACACTGTATGGCCCCCCCAGTCACCAGATCTCAACCAAATAGAGCATCTTTGGGATGTGGTTGAACGGGAGCTTCGTGCCCTGGATGTCTCCATCAACTGCAAGATGCTATCCTATCAATATGGGCCAACATTTCTAAAGAATGCTTTCAGCACCTTGTTGAATCAATGCCACGTAGAATTAAGGCAGTTCTGAAGGCGAAAGGGGGTTAAACACAGTATTAGTATGGTGTTCCTAACAATCCTTTAGGTGAGTATATATCCTGAAGCTATCATTAATGATTCTCAAGTAACTTATTTCTCAGAAGATACGCTGGCGATTGGAAGGGCCTTATAAGCAGCCTATCTATGGGGGGTCGGCCTGAGGCCGGAGACACACTGGCTGCGTGGCGTGAGCGTGGCGTTTCTGTTGCGTGTCAGCTGCGTGGCGGCTGCGTCGCGTTTTCTGTGTCTTTGCACACCAGAAGCGTGTCTGACGCGACGCGGCGCTGCGTGGCGTACACGAATACATATTCGCTATATGTGACATAGAGGGAGGGCGCCGACAGACCAGTCTACATTTGGATTACTGTTGCTCTTGCCTTTACGACAACAATTTAAACTTTTATCACGCATCTTCCAAAATCCGAAAAATAGGGAAACATGCGGCTGTCTGTTTATTTCAATAACATTTACAAATTTTGTGTAGCTTTAAAGAGCCTATATTTAGCCTACCTGATGTTGGACCGTCACTCAGAAGACACACTACGATGTTATTGTAGCCTATCCTAACTTTATATCCTTCTGAGGCCCAGAAAGTTTTTTTCAAAGATTTTTTTTTTTTTTTTTTCATGTAATCACATTGTTAAGAGCATTAGAAACAAATGAAAATATATATAGGCTATATTTTATTCATATGCTATGACCTCTGTAGTGGACACCAGGACTCGACTGTTTAAAAAATAAAATGACATGAAATTATATAGGCAAAAATAATGGGATTAAAAAAAAGAAAGACATTTATATCTGAATTTATGTCAAAACCTAGATTTACAAACATCAAAATGTAATTTATTAATATGTATTCGTGTACAAAATGACATATAAACATCTTTTCCTATACTATTTTGCCTGCAAACGCTTCCAACACGCTTGCGTGTCGCGTGAAAAATAGGCGTCGGTTCTATTTCTAGCATGCACGCGTTTTCCGCGCGGCTCATGCCGCGCCTGAGACGCGCGTGTCACGCAGGCAGTGTGCAAGCTCTAACCTGTTAACATGGGAGCCGAAATAAAAACGGACACGCCACGCAGCTGAGACGCTCACGCCACGCAGCCAGTGTGTCTCCGGCCTGAGGCATCACAGATTCTAAATGTCTTCATTGTTCCCCTCTCTCTGAAAATAGGTCTATGTGGCAAATTTTTTACAGATAAAACTCAAGGATATATTGAACATGTATATTAACATGTGTGGGATGAAGTGTGAGACGCCCAAATTTCAAAGTTCTTTACATGATAAATAAAAAATATACTTTAAGTTCAAGTCAAGTTTTTTCACAGTCCATCGATGTAGCACAGGGATGGGCAACTTCGGTCCTGGATGGCCACTGTCCTACAGACTTTAGCTTCAACCCTAATCAAACACACCTGAACAAGCTATTTGAGGTCTTCAGGATTACTAGAAAGTTACAGGCAGGTGATTTTTTTCAGGGTTGGAGCTAAACTATGTAGGACAGTGGCCCTCCAGGACCGACGTTGCCCATCCCTAATGTAGCATATTTGTTTTTTTTTATTAAGACTTTAAATAATTAATTGAATTGAATTTAAAACATCTTATAAAAGACATATTTTAAACTTTTAAGATTATACTTTGAAATAAATTTAGCACTAACAAAACATTCACAATATCTCGTTCTGATCACTGTACACGCCCTTCTGACTCAGACTGTCAAACGCTCATAAGCTATATCATAACTACTACTACCGTACTAACGCTTATAAACTCTATCACAAGGTGACCGAAGATGAGAAAATAAGGTATCTCGATTTCACCAGTCTCTATCCCTTTGATGGTAGGTCATCATTGATCATTTTTAAACACCTGTTGTTTTTCAGGATACACACGGCAATAAATTACTATCCTGATGTGGGAATCCTGAAAAACAGCAGCTGTTTAAAAAATACTCAATGAAGACCTCACCCTCTCTCTCTCTCTCTCTCTCTCTCTCTCTCTCTCTCTCTCTCTCTCTCTCTCTCTCTCTCTCTCTCTCTCTCTCTCTCTCTCTCTCTCTCTCTCTCTCTCTCTCTCTCTCTCTCTCACTCACACTCACACACACACACACACACACACACACACACACACACACACGCCTCTCTGACTGCTGCTTTGAGAGACACGGTGTGAAAAGAGGCCCTTCAGGAAAAAAACAGACCATAGGATATATGGACGCAGTGACCGTAAAGACTTTTAAGATTGTAAGATGATTTTTATTTTTGTGATCCGTTCATAACCTGTATGTTTTCTTCATCTCTCTATAAATGTCAGATGACCTCATTGCAATTTTTGTCAGCCATTCATAAGCTGTATGTTTTCTTCAAATCTCTATTAAAAAATGTCAAATGTTTTATTTTTTTAAAATTGGTTCGGTAGATTTTTAGTAAGATACATATTTTATATTATATATTTTATTTTATCAGCATTTCATTTATTTCATTTTAAAGAACTGAATGGTTCTCTTACGAGAGGTTCTCTCGTATTGCGTAAGTTTAGCTTACGCTACGGGAAAGATTCATCTTCTCAAGATATTGAAGCCAAAAAATTATCCTTAATTTTGTATTCATTGTCAACGCAGTGCAGCAGCTAGCAGACCTAGAGCAGGCCATCTCGCGTGCTCATTGGCTGCCCTGCTGGCATCTGTTGCAGCCTACCAGTGAGCCCCGCGTGACGTCACGCCCAATGAAGGGCGCTCGCGCCTTCATAGCGTCACAGCCCGCCAGAATGGGCGTGGCTTAGCGTATAAAAGAAGGGGGCTGTAGACTGACTTCCCTGATTTTTCGACTCTTCAGCGAGCTCTTCGCATCGCTGGATCAAAAAGAAGCCACCGCCGTCGAGCAGCGAACAGCCAGCTTAGGACAGCGCTGAGGAAGCCAGCCGTCTTCGCCACCTTCAGCCATCCGTGCAAACTACGCTATCCGGCGACGTATCCTTTTTTCCTTGCAAACTCTCTATTTCTAAAAGAGCGCGAGCATCTTTTTTAAGATGCTTCGCACTTCCTGTGGCTCGTGCGCTTCCGCTGTCGACCCTACGGGCTCGACTCGAAGTTTTCAACCCCGATGCAGCCACTCCGCCCTCTGTGGGACTGCGCAGGAAGAAGGCAGCCGGAGCCCGTGGCCACAGCGACGCGCTCGCCGGAGGACCTCCCTCGAGCCCCGCTTTCGCCTTCCCCGCCTGCCCTCCCCGACGCGCAGCTGCCGCTCACGAGCCTCACTGCCGTCGCGTCTGAGGAGGAGGCCGAGGAACACGCCACGAGAGACTGCTGCTCCATCCTGGCATCGGACAGGCTCCTCGTCCATCCAGGAATCCAGCCGTTCCCGCCCTGGAGCTGACGCGGAACTTATGCGCCTGCTGACGCAGGCCATCGACCGCCTCGGGATCGAGTGGTCGCTGCCGAAGGAACCCGCGCCGAACAGGCTCGACGACTGTTTCCTTCAAAGTCACCGCCGTGCAGCTTCAGCGAGCAGGCCCGCTCCATTCCTGCCAGAACTTCACACGGAGCTGACGAAGTCGTGGAATGCACCATTCTCCTCGAGACTTCAGTCCCAGGCCTCCGCGTCGCTCTCCCAAGTGGACGGCGCCGCCGAGAAAGGGTACATGGCTATTCCCCCTGTGGGATCTGATCTGAGAAGCGCGACGCATCTCTCTCTCTGCGCCATCAAGACCGCAGCTCAAGCCATCGGACGAGCCATGGCCGCGTTGACTGTAACAGAGAGGCACCTCTGGTTGACGCTCGCGGATATAAGGGAAGCTGAGCGAGCCACCTTCCTGAACGCGCCGCTCTCCCCCACTGGTGTCTTCGGCCCAGCGGTAAACGGGATCGTTGACCGTTTCTCTGAGGTACAAAAGACCACGCAGGCCAATGAACCTCTTCCTGCCGCGACGCTCGAGCTCCGCTACAGGCCGCTCTCGCGAGAAACAAAGCCAGCCTCCTGTAGGAACTAGCACCCAGCGTCTAGCACAGCCTTCGCAGCGGCGTCAGGGCGGCCGCCCTAGGTCGCGCTCAGACAGCCGTCACAGACCGCCGCCCCCCAGGGGGCCTCGGCAGATCACGCTGAAGTCTGAGCACGCGAAGTCCTCCTAACAAAGAGAGAGAAAAGCGTGTCCCGCTGCGGCCTTACCGCCGTTAAAGTTTATTTCCCTGTCAGTCCCCTTCAAACAGGCTACTGCAGTGGTTCATTTAGCAGCCAACGAGCCGGTTTGTCCACCCTCTCGCCTGCACACAAACGCCGTTTTCACGGCGACCCAGAGAAATCTCAAAAAGAGCATTATGTCTGGTCCAGCTCACGCCGTCAGTGTTTTAAGTGTAGTGAAAGTGCCCACGCCCCAGTGTTCACCCCTACACACCAGCACTTCAAATATCGTGTCACCCACAGAGCACACTCTCATAAAGCGCAGAAAAGCCGCTCGAGTGTTGAATATAAGAAATGTGTCCACAGGTCTGTGCCCACTATCTGCCCGCTCTGTTACACGGTCAAGAAAGCAGGTTATGAATGTAAGTCTCGTGCCCGCCAGAGAGCGTTCACGCTTACTAACACAAACCTCCCCCCAGGCACCGCCCGCGCGTTTAAGTGCTATCACAAAATGCAGGGCATTAATAAGACGCTCCCCATCCATTTTGATCGGGACGTCAAATACACTTGTAAGTCTCGTGCCCGCGCAAACGCGCTCACGCTTACAGGACGCTTTTCCGCCCAAAGCGCCGCTCGCGCGTCAAAAAGTGAGGAGAAAAGGTTCCCCATCCCTTATGATTGGGACATCTCACATAAATCAGCCGGTTTCGGCTTTCAGCGAGCAGCCGTTGCCCAGAACAGAGAGCACACGCGCCACGCTTTCAGCTCCGGTTCAGTTTCACAAGCCCGCAAACGGCGGCGATCTGAACCCGGAGGCCATTCGCCCCCTAGCGGCTCACATAGTTGCGTGGTAAACTATCCCAGGGATTTCAGAATGGGTGCTGAGCACAATAAAGCAGGGCTATACACTTCAATTCATTTGCCGTCCCCCGCGCTTTCGAGCCCAGAACCGCGACGATAGTGAATGCGGAAGTAGCACACCTACTTCACGCAGAAATAGCAAAGCTGCTGTGCAAAGGGGCTATAGAAAAGGTGCCACCTTCTCTTAGCGAGTCAGGCTTTTACAGCCGTTATTTTCTCGTACCCAAGAAGGACGGAGCCTTCAGACCTATCCTAGATCTGAGACATTTGAACAGAGTGCTTGCGAAAAGACCGTTCAAAATGCTTGCGACCAGGAAAATCCTCGCGCACGTTCACCCGAGGGACTGGTTTATTTCTCTAGATCTGAAGGATGCCTATTTTCAGATTCAGATAATACCCCGTCACAGGCAATTTTTGAGATTCGCCTTCGACGGTCAGGTATATCAATACACCGTCCTGCCGTTCGGCCTGTCTCTAGCACCCCGTACGTTTACGAAGTGCATGGACGCGGCGCTCGCCCCCCTGAGAAGTCAGGGGCTGCGAATAATGAACTATCTGGACGATTGGCTGATTTTGGCACAGTCAGAGACAGAGCTGCTATCTCACAGAACAGTGCTTCTCAGTCACCTGGAAAGCTTGGGTCTCACGGTCAACTGGACCAAGGGCTCATTACTGCCCAGCCAGTCAATTTCCTTTTTAGGAATAGAACTGGACTCGGTGACCATGTCGGCTCGTTTATCGACACAGCGCGCGCGCCGTGTTCGCCACCTAGCCACGTCTTTCCAGAAGGACAGCTTTCTCCCTTTGAAAACATTTCAAAGGATGTTGGGCTGTATGGCATCAGCTGCAGCGGAGCTTCAGCTTGGCCTACTGCGCATGCGCCCGCTCCAACGCTGGTTGAATGCTCGCGGGTCCCGCCAAGCTTGGGTTTCTGGCGGTCAGAAAATCAGAGTGACTTAGACCTGCATAGCGGCTCTGCAGCCCTGGTTAGCGGCCGACTGGTACCAGCAGGGAGTGATGATGGGAACCGAATAATGACTTATCAAAGTCATTTCGACAGACGCGTCCAACTGGGGTTGGGGCGCGCTGTTCGAGGGCAGACCGGTCTTCGGCCAGTGGTCAGACCAAGAGAAGTGTTTTCACATAAACTGTCTGGAAATGATAGCGGTCGAGAACGCGCTGAAGCGATTCCTCCCGTTCATACAGGACCAACATGTTCTTGTCCGCTCGGACAACATGTCTGTGGTATCCTATGTAAACCGTCAGGGCGGTGTCAGATCCAGACATCTCTGCAATCTGACGGAACGCCTCCTTGTTTGGTCTCAGATGCACCTGCGCTCGCTGAGGGCGCGCATGTGCCTGGCCATTTGAACGACGGCCCAGACAAACTGTCCAGGGACAACGTTCCCCCAGGGGAATGGTCCCTGCACCCCCAAACGGTCCAGAAACTGTGGCGTAGGGCTGTAGTCAAGACCACCTTTGTCGAGTCCAAGAGAAGTCCAAGACCAGGACTAGTCGAGTCCAAGTCAAGACCAAGTCCAAAAAGGTTCGAGTCCGAGTCAAGACCGAGTCCAGGACAAGAAAAAAAAAAGTCTTATGCATGACATTATCAAGAAGACTATCATTTTGGGTTATTATTTGTTGATCTAAAAGCAAAAACAGTGTCACAACACCCAGGATTTTTAAGTATAGACATTCCCCTTGATATCATATATTATATAATCTTCTAATCTAAAGAAAACAGAATGATGACATATGGTGATACCTCATAATAGCAGTGTGAGAACTGATATACAAACACCAACCCACTACCCATTAACACTGCTAGGTACTAGTACTGAGCATTTGAGCAACTAAATGACAATATAGCTACACTCCAGTAAAATATATATTTATAATTTCTTCACGTTAAACCGAACTTTTATTTTGACGGGTTTCTGAGTGTATCTGACGATGAAATGCTGGAGATGAACGCGCGTGTACTTGAGTATGTGTAGTACATGAACCTGCGCCACTCATTTGCAGAGACACGCTGAACAATCAGACTTAGTTTGATAGCAGTCTTTAATATTCACAGTCCATATAGCAATTTGATATTATGACCACCAATGAATAGACAGATCTGTTATTTCAGCTATGCGCCGGTATTGCAGTAGCAAATAGTAGAAAATAATAAATCACACATGCGCAGGTCGTACTTGTCAATGACGTGCACTGCAATCTGCGGAGGTTCCTGGGGAAGTCTGCGGGAAGCAAACTACACTAATTTGTTACTGGGAACATAATAAAGACACCTGGACTGGACTCGGTCGAGACCAAAAGCCATATTTGGCAAGACGAGTGGCCGAGACCGAGACAAGTCCGAGTCCGAATACAAGCGAGTCCGAGACCATAGAAAACCGGTCTCGAGTCCGGACTCGAGTCCAGGACCGGACTCGAGTACTACAGCCCTGCTGTGGCGCCTATTCGGCAGAGCGGAAGTCGACCTATTTGCGTCAAAAGACAACGCTCAATGCCCGACGTTCTTCTCGAAAAACGAGGACGCGCTGGCCCAGGTTTGGCCCAGCCTCCTGCTATATGCTTTCCCTCCGGTCTCTCGGTTACCACAGGTGATCAAGAGAATCAGGGAAACGCGCCACTCGGTGCGTAAACTCGGTAAATAAACTTAATTTATATACCTTTAAAGAACAGCATGTTTTTTCAACTCTAGTTCATTTGAAGTATTTATTTTAAATACTTTTAAATGAACATCATTTTTTCAACTTTTGTGAGAGATAAACTTCCACACAGTGCCCAGCAATGCGCTCTGGAATGCGGAGGTAGGGGGATCCTGCGACACACATTCTATATAACCCTTCTTGACAGCGTCTTCAAACATTCATCAAAACCATCCGTCCAAACGTACTTGGTTACTAACGTAACCTCGGTTCTCTCTAGAGAGGGAATGAGTACTGCGTAATATCTTACGCTATGGGGAAAACTTCTTTTCCACGAGATATTGAAGCCAAAAATTATCCTTAATTTTGAATTAATGTAAAACGCTGTGCAGTAGCATGCAGACATAGGCAAGACGGCTTGCGCGCCTATTGGCTGCCCTGCGGCAACAGCAGCAGCCTATCGAGAGAGCCTCTGCGTGACACATACCCAATGAGGGCATTTCGCGCCCATTTTTGTCACGTCCCGCCAGGAAGGGCGTGGTCTCGCCCTATAAATATAGCTCGATTAGGCTGGTACAACTGGTTTTCATCGCCGAAGCGAACCAGAGCTGTGTATGCACGGCAAGATACGCAGTACTCGTTCCCTCTCTAGAGAGAACCGTGGTTACGTTAGTAACCGAGTACGTTCTCTTACGAGAGTATCTCTCGTACTGTGTAATATCTTACGCTATGGGGAACACAATGCAAAACGCCGTGCGTACTGGGATCCAACACCAAAGTCCCAAGGGCAGTAGCCCGAGGCTCATATAGTGTCATAATCTCATAATCACCATACACTCACAGAGAGTCGGTCGGAGAAGAGAGAATCATTTCCCATGAAATAGCATCCTACAGGAGCTAGTTATGTTAACAGGGTTTCACGCAGAGAGGGTGAACATGTTCAGCCTGAACTGGGTAATAGTACGGGTTATTCAACATCCATGGAGCTGTTTTATCGCTCAGCGAGCGATGCACAAGCAAAGCTCAGCATCTGGGCCGGCACTGCGGGGCAGATAGCACTGAATTCTATACAGACAGAAGCTTGGCTTGTAAGGCGGGAACCTCTAGTTTGTAAAACCTTATAAATGTAGACGGCGAGGCCCAGCCCGCGGCCGTACAGATATCGGCCACGCCTCTCGTGGAGTGCGCTCTGACACCCAAAGGACACTGCAGGCCCTTAGAAGTGTAAGCCAGTGCTATGGCGTCGACTATCCATCTGGATAGGCTCTGTTTTGATGCGGCCAGTCCCTTGGAGCGTCCGCCAAACAAAACGAAGAGCTGCTCAGTCTGTCTGAAGACCGACGAGCGGGACACATAAGCTCTCAGTGCCCTGACAGGGCAGAGGAGACTCGCATCCTTCTCCTCATCACGAACCGGGGGGGGGGGGGGGTGCGCACAGGGAAATAACCTGGGCCCTGAACGGTGTGTTGAGGGATGTGGGCACGTACCCGTGCCTTGGTTTGAGTATGACTTTTGAGTCATTAGGCCCAAACTCTATGCATGACGCGCTTACCGAAAGCGCTTGTAAGTCCCCTACGCGTTTCACTGAAGCGAGAGCCATAAGGAATACCGTTTTGAGAGACAGATGTTTCATGTCTGACAAATAGATTGGCTAGAATGGGGCACCTTTCATGGCTTCCAAAACCGTAGAAAGGTCCCACACAGGGACTGAGGGGGGTCTGGGAGGATTCAGCCTCGGAGCTCCCCTGAGGAATCGCACGACCAGGTCGTTTTTCCCCAGTGACTGGCCAGACGTCGGTTTTGCAAACGCCGCTATGGCATTGTTTCTGGACAGACGGTCTGGTCCCAGATTCAGGCGACCAGGCACATGCGCTGCTTTCAGTGAAAGCAGGTTGTGCTGAGCCCAGACCAGGAGGCGTTCCGTCAGCCTGTAAAGGTTTCGGGACCTGACGCCACCCTGGTGATTTATGTATGCCACCACTGACATGTTGTCCGACCGGACTAAGACGTGGCGGCCTTTTACCTGGGGACAAAAGCGCCATAGCGCGTTGTCGACTGCCAGAATTTCAAGACAGTTTATGCGTAGGAGCTTTTCCCGTTCTGACCACTGGCCGAAGAACGGTCTGCCCTCGAGAAGCGCTCCTCATCCCGAGGTGGAGGCGTCCGTGGACACCACCGTCACACTCGAGGGAGTCCCCAGACTCACGCCTGACTGATACCAGTCGGCTATTTTCCAAGGTTCCAGAGCTGAAACGCATTTCATGTCGACCCTGAGGTGAAACAGACCAGAGGTCCATGCCCGGGGTCCAACTCGCACTTTCAGCCATAACTGCAGTGGGCGTATGCGAAGCAGGCCCAGTTGGAGTACTGAAGATGCCGAGGCCATGAGGCCCAGCATTTTCTGAAACCTTTGAGCGGGACTACAGAGCCGCGGCGAAAGGATTTCGCAGCGCGCTGAATGTCCAGTTCTCACTCTGGCGACAGACGTGCTGTCATAGACAGCGAGTCCAGCACTGTTCCCAGAAAATAGATTTTCTGGCTGGGGAACAGAGAACTCTTCGCCCAATTGACTGTGAGACCCAGATTCTCGAGATGCTCGAGTAATGTGGTTCTGTGTTCTAAGAGCTCTGAATGTGATCGAGCTAGAATCAGCCAATCGTCCAAGTAGTTCAAAACTCGCATGCCCTGAAGTCTCAGGGGTGCAAGGGCCGCGTCCATGCACTTCGTAAATGTACGGGGTGCTAGGGATAGGCCGAACGGTAGGACTGTGTATTGATATGCCTGGCCCTCGAAGGCGAATCTCAAGAATCGCCTGTGACGTGACGCTATTTGTATTTGGAAATAGGCGTCTTTCAGATCTATTGACATGAACCAGTCTCCCTGGCGCACTTGCGCGAGGATTTTCCTGGTTGTCAGCATTCTGAACTGGCGCTTCAGAAGCACTCTGTTCAGCTGTCGCAGATCTAGAATGGGTCTGAGACCCGCGTCTTTTTTCGGTACCAGAAAATATATGCTGTATAGCCCGCCTTCGCTCTGAGCCTGAGATAAAGGTTCTATGGCCCCTTGCTCAGCAGTTTCACTATTTCGGCTTGAAGTAGATGAGAGTTCGTTGTTTACCATGGTTTCGACTCGCGCCGTGTAACGGCAGGGACGTCGAGCGAACCGTAGCGAATAGCCTCTTTTTATAGTGTTCAACACCCATTCTGATACCCCGGGAAGCTTAGCTGACTGTATGTGTGTTGGTTTCGTTTTACAGAAAACGTGGGTTGTGGGCACATTCACTACATTTAATGCACAATGACATGAGTCGATCTCATTTGTGCGTGCCCTGCACTGTGGCGGGCTGTGTTTGTGTGTAGAAATGAACACTGGGCTGTGGGCATTTTTATTACACTCATAACACCATCGGCTGTGGCCGGAATACCAGAAAATACACTGCTTATATGATTTTTCTGGGTCGCCGTGCAAACGGCATTTTTGTGCAGGCAAGCGGGCCATGGTACCGGCTTGTTTACTGCAAAATACACTGGAACAGTCGCATTTTCTTGGAACTGAACGAGCGAAAGGTTTGGTGCAAGTCTGGCCACGGCGAGACTAAATTTTTATCTGCTGCGAGACCTGGGATCGAACACGGGTCTCCCGTGCGAAGGCTTTGGGTTTCGCCACTGAGCCACAGGGGGAAACGACAAAAGCTTGAAATAGCTCGAGCAGATAAGAGAGCGTCATCACAGTTTGTGTGTGTTGGCGTTTGCTTGCAGGCGTGCGTGTTATACAACAGGCTCATTGCTGCGATATTGACATTTTCAGCCGCTCAAACTAAGAGGAGCTGAGAAATGTTTGAGAAATGGAGATTGGTCCAGCCTCGGTGGGACTAAAAACACACTCTTTCCTCATTTCGCCGGTGACGCATGCCCACGGGGGGCGGGGTAGCTTTCTTATAACGTAAAGAAAGCTAGCCGCGGTTTTAATGCTGGCCCGTTTCCCTGACGAATCGCGGGCAGAAGGGGGAGATCCACAGAGCTCGCCCAATCCTCACTGTCCGACGCCAGGATAGAGCAGCTGGCCTTCTCTACAGATGCAGCAATCTCGTCGTCATTAATGGTGGAAGCGGCGGCGCGCGGCGGCCGTTATCCGTCAGCGAGCGACTCGACTGAAGCTGGTGAAGCTGGCGAGCGAACCGGCGAGCTATCACGGGCTGGAGAAGGCTCGGGCTGTTTCGTCGACCTCAATGGTGGAAGCGGCGGCAGACGGCGGCCGCTGTCCGTCGGTGAGGGACTCGAGCGATGCTGGCGGGCGAACCGGCGAGCTTTGGCGGGCAGGAGAAGGCTCTGGGCCGCGCTGGGCACGGAGCTTTTACGGCGCGGTGCTACAGCGGGCTGAAGTGCAGGCTCTGAGAATGATGCCAGGCGAGTCCTCAGTCACCATCGGCAGTAGCTCACAGTGAGGGCATCCGCCGTCGACGAGAGCGAGCCGCATGATTCTCACCCAGGCAGGAAACGCAGATGACATGGCGATCCTCTTCACTGAGTGTGGCTCGGCATGAGCCGCAGGATCTATGCATCTTGAAAAAGACGCAGCTCTTTTAGGAGAGGGAGAGAGACAGCGGCGAACACACACACACTCTTGCAGAAAAGGATATTATGCCGGAAAGCGTAGCAGGTACGGCGGCTAAAGGCGGCGATGCCAGCGACTTCAGACTCAAGGCTCGTCCCGCTGTATGCTTTTCTCAGACGGCGTGGCTTCTCACTCCGGATCCAGCGATGCGGTGATGCTTCGCTGAAGAGATGAAAATCAGTTGTACCAGCCTAATCGAGCTATATTTATAGGCCGAGACCACGCCCTTCCTGGCGTGACGTGACAAAAATGGGCGCGAAATGCCCTCATTGGATATGTGTCACGCAGAGCCTCTCTCGATAGGCTGCTGCTGTTGCCGCAGGGCAGCCAATAGGCGCGCAAGCCGTCTTGCCTATGTCTGCATGCTGCTGCACAGCGTTTTACATTAATTCAAAATTAAGGATAATTTTTGGCTTCGATATCTCGTGGAAAAGAGGTTTTCCCCATAGCGTAAGATATTACGCAGTACGAGAGATACTCTCGTAAGAGAACTACATAACGCATGACTAGGAAAGCCAATAGGTCAAATCTTCTGTCAAAAGTATGACATATAATAGGGAGAGTTAATAGGCCAAACTAACTGTCAAGAACACATGATCGATGGTTCACAAGGTCAAAGGTTTATCCCCAACCCCTACACCGGAAGGTCAACCTGTCAATCAAATAGGCCATCAATCATTTTGACACATGCCGTGGTGTATTAACTACTATTATATCTCTAGGTAATGAAGCCTATTAAAAAAAAAAAAAATCGTATAAATATATTACATAAAAAAACGTATAGGCCTATATAAATATATATTTTGAAAAAGGACCAGGGGCCATTCATTTTGCCAGGGGTTCGCCTTTGATTGGGGGCTGCTACTATTTGCTTAAGCTTTTAAAACGTAGAAGTTTGACAAAGGCGTGATAGGCTACATCAATTTTATGTGGATAAGTAATAATAATAATAATTCGTTACATTTATATAGCGCTTTTTCTGGGACCTCAAAGCGCTTCACATATGGTAGGGGAATCTCCTCAACCAGGCATATTAATAAAGGCATATTTTGTACATGTTCTCATAAGGCCAAGGAAATATGTCATTTTAACGAGATCTCCTTATTACGACATAATTGAGTGGAAAAAATATGTATGCGGCAGCAATGTATCACCATAACTTAGAGCTACGTTACAAACTACATGAAAGGTCATTTTCAAAAATCCATAATTGGGGCCCTTTAAACTATGGCAGGAATACAGCGAATAGTTGTTAGATTTATTATATCTCTGGTTTTCAATTCTGGTCCCCCTGGCCTGGGGACCCACCGCTCTGCAGGTTTTGTACGTCTCTAATAACTGACACAGTCAGTGCAGTTTATGGAGCTGTAATGATGATCTGAATCAGATGTGTTAAATAAGGGTGACATACAAAATATGCAGAGTGGTGGGTCAGGTTTCCATTACACGAGAGTAGATGTTAAAACTTCATGCTGATTTGTACTCGGCTTTCGCCAAGATAAGAACTAAGACGTAGCTTTACAGTAAACTATGCTTCTCCATCCATTTACGCTTGGCCTGGGAAATGGCCTTTATACACCTCATCCTCTCCTCCTGCTTTCGCACCTCGTTGACTACCAGCTTCCTCCTTTGAGCTGGGCCTGCCTTGTGCCATTTAGGAGGAGCTAAACTGAGCCCAAAACCCCCTCTTCCATGCTGCACCTGTCCCACGATATCCCCAATTTGAAGGGCAGCCTTTGCCTCTACAACAGAATTCTTTGCTGACCACTTTCTACCAGTTTTTAACACAGGTGCTGCCTCCCTTACACATTTGTTGCGTGACTCTACTAAGGTCATTTCCAGTCTGACCTTGGCACACTTAAACTCCTCGGTTAAAGCAGAGACTGGCAGCTGCAATATTCCTTTACTATAAAGTCCCACTCTGCTGAGGCAGCGTGGAACTCCCAACCATTTCCTGATGTATGAACTTATCAACGCTTCCAGCTTATCCACTGTTGTCAAAGAAACGTCGTACACGGTCAGTGGCCACAGCAACCTCGGCAGTAGACCAAACTGAAAGCACCAGAGTTTTAGTTTGCCAGGTAGAGCACAGCTGTTTATGCTCTTCAACCCTTCCACTGCTTGTCGTCTAACTTCTCCCACCCGAACTGTGTCCTTTAGATCCCCATTGTACCATCTCCCAAGACTTCCCTGGCTTCTCAGAAACTGTTGGTATTGCCTTACCATTAATGAAGAATCTTTTATCTACTACCTTTCCTTTAACTATCGAGATGCTCCTTGATTTAGAGGGCTTAAATTGAATTCGTGCCCATTCAATATTATCTGTTAACTTCCCCAATAACCGATTAGTGCAGGCTACTGTTGTAGTCATGGTTGTCATGTCATCCATGTATGCTCTGATTGGTGGTAGTCGCATCCCAGAAGCCAAGCGCTCTCCTCCTACTACCCATCTTGATGCCCTAATGATTACTTCCATTGCCATGGTAAAAGCCAGTGGAGAAATGGTGCATCCTGCCATTATTCCAACCTCTAGGCATTGCCATGCAGTGCTGAATTTTGGAGTTGAGAAACTGAATTGCAAATCTCCAAAATAGGCTTTCACTAAATTTGTTATTGACATTGGTACTCTGAAAAAATCAAATGCTGCCCAAAGAAGCTCATGTGGCACTGAACCATATGCATTAGCCAAATCTAGGAATGTCACATGGAGCTCCTTCCTCTCCTTTATAGCTGACTGAATTCGTTGCCAGTTAACATTGATGTGTTCTAAGCATCCTGAGAACCCTGGAATGCCCGCTTTTTGAACTGAGGTGTCAATGAAGCCATTCTTTAATAGGTAGGTGGACAATCTCTGGGCAATAATGCTGAAGAAAATCTTACCCTCAACGTTTAAAGCATTCAGCAACGTTCAGCAGGAGGACCAGGATTGAAATCCACTGATCTATACAAAGATTCTAGAACAACAACAACAACACAACAAATTAATAGTACTAATAGACAGAATGATCATACTAGTACTTACACTGCACAGGGAATGCTTCTCTGAGGTCTGGAGGTGGGAGAACTTTTCCCTTTGATTTTCTATGTATAAACAAGAGCATGTTGTCATAATTTTGTCTTTTAGTATAAAAGACAAATCTAGACTTTCATTATTACAGACAGTTATCAAGAACATATGTAGCATAATGTAATAGCTGCACATAATGTAAGAAGTATTACATTATTATTGTAATAAAATGTTCATGTTCATATTGTAATAATTTTCTCAAAACGTAATAAAATCGAGCTCATAATGTAGTAATTTTTACATTATGACAAATGTATTACATTATAAACTCACCAGAAACATTTCATAGTTTCATAATTGTAATAGCTTTTAAAACATAAAAAATATTAGTATTCCCTTAAAGTATATTTTTAAAAAAGTCTTACACTACCTGCGAAATGCAACAGATTAAAATATTCATGCAATTATTATTATTAATTAAACATAAAGCATTGGTTTTCCTTTACAGTAGGCTACAAAACAATATCAGATGACGCTCAGCTGATTGGTTACACCACCATCTCCAATCAAATAAGCTCATTCTACGAATGCTCCAGTCTGTCGCACAGACAACACCCACCTCCACCCCTTCACCTCCTAGCATCTTCATAATAGAGCAGTGGATTCTGTATAGAAACTCTATGTACGCAATCATTCTGTTACAAAGCGACCCCCTCTCCCCCCGTAAGAAAATTTTGTGCATTTTAAATGTTAAATTCCAAAATTAAAAGCTCCCACCCATATTCAGTGTGCAAATTGAACAAAGAAAAATTCAAACCTCTTTTAGTTACAGTGTCTGTCTACATTACACTACTACATAATAATAGTTAGCCTATAATATTAATCCCATGAGAGTAATAGCCGTAGGCTATATTGTATCAAACAAATGCACTGAAAAATAAAGGAAACTTTCATAATTAGTTTTGTACAAATTTCTATAGGCCTACTTGAAAGTAAGTTAATTGGAAGTAACCCAGCGCAGCCAATTAAGCAAAACAAAACACAACGAATGGCCCGTCGATGTACGAGTTCTATGGGCAGTTAAGACAAAAAATAAATAAATAATAAAATAAATAAAAGTATGAGATGTATCGGCCCAAAAAGCACCCACCGCATCTCCCGGTAGTCCCGATGGCCAGTAGCCTACATGCCTGTGCACAATACTAAGTGTAGTAGTAGGGGATTTTCTTTTCCTTTTTTTGCAGTTACGCTTATATGGGAATGGGTGGATGAGGTAATTAGGGCCAGTGTATTTAAGTCAAGGGGGTAATCCACCAGCCGGAAACTGAAGCTTCGCTTGGGGGCCGCCATTGTAGCAGACCATCACCTCCTGTTAGCATTCCATTGTAGTGGTGGGCAGATCGAGGCTTCATGAAACAATAAAACAGTTGAAGCAAATGTGCCATATTGTGTCGAGGCTTCGAAACAATCCGACACCCGTCTCAACGGTGACACCTAGTGGTCACTTGCAGGTGTTGATCTGAAGCAACCCTGACAAGGAGCCATTCATTTTTGTTTTTGTTTTTTTATTGTATTTTTCTAATACGTGAAGCTTGTAACCTGTAGGCTCCTCACTGTGCATAATTTTATTTTGGTCATGAAAAAAGGAATATTAATAAAACAAATCAAGCCACAATGTCTCACTTCTTTTATAGATTTGTATTCAAAAATATAAATTTCTCTGCTGTCAAAGGACTTAGGGTGTACTCACACTAGGCACGGTTGCCATGAACCTGGCCCAAGTACGATTGTCCCCCCTCCCCACTCCCCCTCTGGCCTGCACTCACATAGGGTTTCAGCATTCGTGCCGGAGCACGCTTACGTCATTATGGTGCGACGGTTTCGGGATAAACAAGAAGAGCGGCGCTCTCTGAACAGAATTAGTCCATCGCTCTGTTTTCTTTGTGGATAATTTTGTGTCGTTTGGTCCACGGTGGTCCACAGCCTGTTGTTAAACAGATGTGTCGCCTTAGTGGCGCGAACATTTTCACGTAATCGTGCTGCTCGTATGAGGAGGTTTGCAAGGTGTTGGTTTTGGAGCGTCGCAAAACCATGACGACACGCGTCCTGTTCCGTGCTCCAGCACGGTTAGCGCTAACACTGCATGCGAACTGCGCCCGAGTCCAACTGAACCGTGCTCTGGCCCGCCTCTTCCAAGCGGGCCAGAGCCGGCTAATCGAGCCGCGCCAAGGCACGGTTCGGAGCACTCACACTAGTCAAACGAACCGCGCTTTGGTGGTCAAACGCACTCGGGCACGGTTCAAACTGGCTAGTGTGAGTACACCCTTAGTCTACTTTTTCTTTTTTTTACAGATAATTTCTCCAGCCTTTGAAAAAATCCTCTCACAAGGGACACTTGTTTCTTGATTGTGCTGGTCATGGCTTTTTCTGAGGTAAATGTTACATTCTGTGACATAATTATTCTCTTGCACTTTTATTGACCTCTTTCCGTTGTTGAAAAAGACCGATTGATCGATATTATGTGTACCTTTCGGTGAGTTGTACTGTATCTTTAAATAAAAAGTAAGAGATGATCGGTTTACTTGAACTGAGGCACAGCGATCCGTCACGTCACATTTACAAGTGCCAAAACGGTATTTATTTTTTACGAGAGCGTGTGAAAGGTGTCAATTGCGTGTGTCACGTTGAATGAGTGAGAGTTGGCAGCCCTGCTTTTAGAAGGGGGATAAATTGTCAGCAGCGTTCCTACTTCCGCAATGCTTCTTCTCCATGTGAGGATTATTTACATTAGAGAGTGCGCACTGCGCCTCATGCACACAGTGCTTTTACATGTGGGGATTGTTTACATCAGAGTGCGCACGTGTTTTGCGCAGCATATACGCAGTGTTTAAGCGGTTGATGGAAAATAAGCTAATGCACGTTCTAAAAATCGTCTCTGTTACTGATGTAACCCTCATTCCCCGAAGAAGGGAACGGGAGACGTGACGTCAATGTGACGACGTTAGGGGACGTTAGGGGATCACTTCAGGGAGCCCTATCAACTTCGAGTATCTAAAGAACAAGCCAATGAACGTTGGCGTGCGTGACGTCGACGTGACGATGTTAGGGGATCCCAAGGAAAACGCCATCGGTAGCTGCCACATCCAGCGCCCTACGCAAGACTCTCAGACCCCCAACTGCTGGGGCGGAAGACCTGCGTAGAGGGAGTTCTACTGCTGTTCCATATACCCATACAGTGAACTCTTGGATAACACTGGGAAGCGTGCCTTTCCCGGGGAGAGGGATGCTGCGGAGCCACATCCTGCCCGAAGGGAGGTACCATGTGGAGGATACACATATGGACTGGCCGGTTGGGGCAGTACAACATATGGAATGTCACTGGGGTGGCTCCAGCCTAAGAAGGGGGAGGCTATACCAGACAGTGACGGCCGAGCGAGCTCTGCCAAGGGAAAGACACGGGCTCACCGCAGGGAGCTGGTAGTGGAAGAATACTCAAATGGGATCGCCGCAGGGATCCCACATATGGAACCCAGCCTAGCACAAGTTACACGAGCATACGAGCACTAGGCCTGGCGTCGGACGCTCCGCAACGTCTGACTGCTGAAGGGTTGTGGAGGAACTCACAGGGTTCGCCTGGATGGGGAACTCGAATGGAGCAAAAAAGCGCACGTATCCGCTCCGTGGAGGGGAGTGGCGCAGCAAACCGACACTAGAGCGGGAACTTCGGTGTTACCGGCTGGTTGAAGCGAGCACACAAGAAGAAACCGGCTCAACACGTAGGCTATAAAACCTAGCGAACGTGTTAGGTGTCGCCCAGCCAGCAGCTCTACAGATATCTGTCAGTGAGGCGCCGTGTGCCAGCGCCCAAGAAGAAGCGAAACTCTTAGTGGAGTGGGCTCTCAACCCGGGCGGGCAAGGCACGCCTTGGGCTTCGTAAGCCAAGGCGATGGCATCCACTATCCAGTGGGCCATCCTCTGCTTGGAGACAGCCTTTCCCTCTGGCCTCCATAACAGACGAAGAGCTAATCTGAGGTCCTGAGGCTTTGCGTTCTGTCCACGTACAGGCGCAGAGTCCACACAGTCCGCGCTCTGTGCCTGTACGTGGACAGAGAAAAGCCAGGGCTGGGTCTGCCTTTTCCGAAGGCAGCACTTGCAGGTTCACCACCTGGTCCCGGAAGGGAGTGGTAGGAACCTTGGGCACGTATCCGGGCTGGGGTCTCAGGATCACGTGAGTTATCCGGGCCGAATTCCAGGCACGATTCATCGACCGAAAATGCATGCAGGTCCCCAACCCTCTTGATAGAGGCCATGCAACCAGGAGAACTGTCTTACAGGACAAGATTTTTAACTCAGCTGATTGCAGAGGCTCAAAGGGTGGTCTCTGAAGTGCCGAAAGGACCAGAGACAAATCCCAGGATGGTATAGAGAGTGGGCGAGGAGGATTCAGTCTCCTCGCTCCCCTCATGAACCTGACGATCAGGTCGTGCTTCCCCAAAGACTTACCATCAATAGCGTCGTGATGTGCGGCAATAGCGGCAACATACACTTTAAGGGTGGAGGGAGACAGCCTTCGCTCCAACCCATCTTGCAGGAAGGAAAGCACGGCTCTGATCGAGCAAGATCGGGGGTTCTCCTCGTGAGAAGAACACCAATCAACGAATAGGTTCCACTTCAATGCATAGAGGCGCCTCGTAGAGGGGGCTCTAGCGGAAGTGATGGTGTCAACTACCGCTGGGGGAGGGTCACCTAGAACCTCCGCGTCCTGTCCAGGGACCAGACATAGAGCTTCCAGAGGTCTGGACGCGGGTGCCACAGGGTGCCCCGTCTCTGAGAGAGCAGGTCCTCTCTCAGAGGGATGGGCCAGAGAGGGGCTGTCGCGAGGAGCACTAGTTCCGGGAACCAGGTACAGTTGGGCCAACACGGCGCAACTAACAAGACCTGATCCTCGCCATCCCTGACAAGGTCTGTGCCAGAAGGCTCACTGGGGGAAACGCATACTTGCGAAGACCCCGGGGCCAGCTGTGTGCCAGAGTATCCGTGCCAAGGGTCCCCTCGGTCAGGGAATAGAACAACTGGCAGTGAGACGTGTCCGGGGCGGCGAACAGATTTATCTGTGCGGTCCCGAAGCGCTGGAAAATCAGCTGGACCACCTGGGGATGGAGTCGCCATTCTCCCGGTAGCACCTGCTGCCGTGAGAGCTCGTTGGCTGCACGGTTGAGCAGGCCCGGAATGTAAACGGCACGAAGCGACCTCAGATGCTTCTGACTCCAAAGGAGGAGATGGCGGGCGAGTTGTGACATGCGGCGGGAGCGTAGACCACCCTGACGGTTGATGTACGCAACGGTCGCAGTGTTGTCCGTACGGACCAGTACATGCTTGCCTTGTAGCGACGTTTTGAAGCGGCCCAACGCAAGATGTACTGCTAACAACTCGAGGCAGTTGATGTGCCAATGCAGTTGAGGCCCCGTCCACAGACCTGAAGCTGCATGCCCGTTGTACGTGGCCCCCCAGCCGGTGATAGAGGCATCCGTGGAGACCACAGAGTGCCTGGACACTTGTTCTAGGGTAGTGGTTCTCAACGGGGGCGGTACCGCCCCCCAGGGGGCGTTCAGAGAACAACGGGGGGGCGTTAGACGCAAGAGTCTTGAAAGGGGGGCGTTCAGGTGTTAATGGGGGGCGTTCACGAGTAACGCAAATTTGTGTTCATTTACTGTTATTCATTTTAAGCATTTAGTAATTTATTTGTAATAAACACTTTAAGTAGGCTATTTAAAAAGTGTTAGGACCATATATGTTAAATTATGTTGTAAAACATATGCGTAGATTGCGATGTCATATTGTGTGCGCGCGCGTCTATGGTGCGTGTGAAAGAAAACGTCAGCAGCGCTCAAATAAAAAAAAGAAAATCATTCGTCCGCGGCCGTTCTAGCCTACTCCTGACCGCAAGTCCACCGTCAGTATACTAGCAGTTTTTTTTGTGTTCATTACTATTGCATTACGATTGAAAGCAGTATCAATAATGTCAAAAATATAATGTGCAGTCATGTTCGGGTGTGAATGCTGTTTAAATGAGTGTTCTCACCGACACGCTTGTTGTGAATCTTCTTCCAGTTTAATGTACATGTAGCCTAAGCTATGTATCGTTACTTTTGCAACAACACCATTATTTTTCCAATTATAGACCAGCGCTCTGACTAGAATCCAGTGCTGACAAGAATCTGCATTCACGCGCTCAAACATGTTTCGCGCTGACAACAATCCAGCGCTGGCTAGAATCACGCAGCGGAGGAATGGAAAGTTGACAAGCCATTAAAAAGTATTGACTTAAGAAACACTTCTATTTTATCAAATATTTTCAATAAATCATGTTCCCATTTACTCCGGCGACGAATTTCAAAATTAAACTAAATTGTATTTATAAGGTAAAACTTTAAAAATTTTAGGCATTAACTAATTCCAATGCCTAATGCCAAAATGTTTTCTTTGTTCACCAAGTAATTTACTGGTCAGGCATTATTGTTAACTCAATTTGAAAATGACAATTTGATGGATAATTTTTATATTATATTAATATTTAAATATATTCTGCAATCACATTTTGGTAATGTAGGCTATTCATTCCGCCATCACATCTGAGCGCGAAACGCTGCTTGGGTAACGTTAGTTTCAAGATATAAAAACAATTAATAATACGTGTATAAACATATGTGTTTATTCTTGTTAGAAGATTTTTCTTTTTACTGATTATGAAAACAAATTAATCACGACAAACCAAATTAATTGTAATTGTATTAATTATACCTGATACCAAGGTATTTTAGGCCTACAATTCTAACATAATTTTTCATGAAAAATCACGATTGTATATTTATTTTTTCGAAAGTAAGGTTAATGTAAGCAGCTTCTTGCAATACTCTCCTAAATGCGTAATAAAACCTACGTGCAAACATTACCGCTTTAATGACCGTCCTTTATTTTTCAGTGCATTTGTTTTATAATATATGGCTATTTATGTCATGGGATTAATATAATATAACTATTATTATGTAGTAGTGTAATGTAGACAAACACAACTAAAAGAGGTTTGAATTTTTCTTTGTTTAATTTGCACACTGAATATGGGTTGGAGCTTTTAATTTTGAACTGTCAAAGTACACCAGATTGATGCATTTAACATTAAAATGCACACATTTTTCTTACGGGGGGCTTGCGCCCGAACCCCCCTAGAAGGCCCGAGGTCCACCCACCACAGATTTACCAAAAATCCTGTGAGAAACACTGCTATTGCTATTCAATGCAGTTTATAGCTTGTTTTTTGGATTAATCGCTGTGGAGTATAGTTCGATTGTATTAATAAATGACAATTTTGTACTTATTTCATCTGTTACTCGTTCCTGCTCGCTCATTAGTTTGGGGGTGGGGGGCGGTCGGGGACCTGGATATTGGATAGGGGGCGCTGGCCCAAAAAAGGTTGAGAACCACTGTTCTAGGGGAACACCTGCCCGCAGGAACGAAGGGTCCGACCACAAGCTCAGAGTTTGGCAACAGTGCGGGGTCACTGGAACCCGGCACGAGCCGCTCTGCCACGCCCATCTCAGGACTCGATCGTGGAGCCAGTGTTGGAGCGGTCTCATATGAAGCAATCCGAGCGGCGTAACCGCGGCTGCAGATGCCATATGCCCCAGGAGCCTCTGAAATAGTTTCAGTGGTGCCGCTGTTCTGCGTCTGAGCGTACTCACGCAGTTCAACACTGACTGGACGCGGGCCTCTGTGAGGCGTGCTGTCATGTTGATCAAGTCCAACTCCATACAGAGAAAAGAGATCCTCTGCCCGGGGCTGAGTTTGCTCTTTTCCCAGTTGACCCGAAGCCCTAGGTGGCTGAGGTGACTGAGCAGCATGTCCCTGTGTTCGCATAACTGCTCTCTCGACTGGGCGAGAATAAGCCAGTCGTTGAGGTAGTTGAGAATGCGAACCCCATGCTCGCACATGGGAGCAATGGCCGCCTCCGCGACTTTCGTGAAGACACGGGGCGACAGGGCCAGCCCGAAGGGTAAGACTTTGCACTGATATGCCCGTCCCTCGAACGCAAAGCGAAGAAACGGTTTGTGTCGAGGGAGAATCGAGACATGAAAGTACGCGTCCTTCAGGTCGATCGCTGCAAATCAATCTTGGGGACGGATGCATTTGAAAATGCGTTTCTGCGTAAGTATCTTGAACGGTAGCCTGTGAAGGGACCGATTCAGGACGCGCAGGTCCAAGATTGGCCATAACCCAGCTCCTTTCTTGGGTACAATATAGTACGGGCTGTAGAAGCCGGTCTTCATATCGGCTGGAGGGACTGGCTCGATTGCGTCCTTCGCCAGTAGGACTGCAATCTCCGCCCTGAGAACAGGGGCACAGTCCGCCAGAACACGGGTGAACAGGATGCCCTTGAAAACAGGGGGGCGCCGGGCGAACTGAATCGTATAGCCGATGAAAGAGGGGCTCGGGAGTGACAAGGCATGGCGTCGTCGACTGCCAAGCGCGCCCTCTTGGGGCCCAGAGGTTTCAGAAATTGCTCTTTCTTTGAAAAGGTGGGTACAAAAAGAAAAGGAAACAAAGGATTCTCCGCCCGGCCCTCCACCGGGGGAAGGAGTGGCACGTTCGCCATCTCCTGAAGAGCAACTTGATCCACCTCTGGGCCGCCCGTCTCAGGGTCGTTTGCACCGACGCTTGCCTCCTGGATTAGCAGCGGCCTGGACGGGCGGGGTCGGCTTCCTGCGGCTTGCTCCACGCTGAGGCCTGGATGGTGGCTGCTGCTGGGGCTTAGCGGGAGCGGAGGACGCTGCAGGAGGCCGACCTCGGCGACGAGTAGACGGAGGGGCTGCGGACGGGTGGGAGCAGCAGCGGTCCGCTGGGGCAAGATGTGTCGAATGGCCTCCGTCTGCTTCTGTGCGGCCGAGAACTGTTGGGCAAAGCTCTCGACCGCGTCGCCGAACAACCCAACCTGGGAGAGAGGGGCATCCAGGAACCAATATTTATCGGTGTCCCTCATGTCCGCCAGGTTGAGCCAAAGGTGGCGCTCCTGGACCACCAAGGTGGACATCGCCTGACCGACTGAACGTGCGGTTTCCTTCCTTGCCCGGAGGGCGAGGTCAGTTGGCACACGGAGCTCCCGGTGGAGCTCTGGGTCAGAACCACCCTCGTTTATGTCCATGAGCGCCTGGTGGACCTGCAAGAGAAACGCACAAGCGGAATGACATCTTGAAAAAGTGTGTTTGTGTTGCTCTTTTAGTAAAATAAAAAAGGTTGGAAAATGCTCTCACAGTGCTGAGGCGCCCAGGGGTAGCCACTGTGTGGACACACACACACACACACACACACACACACAAAGACAATACAATAGTGCTGTGAAAACAGCAGTTGAGAGCTGCACTGCTCGCGGCCACCGCTGATCACACCGTCACACCAACACTGCAGGCAGAGAGATCTCCTTTGAAGTCTTCAAAGCGCTGAATTCTTTTAGACAGAAGTCTCACAGAAACTTGGCTCCGAAGTGAAAGACAGTGTGTGCGCGCACCCGCTTCCTGTTTTATACCCGTGCTGCGGGGCGGGGGCGCGTGACGCGTTCACGCACGCCAACGTTCATTGGCTTGTTCTTTAGATACTCGAAGTTGATAGGGCTCCCTGAAGTGATCACCTAACGTCCCCTAACGTCGTCACATTGACGTCAAGTCGAACGTGAGCAACTGAAGGGGAACTAAATCCAGATCTATTATTTTTCCCGGTATTTTTAAGTCCCCGCGATAACAATATCATGCATATTCATTACCGCGATTTATCGAATTACCGAATGCTATTTTAAAGTTTCCTAATGTTGTTGTGGAGTCTCCTACAACATGTTCACATGCATCAAAGTAAAAAAAAAAACGGTTTAATTTCCTCATGATATATAGGCTACATTTGCACATCACATTTTCAATGATTCTCAAACGACTCGTCAAATGAATCAATCTCTTTAAATCCCTCCTTTCCGCGAGCTACTCTGCTCAGATTGGCCAGACAGCTCAGTCTGTTGGGACTGGCCTACCGTGTACAGAGCGTCGGGAAAAAACCCGAAAAAAGTGTTTCGGACTACTCAGTCAGTGAGGTACATTATAAGATGTTGCAATTGTAATTCATCACTATCAGCATTAACAAGTGCATGTCCATCAACAAACCAATTATTTTACTTGTACTAATTTATTTACAGAGTATTTTTGTAATATATTGCGGTGAACACGTGGAAACTATCAATAACAGTGCATGCAATGTAGGTACATTAGCCGAGACCTAGAATGAATGATCTTATGTAACATAAATATTAATATAAAAAATATTCCCTTAAAAGTAGTCAGAACGACAGACAATCTGCATTAATTTAAAGTGGCCCACAGCTGATCAGCAAAAATATTTCAGTAAGACAGTAATTATGTGAGTTAGCAGGAGACCTACACAATATAAAACTCAAAACTTAGTTTTTTTGAACACCATCTTTCAAGAGCAAGCGGTTTGCGAATCCTGCAATAAATTAGCTACGTGATAGCTACGATTAGCTACGTGATTAGTGACGTCATAGACCAGGAAACTATAAAGCACCCCTGAAAACAGACCGCAGCAGCTTCTGTTGCCTTCAGCAAGCGCTCTCTGTGAATCTGTCCTTGTCTATTGTTGTCTGTCAAGCACTTTATATTCATTGATTTATCAGTATGGCAAGCAAGCAAGATTACAAACGTTGTTGTTCCCTGCCCTCGTTTTATTACGGGTGGGGACACACATCAGATGTGTGTTGCTTGTTTGGGAGTGGAGCATGCCCAGTCGGCCCTCGAGGGAGCTGACTGTGAGCATTGCATGAGTTTGTCCATGAAAACTCTCCGCTCTCGCCGGGCGTTCTTTGAGGAGGATGGTTCGGTTCGCGTACCCCAAGGTGCGGGTCCCGCTGCTGCCGAGGCACTGTGGCGGCGTGCATCTTGGGGTTCGCAGATGGATCTAGTAGCGGGGTTTGAGACGGGGTTTGCCCTTTCTCAGCCCTTACCTGCTGGATCCGGTGTCTCAGCCCAGGAAGGAGCCCGCTCGGCGGTTTCTCCTCCCCAGGTTGAGGCACCAATGTTGCGGCTATCCAGTTCTGAGGAACTGGATGTCGTTGATATGGGGGAATTTGAGTCTTCGCCAGCTCATACCCCTGCTGATGAGGAGCTCATGGAGGTCTTATCTCGTGCTGCTGCTAAATTAAATATCGACTGGCCAGCTGATGATATTGATGTGGAATCTAGAAAGAGTCTTTTAGATGAACGTTATTTACCATCTAGATCACAACCTCCTCGTCGGGAACTCCCGTTTTTTCCCGATCTCCACACCGAGGTGTCGAGATCGTGGAATAAACCGGCGTCTTTCAGAGTGCATAATCCACAGACTAGTAATTATTGTAAAGTTAAAGGGATTGATCTCTATGGTTACTTGACGATGCCTCGTGCGGAAGAGACGCTTGCGAGCTATCTCTCCCCCGAGTCATCGTCATCAATGAAAGCCCCGACGTTACCCACCAAACCATTAAAGAATACATCATTGCTGGTGGGTAAAGCGTATTCGGCAGCAGGTCAGGCCGTGGCATGCTTACATACCATGTCAATTTTACAAGCATACCAGGCTGACCTGCTGAGGGACATGGATGATTGTGAGGAAGTTAGTGCTGATGCAATTCGAGAACAGACCTGTCTCTCCGGGCCACCAAGTAGACGGCCAAATGGTGCCCTGGTGGCCACGGAGCGTCATTTATGGTTAAATCTGTCAGATATTAAAGACAAAGATAGGTCTGTCTACGAGCTCCGCACACAGGTTCCAGCAGAAACAGACCATCGCCGCTCGGGCTCCTCTGCTATCCGGGGTTCCTGAGTGGCGTTCGCAGTCCAAGCCTGTTGGGGGTAGACAGGATCTGAGGATTGTCATCTCCAAGAGAGCTTTGACTAAGAAGTCCTGATGCTGAGTCTGTCAGGCATCTGAGGGTGGTCCCCTTCAGGGAGGAACGATTCCGAGGAACCGTCCCTCTTTGGCGCCTTCCGGGGGGCGATTCTCCGAGGAGAGTTGCAGCGCTGCCACGTCGGTTGTTCCCTGCCGGTTCGCCGTTTCAGGGCACCGAGGTGTCAGCGTCCCCGTGCAATCCTCTGAGGAGGGTTGTAGAATGGTCAGTTCGGTTGTTCCCTGCCGGTTCGCCGCTTCAGGGCGCCGAAATGATTGTTCAATCAAATCCAGAGGCCAGTCTCGAGAGACTGGTTCCCTTATCAGAATTTCTGGCAGCGTGGAAACTTCTGCCAAATATTTCTATATGGGTCCTGCACATAATAGAAAAGGGTCACAGAATTCAGTTCGGTTCTCGTCCGCCCAGATTTCAAGGGGTCCTTCCCACAGTGGTGGACTCACAGCAGGCTCTGGTTATGGAGCAGGAAGTACTGACACTTCTTCAAAAAGGAGCTATAGAGGGGGTGCCTCCTCCCAGCAGAGAGTCAGGGTTTTACAGCCGTTACTTCATTGTTCCAAAGAAGGATGGAGGGTTGCGTCCTATTCTAGATCTGCGCCATTTAAACAGCAGAGTTCAGAAAGTCAAGTTCAAAATGCTTACACTCAAGCAGATTGTATCACAGATTCAGTCCGAGGACTGGTTTGTCACAATAGACTTGAAGGACGCGTACTTCCATGTATCTATCCATCCTCATCACAGGAAGTTCCTGAGGTTCGCTTTCGGGGGTAAAGCATACCAGTATCGGGTTCTTCCGTTTGGCCTAGGTTTATCACCCCGCACCTTTACAAAATGCGTGGATGCAGCTCTGGCTCCTTTGAGACTCCAGGGCATTCGCGTATTAAATTGCATCGACGATTGGTTGATTTTAGCTCAGTCAGAGCAGTTGGCAGTTCAGCAATCGAGATGTCGTTTTGTCCCACATAAAGGGTTTGGGGTTGCGGCTCAACATCAGAAAGAGTGTTCTCCTCCCTGCTCAGAGGAACACTTTTCTAGGTGTAATTTGGGATTCGACCACAATGCAGGCACGTCTGTCTCCTGTTCGTATTTCTGCGATTCTCATAGCCGTAAAGAATGTAAAACTAGGCCAGTCACTCACTGTGAAACAGTTTCAGAGACTGTTGGGACTCATGGCAGCGGCGTCCAACGTAATTACTTTTGGCCTGCTGTACATGAGACCCCTGCAGGGGGGGCTTAGAACCAAGGGGTTTTCTCCGAGGGGAAATCCGTTCCGCAAGATCAAGGTCACGCGGCTATGCCTTCGTGCCTTGGTCATGTGGAAGAAACCTTGGTTCCTGCCCAGGGCCCAGTGCTGGGGGCTTCTTGTCGACGCGTCACGCTTTCGACGGATGCTTCCCTCACGGGATGGGGGGCGGTCATGAGTGGCCGCTCGGCGCAAGGTCTTTGGCAGGACCATCAACATTCCTGGCATATAAATCGTTTGGAGATGATGGTGGTATTTCGAGCTCTCAAATATTTCCTGCCAGACCTGAGAGGCCATCGTGTCTTGGTCTGCACGGACAACACATCGGTGGTCTCCTATATCAACCATCAGGGGGGTCTGAGGTCACGTCACCTTTGCAAGCAGGCCCATCAGATCCTCCTATGGGCCCAGGGGAAGTTGCTATCTCTCAGAGCAGTGTACATTCCGGGGCGTCAGAATGTGGGAGCGGATATCCTGTCGAGGCTGGGGCTGAGGCCCGGGGAGTGGAGACTTCACCCCGAGGTGGTGGAGCTCCTGTGGGAGAGATTTGGCTGAGCTCATGTAGACCTTTTCGCATCGTCAGATTCAACCCATTGTCCCATGTGGTTCTCCCTCACGCACCCAGCTCCTCTCGGACTGGATGCGATGGTGCAGGTGTGGCCGAGGCCGCACCTGTATGCATTCCCCCCGATATCTATGCTTCCGGGGGTTCTGGAGAGGGTTCGCCGGGAAGGGGCTCGTCTGCTACTTATAGCCCCTTACTGGCCGATACTGGCCATAGTGGGTATGGGGTTCCCACCGCGTCTCAAACGCAGCTCGAGTTCCCTTGAAAGGGAACGTCTCAGGTTACATATGTAACCCTGGTACCCTGATAGGTAAACGAGACGCTGTGTTTATCTGCCATACTTCCTGCATGCCCTGATCGACTTGCTTCAGGCCTTTCAGAAGCTATCGCGGTCTGTTTTCAGGGGTGCTTTATAGTTTCCTGGTCTATGACGACACCTATGACGTATCGGGCTTCCATTGGACTGATTTTACACGTACTTCATGACGCAATCACGCAGAGCGTTCCCACCGCGTCTCAAACGCAGCGTCTCTTTCCCTATCAGGGAACCAGGGTTACATACGTAACCTGAGACGTTTTCCCAGGTCTCTGCGTGTGCGTTGGCGGGCAACATACTAATGTTTCGTCTTGACGTCACGACGAAACGGCTTATGACTCGTTTGAAAAACGATTCATTTAATTGACTCAGAGTCGACTTTTACTTTTGAAAGACAATAACTTAACGTACGGTGCACTTTCAGATTTAAAACTTTGCAGGATGTTTCCATTCACTTAGCGCTATATGTTACACACTACATGAAAGGTCATTTTCAAAAATCCATAATAGGATTACTTTAAAAGTACAAGGCCAGCCACATACGTAAATTTATTTTGTTTGAAACCTTAATGGCTGAGATGTGAAGACTTACCTCACTGGGCTTTCTTTTAATTTGTTGCTTTCTGTTTTCTTCCCTGTGCACCAGAGGGTTTAGACCGCCTCATTTCCGATCAAAGCGCCAGCAGCTGAGCACTTGCCTAGCGTAACGCAACCCCCCTGTTGGGAAATGATCGACAATAATCATCAATTCAATCTAATTATCAGATTGACAAGTAATTAAACGTGTAGCTGAGGGGGCACCTTAGGATCATCATGTTTAATAAACATGTTTTTGTTCCGCTTGTCATTCTAATTCTGTGATTAAAGCTGCAGTAAGGAGCACAACTTACAGGTCCCACCCCCTTGCTCTCTGCTGCGCTACAGCCATCCCTCCACAGCTCCTCCCTCCACAGCTCCTCCCCCACAGCGGAGCCTGCCGTGAACGCGCAGGCTAGTAAGCAGGGCCACCGATGACGGCGGATAAACAGTTATGGCACATTCACTAGTAGGGACGAAACATCAACAATATGCTTTACATTGACTAAGGCCTGCCCATACTTTGACTACAAACTTGGTCCTCAAATCATTACGTAATTTGCAATACATGTAATGTAACTTTATAACGTTGCTGCACCCTTTCCATAAGTTATAAATAGCTAGTAAGATAATATAACGGTAACTAACGTAACAGTATGTAAGTAATTATTCTAGCGATATGTAGGCCTAATGCTAGATAAGGTTTGCTAGTACATTTATTTCAGCAACATGACAAGCCAAGGCAAGGCAAGTTTATTTATATAGCACATTTCATACACAATGGTAATTCAAAGTGCTTTACATAGGAGAAAATAAAATAATCAAAACAAATAAGAATAATTAAAACAGTTTAGAATAAAAAAAAAAGAAGTACAGTAAAACCAGTCGGACGAACAGTTGCACAGTGCTCATTCAGTAAATGCATAGCTAAACAGATGTGTTTTGAGTCTGGATTTGAATGTGACTACTGTAGGAGCACATCTGATCTCCTCTGGAAGCTGGTTCCTGCTGCGGCTGGCATAATAGCTAAAAGCGGACTCACCATGCTTAGAGTGAACCCTTGGTATTTCTAGCTGATGTGATCTGTTTGGTTTATATTCAGTGAGCATATCTGCAATATTGAGGTCCTAGGCCATTGAATGATTTATATACCAGTAATAATACTTTAAAATCAATCCTAAATGTAACTGGGAGCCAGTGTAAAGACCTGAGGACTGGTGTGATATGTTCATATTTTCTGGTCCTGCTCAGAATCCTGGCAGCAGCGTTCTGTATGAGCTGCAACTGTCTTATGGTCTTTTTAGGAAGGCCAGTGAATAGTCCATTACAATAATCCACCCTGCTGGTGATAAAAGCATGCACACGTTTCTCTAAGTCCTGACTGGAAACAAATCATCTAATTCTTGCAATATTTTTCAAATGATAGTATGCTGATTTAGTAATTGCTTTGACATGACTACTGAAACTAAGGTCTGACTCTAGAGACACACCAAGATTCCTGACTTGATTTTTAGTTGTTAGACTCCTAGAGTCAAGGTATGCATTCACCTTGAGAACTTCATCTTTGTTTCCAAATGCAATGACTTCAGTTTTGTCTTTGTTTAACTGAAGAAAGTTTTGGCACATCCAACCGTTTACTTCATCAATGCATTGGCACAGGGAGTCAATGGGGCTGTAGTCGTTAGGCGATAGGGCTAAGTAGAGCTGTGTGTCGTCTGCATAGCTGTGGTAAGAGATTCGGTTCTTTCTCATTATTTGGCTCATTGGGAGCATATACAGGTTGAATAGGAGTGGCGCAAGAATTGAGCCTTGAGGGACTCCGCATGTCATGGATGTCCACTCAGACTTATGGTCTCCTATACTCACATAATAACCTCTCCCTTCTAAGTATGACCTGAACCATTTTAGGACTATCCCAGAAAGCCCCACCCAGTTCCCTTTCGAGGGAACTCCAACTGCGTCGAATGACACTTTGGGGGAACGCCCCTCAGCGTAGCGCCTCTGAAGAATGAATGAAACTAAGCCAATCTCCGATTGGTGTTACTTCATGACGTAATGTGTGACGGCACATGGCGGAAGCTATAAAGGGTCGCCGGCCACATGAAATGTCAGCTTTTTGTTCTTCAGCAAGCGCTCTGTGTCAAACTGTCAGTCTTATTTGGTGTTGTTTGTCCCATAAGAATTGTCCTAAATTATTGCAATATGGAATCTAGTGGCTCGGATCTCGCGTTTGCCGAGGCAGCGTGTAGATTACGGGTCTACTCAGCAATAAAGATTCTGTGACAGATCTCGCGTTTGCCGAGGCAGCGCGTAGATTAAAGGTCTGCATTGCAATTCAGAATCTAGTGGCTCGGATCTCGCTTTTGCCGAGGCAGCATGTAGACGGGTCTACTTTTGCAATAAAGATTCTGTGACTGGGATTGCGCGTTTGCCGAGGCAGCGTGTAGATTTAAGGTCTGCATTGCAATACAGAATCTATAGTGGCTCGGATCTCGCGTTTGCCGAGGCAGCGTGTAGATTACGAGTCTACTTTGCAATTAGATTCTGTGACTGGGATCTCGCGTTTGCCGAGGCAGCGCGTAGATTTAAGGTCTGCATTGCAATAAAGAATCTAGTGACTCGGATCTCGCGTTTGTTGAGGCAGCGCGTAGATTCGGTCTACTCTGCAATAAAGATTCTGTGACTGGGATCTCGCGTTTGCCGAGGCAGCGCGTAGATTTAAGGTCTGCATTGCAATAAAGAATCTATAGTGACTCGGATCTCGCTTTGTCGAGGCAGCGCGTAGATTCGGTCTACTCTGCAATAAAGATTCTGTGTGGGTGCGAGGCATGCACAGTCAGCTCCTGAGGGCGCTGGCTGTGTTCATTGAGAAATATCTCGACGCACACACAGCCGTGTGTTCGGGTGTTTCAGCCTCGCGCCCATTGACTTTCTTCTCGAGAGATGAAAGCCAAATATATTGTGAATGACTCGAATCTCGCCGTTGCCGAGGCAGCGCGTAGATTACGAGTCTACAATAATAGGGACACACAATCTGGGAATTAATACAGTTTTGTGCGAGGCATTCACAGTCAGCTCCTGAGGGTGCTGGCAGTGTTCATTGAGAAATATCTCGATGTGTAGGCCTACAAAATTAACCACGCGCTGTCGGATGTTTCAGCCTCACACCTGTTGACTTTCTTCTCGAGGGATGAAAGCCAAATATATTGTTACCGCTCGACTCTCGCGTTTGCCGAGGCAGCATGTAGATTACGGACTGTAATAATATTAAAACAGTATTTTTTGGTGAAAGAGTACCGCTTCTAGAGCCCCTCCTCAAGGAGCTTGGGGACACCTGAGGGTCGTCCTGCAGGGTAAGAAGGCTTCCTCAAAGAGGTCCTAGCCAGCCTAGGATGTCTGCGGGCGGCCCCACCCGTGGTGGAGCGACCGAGGTCGTCTCTTTCGCGGAGCCCGCAGGAAATCGATGTTGCTCTCCCGCCGTTAAACACGCTTCGGGACACATCGGTATCCAGCGAACGCAGGCTGCACTGTCCGCCCCACAGGCTTGCGGTCAGGCAGCATTCGCATCCGCCCATCGAGAATCGTTTTCGGTTCAGCCCTGCCGGGAATCCGCTTCAGGGGGCCGAGAACGAATCCCGATTAATACCCAAAACCAGGCTCGAGAGCTTGGTTCCCTTGGTAAAATATTTCGAGGCATGGAAAAATCTGACGAATATTTCTCCTTGGGCCCTGCGCACCATTCAAAATGGGTACAGGCTGCAGTTTAGTTCCCGCCCACCCAGATTCAACGGGGTGGTCTGGACTGTAGTCGACCCAGGGCAGGGTCGGGTATTGGAACAGGAAGTAAACTCCTTGCTGGCAAAGGAGGCTATAAATCGTATTCCTCCACCGGACAGGGAGTCCGGGTTGTACAGCCGCTACTTCATAGTTCCCAAGAAGGATGGGGGGTTGCGTCCAATATTAGATCTCAGGCACCTGAACCGTTCTCTGAGGAGATTCAGGTTCAGGATGCTCACTGTTCCCATTATCGTGAGTCAAATTCAATCCGAGGATTGGTTTGTCACTGTCAGATATAGCCAAGTAGTAAGGCACAAGGACACAGGATTTCCAACAAAAATGGGTTTTATTTTACCCAAAAAAATTAAGAAAAAGTCCCAATTAAAGGAAACAAAATAAATCAACTTGTTCTAACAAAAAATCTAGCTAGACTTAAATAAACTAAAGTAAACAAAAACAAATTTTAACGCAATATAACGAGAACTAAGGAGAACTGAACAACACAAACATTACCCCCCAAATGAGACAACCAACAGGTATTTATCCCAGACGGTGAGCTCACTTAAACAAGACAGGGGAAATCATACAATCAACAATTCATAAATCAACAAATTAGTTACAAGTTAACTAATCAAAGTAAATAAAGTAACAAACAAACAATATAAGAATACAAACCAACAAGTGTAAAATAGAAATAAATTGGAACCAATCAAAACCATAAATTTCATCATGTCCTTGTGAGGTCAGACAACATGTCGGTAGTGGCCTATATAAACCATCAGGGGGGTCTGAGGTCTCGCCCTCTATGCAGACTGGCGCATCAGATCCTCCTGTGGTCCCAGGGGAAACTGTTGTCTCTAAGAGCAACATACATCCCGGGGAGTCAAAATCAGGGAGCAGACATCCTGTCGAGACAGGGGCTGAGGCCCGGGGAATGGAGACTCCACCCCGAGGTGGTGGAGTCAATATCTCAGAGGTTCGGCCCAGTGGAAGTGGACTTGTTCGCGTCTCGAGAGACGACCCACTGTCCACTGTGGTTTTCCCTCTCCCATCCAGCTGGGGTTGGATGCCATGGTGCAGACGTGGCCGAGGCTACGTCTGTACGAATTTCCCCCGATCGCTCTGCTCCCGGGAGTTCTAGAGAGAGTCCGTTGTGACGGGATCAGACTACTGTTGGTAGCCCCGTTGTGGCCGGCCCGAGTATGGTTCTCCAACATAATTTTGCTCCTGGACGGCCCTCCTTGGGAGATTCCCCTCAGGAGGGACCTGCTGACACAGGCAGAGGGCTCAATATTTCACCCTCGGCCCGAGTTATGGAAACTGTGGGTCTGGCCCCTGAGGGGGCACAGTACCTAGAGGCCGGCCTATCAGCTGGAGTAGTGGAGACCATACTCAGCTCTAGAGCTCCATCCACGAGGAAATTTTACGGCTTAAAGTAGAACGTGTTCACCGTTTGGTGTAGGAAGCGTGAGGTGGACCCTGTTAACTGCCCAGTGGCTTCAGTGCTGGAGTTCCTCCAAGATCGCTTCTCCACTGGTCTTACCCCGTCCACACTCAAGGTGTACGTGGCTGCCATTGCGGCTTTCCACGCTCCTCTGAGTGATGGGCCTCTGGGGAGACACCAGTTGGTCGTACGCTTCCTCCATGGGGCTTGGAGGATGAGACCTGTGGCTCGTACCAGGGTTCCCACATGGGACCTGGCAGTGGTTCTTGAAGGGTTGGCTGAGGCCCCCTTCGAACCGCTGGAGTCGGCTGAGGCCAAGAATCTGTCGCTGAAGGTGGCTTTTCTGTTGGCCATTACTTCTCTGAGGAGGGTAGGAGATCTCCAGGCGCTCTCCATATCTAACGGGTGCCTGGAGTTTGCTCCAGGCAACATTAAGGCCATTCTTCACCCTAGGCCCGTCTTTTTGCCTAAGGTGCCGTCCAGTGCGGCACGGCCTACGGTTCCGCAGGCTTTTCATCCTTCACCTCACGTGACGGCGGATGAAGAGAGACTTCACATGCTCTGGCCTGTCATAGAGCACTGAGTATTTACATTCAGAGGTCCTCTTCATGGCGGAAGTCGGACCAGTTGCTGGTGTGTTTCGGGTCGCCCAGGAAGGGGCTTCCCGCCTTAAAACAGACCATCAGCAACTGGATTGTCCATGCGATTTCCACGGCCTACCAGGTGCGCGGTATGCCTTCACCTTTGGCCGTGAGGGCTCATTCCACCAGAGGCATGGCGTCCTCTAGAGCCCTTCTCGCGGGGGCCCCCATCCAGGAGGTCTGCGATGCAGCAGGATGGGCTACCCCCCATACCTTTATTAGGTTTTAGGGCAGGCAGGGTACGTTGTGGCGTAGTGGGTACTCGTTCCCCCAAAGTGTCATTCGAGCAGTTGGAGTTCCCTCGAAAGGGAACGTCCTCGGGTTAGGACTGTAACCCTTGTTCCCTGAGAAGGGATCGAGAACTGCGTCCCTTGGCCACGCCTTCCCCTGCCTGGGAGCGCTTGCTTCATCACAGAAGCTGACATTTCATGTGGCCGGCGACCCTTTATAGCTTCCGCCTATGTGCCGTCACACATTACGCCATGACGCAACACCAATCGGAGATTGGCTTAGTTTCATTCATACTTCAGAGGCGCTTCGCTGAGGGGCGTTCCCCCAAAGTGTCATTCGACGCAGTTGGAGTTCCCTTCTCAGGGAACAAGAGTTACAGTCGTAACCCGAGGAAGTTTTCCAGCCTGTCAAGAAGTATGTCGTGATCGACAGTGTCAAATGCAGCACTGAGGTCGAGTAGTACCAGCACTGATAATTTGCCTGTATCAGTATTTAAGCGAACATCGTTTATTATGAGAGCTGTCTCTGTGCTGTGATGCGATCGGAAACCAGATTGAAAATTGTCAAAGTATTCATTCAAGCTTAAGAATTTGTTCAGCTGATTGAAGACAACTTTTTCAATGATCTTGCCTATGAAAGGAAGATTTGAGATCTGTCTATAATTGCTTAAGATGGTCTTATCCAGATTGCTCTTTTTCAGGAGGGGCTTGACAACTGCAGTTTTCAGGGAGTTTGGAAAACTCCCAGAGAGAAGTGAGGCATTTACCACTTCTAGGAGATCTGCTTCTAAGCGGTTTAACACACTTTTTAAAAAAGATGTGGGAAGTGCGTCAAGGGCGCAGGTTGATGTTTTAAGGTGCTGTATGGTTTCTTCCAAAATTTTGCCTTCAATTTCTTCGAAAACAGACATAGTACTTTCTCAGGTAGTGGTCTGATCTGTTTGACCCCAGCGCAACTCAAGGATGAGCTGATCACCTTTCTGATATTATTGATTAAAGAGTGATTCATTTGTGAAATAAGAAAAAGATACAGTGCGCTTGGAATAAACTATGCATTTAACAGCATGTATCGCATTAAAATAAAGTAACGAGAGGCGCGTCTCCCAACGTAAAAGTACAGCTTTTTCATTAGAAATGTACTTGAGTTAAAGTAAAAGTACCCACATTTAAATCTACTCTTAAAAGTAAAAATTTTCCAAAAAAGAAAAGTACTTAAGACACTACCCACCTCTGCCTGCTAGTGTGTGTCGGTGGGAAAAACACTGCTTGAATATGATTGCATAAATAAGATCTAAGACGACTAAGCACAGTTTTTTGCTTTAAAATTGTAAAGTTTTGAACAGATGCAGTTGAATAAATAATACCACAAATTCATGCAAAATCATTTCTGGAACATTCTATGGAAATGTCCATGTTCTGTCACTAACCTTACAGAAATATCACACTTGTAAAACACATTTTAAACTAAAACAATATGTTATTTGAACAATTACGCCGCCTTGAGCCATCAATGTGACAATAGTTGATTTTTAATTAATTATATAGAATTTCAGACATGACTAAAGAGGGAAAATGCTTTAATTTAATGCCAATGACAAGTTTGTCCCCCATTTAAAATACAATAAGGTGTATCAAACCAATAAAAAACATAGTTAAAAATAACCTAGAATACTTATGGATTAAACTACTTAATTTAGTTACTATGGTTGACAAGATGTGGTTTGAAGCATCCATTTTGTAAAATGAATTTTTCTTGAAAATTGTCACGGGTTTTACTTTTCTTATGGCTACCCCAGTGACCCGATGACATTTTGGAAGTAATATTTCGAAAAAACTTTGATATTGCCAAAGAAGTAAGTAAGAACACAAGTGTCAAAATGGTAGGCCTACATGTTTTCTTTAAATAAATGTACAAAAATATATAAAAAATTCATTAAGCTGTCATTTATGTGTACATTCGTAAAGTCAAAGGGAGTTCTAATACTGTATTCTAAGTTTAAATGTTAAATGTATAAATCCGCTCTTCAGAAGGTGTCTGAATTGAGGTGTCATTATTGGGGGGCCTATCACGCTTTCTCCAAGAAAAAAGATGGGGGACATCTCCCAGGAAGGACTATTTAGCTTATCATAACAATCAATGGATTAATATAAAATGTAACATCGTGGCCGTTCGACTTTTTTCCTGAAGACACAGGTATAAACATCTAATTATATTGATCTTACAGCATGGGCCTGTGAAGTGTCAAAATGGTCACATTTGGGGTATCCCTGTCAGACATCCTGGCAACAGTCAGGAGATTTTATGATACAAGATTTGATGGTCTTTGATTGTAAAACACCAGGTGACCAGCCTATCTTTTAATTGCTTGATGTTTCCTGAAACAAACTGCAAATGCTAATACATTGCAGCTACACAGAGAGAAAGGGGAGGGGCCGTCATGATGGAGACACTCTTCATTCTCAATCTAGCAAACGGAGAGCACACAGCTCTTCTGCTCAGAAATTCAAGGATCTGTGATTTTAACCAGAGCCAAAAAGACCTCCTAATTTCACTGATGGTAAGTTCACTTCAACATATGTTTAAAACTAATTTTAAATAGATATAAAATGTAATCTTATTTCATATAAACACTGTTTTATATTTTAATTTATGTAAGGCAGTATTCCGTGGTGTATTAGATTGAAATACTTATACTTGATAATTTCTTATTTCAAATAATATGAACTATTATTCACTAATTTATGTTTTATTTATCTATGTAAGTCAGTATATCGCAGTATGAGTCCATAACCCTGATGTATTAGATTAAAATGTGTATACTTGGTAATTTAACAACTTCTATCGACTATTAGTCACTATTTTATATGGTTATTTATCTATAAGCCATTATATTGTGGTATCCACAGGATGTTCCTATATCACCATGTATTAGATTAAAATATGTATACTTGATAATTTAACAGCTTATTTAATATAATATGCACTATTATTCACTCATTTATATGGTTTATTTATCTGTGTAAGACAGTATTTCACATTTATTAGATTAAAATGTATATACTTGGTAAATTAACACCTTATTTCCTTTATCAAACTATTATTCACTATTTTATGCTTTGATTAACAAATTTAACGTTTAAAACTTACTATTATATGTCTTATAAAATTAACACCTTCCATAAATTTATATTTTTTCTTAAAACTCAGAGGAAAAAACTGTGACATTTTATCTACTAGAAAAATGTAAGTCTCAGTGACTCTGTGTCATGTTCATCACATGTTTAAAACTTACTTTTAAATGTTCATTTTATTTTATATTTGATGTCAATGCTTTGTATTTTCTTAAACTCATAGAGGAAAAGACTTAGTCAAATAGAGTCTCATTTCAACATGCTGAGTTCAACACTTGTTTAAAGTTTAAAACTTACTTTTAAATGTTTTTATAAAATTAACAGCTTATTTCATTTTATTTTATACTTTATTTGTCAACGATGGTATTCTTAAAACGCACTAGTACTATTTTCATCTACTCAGAAAGATTTAAGTTTCTGTGACTTTATCATGATAGACGCATAAAGATTACCTCATTAAGTTCATCATGTGTTTAAAGTTTAAAACGTACTTTTAAATGTTTAATAAATTAACAGCTTATTTCGTTTATCTAAATTGCTTTATTTGTCATCAGTGCTATGTCTTTAAACTCTTTTTTATTCTCTCCCCCAGACATCATGGAGGATGATGTTCCATCTGAAAATCAGTGTCAGATTTCTTCATTTCATCATTCTGTGAACATTATCCTGCTGTAATAAAAGACATCCCCATTCCAAACATTCACCTGAAAAACATTCCTCTCAGTCGCACCAAGCAAATTGCCCTGTCATAAACACACGCACATAAACACACAGCCATAAACTCCGGAAACACATGGTCGGGGTCAAAAGTTCACATACCATCTGGTGGTCGTAAAACCCCCCTCCCAGCTGCACATCCTGTCATAAATATGTCATAATCATAATCATAAATCAACTTGTCATAAAAATCATATTTAGGGTCATAAATCATTTTTGACACAAGCTCCCTCATAATTACTACTTATAACGTAAGATACAAGGTAATGGAGCCTTTTATACATTGTTGTGTTTCTTTAGAAATAAACGATGGACAAATGGAGTCTTTAAACGCCTCAGATGTAAAGTTATTAATATAAATATTTTTGACCCATGGCTGAAGTTAAAGGGGTCATAAAATGCCATTTTTGTACAAGCTAATATGATTCTTTAGGGTCTAAATTAAAAGTTTGTAATATACTTTAATTAAAAATTCTCATTAGTATTGTAAGAAAACACTTATTTTACCTGGTCAAAAACACCTCTGTTTTCGGCACGCCGTTTCAGTGCATATGCCTTTAAATGATCATGAGCTGCGCTGACTCCGCCCCTCTGTTCTGTGCATACACTGTTTGTAACACAATAACACAATAACCATAACGCGTTGTTCAGTATAAACGTCGAATTATGAATTATATTGAGAACGTCATACATAGAAAACATGCCGTAATGTACCCTGACTGAGTGTAAACCTTAGACGCATTCATTGTGAAGCGTGCAGCTAGCGATTTGCAAAGATTAATATATTAATATAAAGTTTAATAAAACGTTTCACTCACTTCAGTTCTTCTGGAGGTTCAGCAGGAACACGAATATCTGGTACCGATCCTTTTTAGCAAAGCTTCTTAGCAAATCCAGCTTTATACTGATCCTCGTTTATAAAGCAGTCTGGTGTGTGAAATGATTCGCGCAAACATGAGCATTGACGTTGCTCGTGGGGAATATTCCCTTCGAAAACAAAACTCAGCCACTGCGTCTTCAGCGGTTCGGATTCAGGAACATTAAAATGACTGTGTTCGTTATTACACCCAAGAACAGAACAACACAATCGCTTAGACGCCATTCTGCTCATAGACAGTGCAATGACCGCGCCGGTCCGGTCCGCGCCGCGCAGACTATGATTGACAGCTACCTCATGTGCGAGGGCGGGTCTGTGTTGAATCACTGCTGTCAATCAACAATCGTGGGAGGGGCGTCCGTTTTATTGACGTCACAAAAACGAACGGCTCGATTTGAGGCAGGGGAAAACATATAAGGAGATTAAAACAAAACCACTGGATGGATTTTTATCATTTTATGATGTTTGTGTACAGGCACTGCCAACACACATTTCAGTACAATCAACTTGTAAAAGTGCATGTACCATTATATGACCCCTTTAAGTTTCTCTCCCCAGCTTTGCAAAAAATGCATCTCAAAATGCATCAGATTGATGCTTTAAAATATGGAATATTTAAAATTTTCTTACGGGGGAGCGTGCCCCCGGACCCCCCTAGTAATATCCTTCTCCCCAGACCCGTTTTCATGCATGGAAGTAAATGCCTCGTTATATTTATGAGCAAGCAGCACTCGCAATAGTCTAATCAAGGGGGTAATCCACCAGCCGGAAACTGAAGTCTCCCCGGGCGCCACCATTGGCTAACAAGCCTTCACCTGCTGTTAGCATCCCATTGACTCCCATTCATTTTTGCGTCACTTTGACAGCGAATAACTTTACATCTGAGGCGTTTAAAGACTCAATTTGTCCATTATTTATTTCTAAAGAAACACAACAATGTAAAAAAGGCTCCATTTCCTTGTATCTTACGTTGTGGCCCCGTAGAAGCAGTTTTTGTAAAAATAGGCTAACAATTGCGTCATAACACGCGACTCTCTGTCGCACAGCAGAGAAATTACCGTATAGACAGGAGGAGAAGCTCACGCGCAATCGGGGGGACGTGGAGGCATAAAGTCAAGGGAGAAGCCCATAGAGAGTCATAAAGTTGCTCCTGCTGCTAGCTCATGGACAGCTAATACTCACGATCTCCGGCTCTGCAAGATTCAGAAGGGAATGATTCAGATTCCACTTGGCACAGCTACTAGAAGACGTACAAGTTGCTCACGTCACATCTACGTCGTCCAGCTCAGTTTGAGCCTGCGCAGTTCGCTTGGCAATCAGGAAGTGAGTGCTTCTAATTGACTTCACTTTTCTCCGTTGAAGTCTATGGGGTCGCTGTGTCCATTTCTTTTACTGTCTATGGTTGAAGTATATGGGGTCGCTGTGTCCATTTCTTTTACTGTCTATGGTTGAAGTATATGGGGTCACTGTGTCCATTTCTTTTACTGTCTATGGTTGAAGTATATGGGGTCGCTGTGTCCATTTCTTTTACTGTCTATGAGTCTAATAGGAAGGACAACTGGATTTGCAACGGTCGCTTTGTCCCGCCCGATGTAGAGAGTTTCTCGCTGTGTGGAACGGTAAGACGCGACAATGTTAGACACGGTGTTGGTATTAAAAAAAAAAAACAGTGACAAAAAAAAAACATCTTTTCGATTCCAGAAACAGGAATCGGAATCGATTCTAAAAAAATCCGTAATCGAACAGCTCTACTGTCATCACACACACCGTTAGAAAGCTCGCTCTCCTGTACAATGCATTGCTGTCGGATCCAAATTTGGTCATTTCAGTTTTTCACTTTTTATCAGCAACCAATCGTGAAAGTAAAAGGGCGCAAATGCGCAATCTCATTGGCTGATGCTAAATCTTTATAGCCGTTTTCTCAAAATGACCGAAATCTCCACATTAAATAGCACCTATATACACCATTATATTATGAAGACATTTACAGAGGGATTTGTAAATATATTATTCCTAGCCTGATTTATATTTAAAAAAAAAATAAAAAAAACGGCAAGAATCATTTTTTTGGGGCTATTGACATTCTGATTTACAGGATAACAAAAGTAGATAGCCTATCCATATATCCCTCTGTAATTTGTTTCCCATCTAATATGTGAACACAATGAAAAAATAATTTTGAACCTGGCTTTTATCCAATACTCAGATTTATTGAAATATTGAAAATATGCATATTAGCGCATATTTAGATAGTGCCTAATTTGCATATTTAAACATTAAATTACAGAAAACTTGGAATATTTTGTTTTCTCATCTCAATCTAGGTAATCAACTGGGAAAGTTTCATGGTGATATCTGCTAGTTTAAAAAAAATACCCTATTCACCTGTAGTGTCTCGCCTTATATTGGTTACATGCGAGCATTATCCAGAGTGGATTAAGATTAAAGGAAGGGACACACCAAACCGACGCCAAAGAACTAGCGCTGATAAAAGCCGACTGTGTTGTCGCCTGCTTCGGGCGAAAAAAGCTGCACCTGAACACACAGAACTACAAGCGACTGTCAGCTAGAATGTGTGTTCTGATAAGGATCAGTTGCTACAACACAGTATGTCTCTGTAAAAATATGTATTGTTTTGTTAACAAAGACATTCTTAGGGAAAAAGTATTGATGCACTCTTGATAAATTGATTTATCTCAGTGGTTCTCAACCCTCTTCCTGGAGCCTATTTGTAAATGTAGGGCTATACTTCTAAAATACAACATACCAAAACAACAACAACAAAAACAGATGATAAAAAGCAGTTCATCTTAACCCTCTGATTATCTTCATTTGTGTCTACACTAGTCATCTTTGGGGTCTCCAGGGACCCCAGACAATAACATTTAATTTTGTAACAGAATAAAAGTGTTTTATTTTTGTTTGTTTTTTACAAATGTAATTTTACTCTGTTTATTAATGTTTTTACTCAACAGTTGTGTAGTTTTTGGAGGATTTATGATATCTTTTAAATTTCTATAAATAAATAAATATTTATTTATATAGGCTTTTTACAAAAAAAATGCATTTTATGTAAAATTAACTTTATAAAAGACCCAGATTTCTATCTTTCATTCATGGAGATAACATGGATAATTTTACATGGTTTAATGTAAGATTTTTGGCCGTTTCTTGGAAAATGCAGTAAAAAAAAAATCACTTTAACCACTAGATGACTATATAGAGCTCCACTATATGTTATTTGACAAATCAAAATATATATTTTCACAAGTTTTTCCAGTTGGATTCATATCTAAATATTATAAAATCACAATTATAACAAAACCAAAAAAAAACTTTTTTTCCTCAAAGTGTAGCATTTTTTTTGTACTGACAAACGTTTTTCAATAATGTTACATTATGATTAGAATCAAACCTGAACAAGATGTTACAAAGAGAATTGTTGGAGTCTTTAGATTTTGTCATTTATTTCAATCATCTGTTTTTTAATATAATTCTACAATTTTAAGCAACATGTCAGTTACTAACTGTAACAGAACAGAAATGAACAGATATATTACATATTGAGTAAAAATACATGACATGAACATCAAAATGTAATGAACTGAACAGCAATAACAAATGATCAAAGAGAGCAGTAAAACAGTTAAATTTAGTTAAAAAAAACAGTGATTGGGGAAAAAATATCGAACAATAATTGTTGGTCTCATCTCATACAGTCTCATTTACAGTGCACTGCAGGTGTTTATGCATCAGTGCACTGCAGGCAGTATGCATATAGTCTTACAAATGTATTCCTGTGTGAGAGTGTGTGCGTGTATTGTGGATTTTTGCATTGTTGGAAGTGTGTGCCACTTTATTTCTGTCTGTGTTCTGCGTTGTTTCTGATTTTGATGATGAATTTTGTATATTTACTATGCGGGGTCTCCAGGGACCTCGAAGACAACTAGTGTCACTATTTTTTTCACGCTAACATAAAAACAGATATCATTCCATTTTTTTTTTTTTTTTTTTTTTTAGATCTAGGAAGTGTTTAGAGCCGTAAAGTTTCATGCCATTTGGACAAAGATAACTTTTTTTTTTTTTTTTGAGTAAATGTCATTTGCGGGTTGAAAAGACCCCGAAGATAATCAGAGGGTTAAATCCATTCTTCATGTTTATTATTTAACCTGGTCTAATTTAAATTTCATCAGTGAAACTTGAAAATGTATGTCTCATTTAAATATGTCCTTAATTCTTTCCCCAAATCTCACACTGCCATTTCTCCACTGATTGTTTACAGAATATCCAAAAACTGAATATCACAAATAGACATTTAATATAATTAATATAGTACTACATCTGAAAAGAAACAGATACTCACCTTGAATTTGAAAGGTTTCTCTGTTGTCTGAAGGCTATGAGGAGGACCAGCCGGAGCCCCTCTCTCTTTTATCTCTTTGGACTGTACCAAACGACAGAGGGGAGGGTGGTGTGATCTTGGTTTAAAAAAAGAGATTACATTAGAAGAACATAACAAAGTCCCTTATTATAGTGAAGGATTAATTTCCTAGCTATAATACTGGCTATTTCTGTAAAATTAACAATAACACAGTTTCACTTTCCACAGTTTCATTTTTCCTTTCAGTTTCATTTCTTCTTTCAGTCATGTGATTTTCAGGAACTTGCAGAGCATCAGTGAGTGACAATGCAGATTTGGAAAGCTGTCTATTTTCCCATCATTCTTTTTTACTGGATTCCATTCACACACACACACACACACACACACACACACACACAAACACAAAAAAAAGAAAACATTTTTTTGAGGCTAACCATTTAGTTTACATCCAGAAGCAATACAATCACAACTGAACTGGCCATAATGTGTATATATATAGATTCATGGGCGTTCTGCACTTTAGTCCTGGCATTTCTGTAAGACTTCATAGTCTTCTGTCATTCTCACCTCTTGCATGTGGTTTCATTTTTTTTTTTTTTTTGCAAGGGGGCCTAGAATCTCTTTTTAAAGTAGACCTATATTCAGACACTAATTAAAATCATTTATAAGTGATTTCTGTTTTTTTATTTTTTATTTTTATTTTTTTACATGCAATAAATAATGTATTTACCTCCTTTAGAAACAAACACTGCTAATAGGTATTAATAATTAAGTTGTAAAGCATCTGCGTGAGAACAAACCTGGAAAGAGATGTGAGGTTTTGGGGAGAAAAAAAGAGAGATTCTTAGTGGATTCCAGTAAATTATTAATGGGTTATATCATAAATTAAATCGTGAGAGCAGACCACGAATGTGCAGTATATGTTGTCGTTTTTCATACTGTTACAGCAGAATATAAAGGGCAAAAACTAAATAATCAGAAGGAAAAAAATGCAGCGACTGAAAAAAGCTCTTGCCATTTTTTTTGTTATACCATAAAACATTAAAATACCAAGCATTACGTTATTCTCCTGACGTCTGAAAATAGTAAGTGTTTTGGTGAGAGTCTTCCACCTATGTGTGGTAACAGATCAGACCAGTTATATTTGTACATCAACATCACAAAAGTAAAAGTGCATTGACATTTTTGACCAGAGTACAAAAATAATTCATAAAACTAAATTGACCCAAACATGTAATCAGTTAATGAGTAACTGTAATCTTAAAATTTTATATAATCTAATTAGAAGTACTGATTTTTGTAATAAAATCGATATTACATATAATTTGTTACTACACATTTGATATAGGCCTAAACATATTCCAAATATTCTTTTTTATGTACAATGCGAAAGGAGTTCAAAATTATATGAACAGAAGAAACTACAAATCATCACATTTATTCAAGTTAATGAAATTACATGAAATAAAGCATTTATATAGCGCTTTACTGTACACACAAAGCACTTTACAATCATATCAGGGGGTCTCTCCCCTCATCCACCACTAGTGTGCAGCATCCACTTGGATGAAGTGACGGCACTCACCACACACCAGCTATAGGTGGAGAAGAGAGAGAGAAAAAGTGATCGAGCCAATTCAGTGGATGAGGATTATTATTAGGAGGCCATGATTGAAATGGCTAATGGAGGGAATTTTACGAGAAGTGCTATGGGATTTTTAATGACCACAGAAAGTCAGGACCTCGGTTTAACGTTCATCCGAAGGACGGTGCTTGGTTCAGTATAGCCCCACTGCCTGCACAATCACAATGAGAGTTTTCAAGTTTCCTGAGAACTCTACTCCTTTTGCATTATTTCTAAATTAATGAATGAATTAATGAATGAATGAAAATAGACTGAAAATTGTCCAGTGAATTCCCATTCATTTTATACTCTTACATAAATGGACCAGAGTGAAGTTATTTAGACAAGCTGTGAACCTTTTTTGTTTTTAGACAGTTGAATATAACTTTCAATAGAGTCCAGAACAAACGTTACTGCCGCTTAGGTGGTGATAAAAGCTAGAGCGGCTAGACTGTCCCATTTAACAACACTCAGTTCGACTGTTGTGGAAACATTTAAAGTGAGTGGACCTTGTTGAAATGGGGTGGACCTCAATGCCTACACTCTAATTAAATAATTTTCCAATAAGATAAAAAACATTTGATAATTAAGATTTGTTAAATGTGATTCATTGTCAGCCAACAGTTTCATAAATACAAAATTCATTAAATAAAATAAACAATAAACAGAATAAGATCAATGTAACAAGGTTTGTTATTCAGGGGAGGAGAAGACGGGAACTGGCGAACCTTTTAACACTTTATCAGAAAAAGTGGAAGGCCCTCACAGACAACTGCCACACACATATAAACCAAACATAACGTAAAATAGTCCAGGCCTGGTCCTCTCTCATCCTTCTGTCATAATTCCTGTCTTGTCTGCACCTTGTCTTTTGTGGACTTATGTTATTTCCTGTTGTGTGCCATGTTTTGTAGTCCTTTGTAGTTGTGCTTGTTGATTAGTCATTGTGAGTTCATTTGTTCTGTTCGGTTGTTGTGTTCTTGTTTCTTGTGATCCAGTTTTTGAGTGTTAGAGTTTGTTTAAATAAAAGCTGCTGCAAGTAGATCCTGCATCCTTCCCTGCTTCAACCTGCAGCGTTACAGAACTTTTTGCCTGTTCATTGGATTACATGTTTGGATTACCCCTTTAGTAAAGCTGCATTTGGATCTCAACATCCCAGTCTCTGAGCAGATTCGTGACAGTAATAGATACATTTTTGTTAATGTCGCAGCTTATGTCACTCTCAAAGAATGCAATATATTCTAGCTTATTTACAATGTTGTGCTCTTCTCTGACCGCCACCGGCCTTGTCCCATTCTCACGACCCTTGGCTCTGGGCCTCGTCCTGCTTGCCACAAACAATAAACGAAGGTAAATAGTCATAGGTGGAATGTGTGTAAGGCTGGGCAAGGACTTGAGACTAGAGTAAAATTATTTTTCAAACCACTGCCTGCTGCTTAGTTGCTTTTAGAGGAAAAAGTTGCCCATATCTGCTGGTCTAGGATCAGTTTTATCCATAATAATAGCAAATAATCCAGTGCGTATCTGTGTGCGCTCTGGAAAGCGCGTAAGGTTTTTATCTACATCTTCGACCAAAGTAGCCAGTTACAGACATATCTGTTGATTTCTTGAACACAATGGCCAATCAGTAAGAAGTTAGAATCCATTCCCCGCTCAAAGCTGGAGTTTTTGTCCAGGGCTGATTTCTGGACATGCTAGGCTAACTTTATGCTTAAAAGTCACATTGTTAACCTAATAGCCAAATTTACTAAACAAAGTATGTTCATGTTACTCAACATCAATTAAAGTTCAATGTACTTAATAGAAAAAAACTTAACCTTAATAACTGATTATACTGAACAAAACTTGAACAGGGGTGCGTTTCCCAAAAGCATCGTTAGCCAACTATGTTTGCAAGTTCTGTTGTTATCAGCATAGTTCAGTGAGTCTGTGTTTCCCGAAAACATCGTTCCAATGAAAATTCGCAAACAGCATCACAAAGTTGTGTGGTTGGAACGACAGCTCTCAACATGCGTTTAGAAGCATAGTTTCTAGTTTGCATGACATGTGGACTTAATAAATCCTTATCTTGAGCAAAATAAGCAAGCTGACATTCAGTACAACCCATGTCTTTTATTTAGAATACTGTAACGAATCACACAATAATAATATACATAACATGTATTTAAGGGGGGCCGGAAGGCCAATTTAGCTCTAAAGGAATGATTCATCGATTTCCGAATCACTATGGAACCGAGCAAATGACTCGTTTAGAGCTTGCTTGTCTTTGCGTTGCTTAGGGAATTCCCTTTTTGCGGTGCTTCGTCGAAAGGGGTTTCCCGGCCGGGTCCGTGTGGCTGGTTGTCTTTGAAGTGCCTGGATGGAAGTTTCTGAACTGCCGGTCACGTGTGATTGGCAGGCGAATAAGAGTCTTTACAGTTCGAAGCGCGTTGCAGGAGAGACGTTTAAACGAACTTTGCAGCAACTTAACTTTGAACCGAGACTTTTACGAAAAAAGAAAATAAAGGAAGAAATGAAAGTAAGACGAGTTAGATGGCTTGAATGAGCTGTTTTAACCCCGATCTCGATGGGTTATTTGTCTGCTGGTCTAATTTGGTCTGGTCGATGTAGAAGCGTGCGAACACGCTCTTTGTTGTTTTCAGAGAGAAGCACGAACAGGCACTCTCTTGCTGTTGCTAGAGAGAGGCGCAAACTTAATTCAACACCGAACCGAACTCAAAACCGAACGGCAACCCCGAACTGCTCTCTGAACCGAACTTCTTCTCTTTTTTTTTTTTGAACCCTCACTCCTTTGTTCGGGTCTTTAACTTAAAAGTTATTCCAACCTCTTTTGGAGAATTCTGACCAATGAGACAATGGCATCATTTTAGGAGGTGGATCGAGTCCTACTTATCGTTATCTGGGATCTGCTTGGGTTCCAGCACTTAGCAGAGAACAAGAGACCCCAGTTTAAACATTATAGATTATTATAATCAGTGTTGGGGAAGTTACTTTTAAAAAGTAGTGTTTTCTCGTTAGGCCTACTCGTTACTTCTTAAAAAAGTAATCCGTTACTTTACTTAGTTACCCCCTTTGGAAAGTAACTTTTTATGTTACTCGTTGTTGAATGATGGACACATAACTCAGCTTAGTAACAACGTTGATTCTTTACTGGAGAACTGGATATATCCATCACATAGTCCTAGATCAACTACCACTGTACGCATTACCCGTTCTAACTACGGATTCTCCAAAAGTACAATTGCGATTCAGATATAACTAAGAACATATAATCAATGTTCTACATCCCCTTTCTTTAGTAATCTCTCATCAGCATATAACAACAAATATCCACATTAACTTAAAATCAAAGCATGTATAACCAAATATGCTATTGGCACTTAAAGTGTCACATTTTTATGAACAACTGAAACTCAGAACATTTTACTCGAAAAGCTTTAACAGTCTCTCTCCAATGCTTAACCGTCTCTTAGCAGGTCACTAGATATACTTTGGATTTGGTTTCGAGATTCTGCCTGATCTAGTCACATAAAGCTTTCTTTCAGATTCTTTGGCAGATACAGTGGCCTCCGATTTTAATTTAGAGTCTGTAGCCGTCACTTGTGCACTTGTGTGATCGGAGAGGAAACTTTGATCTTTTCCTGGTGAACAAACTTTTGGATGTTCTGCTGGGTTGTAGTCATCATTTTGTGGTTGCAAAGTTTCAGGGACTGGTAAGATGTGTCTACGGTTCCTTCTATAATCCCTTCCCTCTGATTCCACCAAGTACGATCTTGGTTCCTTGCAGATGTCTTTGATTATTCCCACTTTATTGAACCCTTGAGGTGTTTGTACCCGGACTACTTCACCTTTGAAAAGAGGACGGAGTGGCTTGCTGCTTTTGTCATAATGCAGCTTCTGTTGATGACGCTTGTGTGCAAGTTGTTTTCTGACCATGACATGGCTTTTGGTGGAAGGGACAAGCAACTTTCTGTCAATTGGGAGTGTTGTCCGTGTTTGTCTTGACAGAAGTCTTTCTGCTGGTGATCCAAGAATTCCATCACGAGGTATGTTTCTCAGATTGAGTAGATTGAGGAAGACATCTGTTCCATCTCGCTTTGATTTTTCCATCAACTCTTTTGCGCTTCGCAGCGCTCGTTCCGCTAATCCATTGGATTGCGGATATTCTGGGCTGCTTGTAACATGAACGAAATCCCAGGAACTTGCGAAGTTCTTAAATTGTTGACTGGAAAATTGTGTTCCGTTGTCTGTGATCACTTTTTGGGGACAACCATGCACCGAAAAGTGTCTCTTTAATTTGGTAATCACAGCGGTGGATGTCAGACTGCGAAGAAGATCTATTTCGAACCAATTTGAATACGAGTCCACCAGAACAAGATAATGTTGGCCGTTCCATTCAAATAGATCAGTTCCAACAATTGACCAGGGAAGTTCTGGAGTATCATGTAGCTTCAGTGGTTCCTTTTGTTGGTGCGGTCTCATACCATTGCAGACAGAACATGAAGCACATTCCTTCTCAATGTCCTTGTTCATTGAAGGCCAAAACACTACACCCCGTGCTCTGCGTTTTGTTGATTCAACTCCAGGATGCCCTCTATGAAGAATAGTGATGTATTCTTTCTGCAGTGACTTGGGGATCACAGCTTTTGGGCCTTTCATCACGACCCCGTCCTTCGTTGTCAGCTCATCTCGGTATGGATAGTACTGGTGGAGTTCTAGTAAAAGTTTTACCTGTCGGTCTGGCCAGCCCTGTTGTATTGTCCTGGAAAGCTGTTGCAATGTTGGATCTGTGGCCGTGTGCTCTTTCAACTCGATGAGCCTCGATAGCGAGATGTGCTCAACAGACATTACTTCAAAGTCGGCCTTTTCACTGCTTAACACTTCTGTGTTTTTCATGGGGGCACGTGAAAGAGTGTCAGCCAGAAACATTTCTTTTCCTTTTTTATAGCTTATCACGAAGTCATACTTCTGGAGCCTCAACATCATGCGTTGTAATCGCACTGGAGCCATGTGCAGTGGCTTGTTGAGTATCGTCACTAATGGCTGATGGTCTGTTTCAATGTGGATTTTCTTCCCGTATATGTAGTCGTGAAACTTACCACATGCAAACACCACTGCAAGAAGCTCTTTCTCTATTTGAGCATATTGTCTCTCGGTTTGTGTCAGGGTACGTGAAGCATATGCTATGGGAGCATTTTGTTGCAAGCATGCCGCACCAAGTCCGTACTGTGAAGCGTCACACGTCAGTGTAACAGATTTTTGGACGTTATAGTATCTCAGTGTTGGTGGGCTTGTGATGACCTCTTTCAGCTTGTTGAATGCGTCTTGATGTTGTTTAAGCCAGCACCATTCAATATCTTTGTGAGTCAGCTCTCGTAAGGGTGCTGAGAGGTCGCTGAAACCTGGAATGAATTTTACAAGATAGTTAACCATCCCTAGAAAGCGTTGTAGAACTGTGACATTCTCTGGGACTTCCATCTCTGTGATGGCTTTGATCTTTGAAGGGTCTGGTTTCAGTCCTTCACTTGTGAACACATGTCCTACATAGCATACTTCTGACAAACGAAACTTACATTTGAGAGGGTTAAGTCTAAGGTTGACCTTTTGTGCACGATCCAGCACTTTTTTAAGATTTTCGTCATGCTCTTCCACATCCTTTCCTCCCACAAGGATGTCGTCCACTATTATAGAACATGGATAACCTGCGAATATTTGTTCCATGGTCCTTTGGAACACCTCACTTGCTGTGCTGATTCCGAATGGCATGCGTAGAAAACGGTATCTCCCAAATGGGGAGTTGAACGTTGTCAACATTGATGATTTTTCATCAAGAGAAATTTGCCAGAAGGAGCTTTTTGCATCCAAGACGGAAAAGACAGAGGAATTTGGCATTTTAGATGCGACTTCTTCTACAGTACGCATGGGGTGGTGCGGACGTAGGAGTGCCTTATTAAGGTCTTTTGGGTCAATGCATAGTCTTATCTCCTCTGTATTCTTTTTGTGGGTTGCCACCATTGATGATACCCATTCGGTGGGCTCCGAGACTGGGGTAAGAACACCCATATTGACCATTCTTCGTAATTCTGCTTCGACCCTGCCCTGCATGGCTGCTGGGATCTTGCGTGCAGGTTTTACAACTGGGTGCACTGCTGGGTTCAGTCTCATTGAATATGTTACTGGAAGTTTACCAATCTCATCCTTGAAAAGGTCTGAATATTCAGAATGAATTTTGCTTGCAAAGCTTGAAACTTCATCTGCTGTCACATGATGGATTTCTTTGTTGAACGAAACCAGTTTCATTTGTAAGCAGTCTGGCAGACCTATCAATGGTTGCACGTTTCTTTTTATCACGTAGAACGAGAGGTTGTATGCCCTTTCTGATGAGTGACAGGTGAAAGTAGCAAAGCCTGCTGTGGGTATCTCCTCACCTCCATAGGCTATGAGCTTGGTCTTCTTTGATGAGTTTAAATCCTCTCCATTTTTTATTTTCATGAACAAAGCCTCAGAAATGACATTACATTTGGCTCCTGTGTCTACTTTGAGATCAACTGAATGTCCATTGATGTACACAGTGCAAATTAGCTCAGTCTTTTGAGGGGTTTTCTTCTCCACTGTTCGTACAGCAGCTGTTTCAACCTTTTCAAGTGAAACTCCATCCACATAGTAGGATTCATCTGCGCTACCTGTGGAAGTTTCTTTTGGTTTGAGCTGGTATACAGCTCTTCTCCGTCTATTTGGCATGTGCTTTGGTGTAGTTTTACAGCACTTTTGGAAATGATTCCATTTTTTACATTTGTGGCACTGCTGACCATAAGCTAAGCATTTTTCCCTTTTTGCTTCATGCTTGCCTCCACAACTATTACAATTTACTATGGTCTGAGAGCCTGTGCGATCAGAGTTGGATCTTTGTTTAAATCCTTGTGTAATTTTAGACTTTGTCTTGTGGTAGACACTGTCCACGTTAGTGTTGCTTTTAGGCGCTGCAAGAGTCTTTGTGTGCAGATCTGTCAGCTCGTGGATTTGACACAATTCTATTGCTTTGGCTAGTGTTAACTCACTGTCTCTCAATAGAATTTTTCTCATACCATCATTGGTCACGCCACACACGAGCCTGTCTCTTATGAGTTCGTCTGTCAGATCACCAAATCTGCACGTCTTTGCTTTGTTTCTTAAATCACTCACATATGCTTCTATGGTTTCACCGGGTTTTTGGTTTCTCATATTAAACTTGTGGCGTTCCATGGTTATATTTGTTTGTGGGTTGCATAACTCACGGAATTTTCGTTTTATACATTCCGGTTTCTCTCTGGTTTCAGCCTCCGCGATCATCCGTCGTTGCTCACCTTCTCCCGTATACACGGCTGGTGCATACACAAACGCGCGCTCCCGCTCGATGGCTTCTGAGCCGGCCAAATTAAGGAGAATAAATGCCTGCGTCTTGGCATCTTTGTCTGACTGAGCAGCTGCTATAAATATATCGTATTCTTGCTCGAATACGCGCCAGTTCTCACTAATGTTGACATCAAACACTAGCGGTTGGGGTCATCGGAAGCCTTCAGCCATTTCTCACGAGGTATCCGAAACTTTTTTTTTTTTTTCAATGAAAAGTCTTTTCGATGAAACTTGACTTTCTTCAAAGGCGTTCTCTTTTCCACTAACCATCTTCTGACACCATGTTGAATGATGGACACATAACTCAGCTTAGTAACAACGTTGATTCTTTACTGGAGAACTGGATATATCCATCACATAGTCCTAGATCAACTACCACTGTACGCATTACCCGTTCTAACTACGGATTCTCCAAAAGTACAATTGCGATTCAGATATAACTAAGAACATATAATCAATGTTCTACACTCGTTACTTTTACGTTACTTTTATGTTGCTTGACTTTGGGCAGAACCCAATATCTGTTCCTAAATGTGTAGGCCTACATAAAATTCTACCATGAACTCTAGGCTACTTATTGAAAAACTAGAAGAAAAAAAACAAAAAAAAAGGAGAGATTTTGAGATAGAAAAAAAATATATATTTATTTAAATAACATTTGAAAAACCTGTATAAACTGAACACCAAAGCACAATATTAACTATTGAGCGGTGGTGACGCGTTCATGAAAAATGTCACAAAGAACCGGCAAAAGAAATGATTATGAATATCAAATATCAAATATAGCAAGGAGACATTTTAATTGTTTATTAATAAACAAGTGTTTTCTTTGTCAGTCAGTGTCGGCTGCAAAGATAAAGTTGACGATGCTGACTCGCGATCTTCACAGTAGTGAACGCGCCAGAGAGAAATGCACATTTCATATGGATTACATAAGCAGAGAGTCTGTTTTCTCTCGTTTTGAATAGTTTTGTTTTAAAGTACACATTTCAAGCTTTCTATATATTTCTCAGATCTTTGAGGCAAGTAGCTTGCGCTAAGTTTCGGTTCATTTATGAGACGAGCTCAGTCCACGCGCCGGCACGGAGCTCCTGAGAAGTCCTGATTATATTGCCTGCTACATTTACTGCTTATTTAAAGTTACTGCTTAAAATAAGACAATTGGTTGATGAAACATTGATTAAAATTAAGATACAATTAATACAAAACGAAATTCACTTAAAAGAAAGGCTTTCTACAAAAACAAACTTAATGAATTGGTCAAAATCATGTCTGCCCACTCCATTTTTCTCCCGATTGCGCATATGCTCTTACTCATGCTTTTCACTTTTCATATAATCAACATTGATAAAATTAAAAAATAAATTATTTTATTTAAACATAAATATGAAACTAAATCGTTTTCTTTAATGACTAGGCTACAACACGCAGGTCTATACAGAGACATTTTAATATCGGAGCGGGATTTGAGCGAACGCCGTCTTATAAGCATGTGGGGGTAGAGGTACGATTTTCGAGCAATCATCGAATATTATTTTGCTTGATATGCCAATCCTTAATATTTGGTGTTTTAAATGCCTGTTTGAGGTCTCTGTGAAAGATTTAAAGCAGTCTTTTAGTGCCGCTTTCAGAGCGGTCAAGTCCGAAGAACTGTTACGTCCATAACATTGTTTCTTTCCTCATAAATGCGAACACGAAAAATTCAATACAATTAATATTTTATGTTCTGTGGAGAGCCAACCCTTCTTCATCCAGTGGGAGTATTACTTTTGGTTTGCGCAGTGTAATTCACAGAATTGATTGCTATGCTACCAGCCTCTGTCACGTACCATGTGGAGCTTGTGACTATTGCAAGCGCGCAGCTGAGGAGACAGTGTTGCTGTCAAATCTGTCCATGGGAAAAGTAACGTTGTGCGAAATTGAAAAAGGAACTACGTTTCGTTACCAAATTTTCAGTAGTAACGCGTTACACTACTTTTTACCCGAAAAAGTAGTTACGTTACTGTAACGCGTTACTTTGTAACGCGTTACACACAACACTGATTATAATCATACAAAACATTTTACACAGATTTCAAACAAGCCACCTTTTGAATTAAGGGCATACGATTCTTTTGATTGGAAGCACGATACTCTTTCATCCATACACAGTTATATCACAATTACATGATTTATATGTGATCTAAGCATAATACAAACATGAATTATAGGAACAACAAGAATTATGATGTTTGATTATAAGTCCACTGAGCATTGTTCTGCGTGAGTTTTAATGGGTTTGATATGTAAAGTCTGTGTAAGTCTCTCACGTTCCATGAAAGCGTGGTCTGTTTTACATCGCTGTCCTGCTCAGCAGTGGTGATGCTGAGGGAGGTCAAAGGTTGTCAGGCCCCTTGGTGGTCAGGCCTCGTTTCACCATTTTTGAGCAGCTTTGTCTTGCTTAAGGATGAAAACAGTGACACGTTCTGGGGCCTGCGGGGCCATAAAAGTCTTCTCTGGGGGGTTTTCTAGACAATTTGGAGCCAGTCTTGTGACTTTGGAATGTGGTGTTCAGATCCGGAATGCTGAATCACATTTGAATGAATCCCATGAGAGATTAGAAAGATTAATTTGTGTTTGGTTAATCCCTAAAGTCTCTACATATTCCCCCCTTCGATCGATGATGGGTTGAGAAGAAGACATCATTGAACGCTGGAGAAACAGAAGAAGCAAACACACACAGCAAACAACACGGCAACCACCTCCATGACTGGTCACTTTACTGGTGCAGGGCATTAGATTATCTAGGCCTAAAACATGTTCACTCTCTCAATGTAGTCAATCATGTGGAAAAAGTTTAGTTCAATTTTAGGACCGTTATTCTAGTTTGTTTTAAAACGGTGATTGATCAACTTTGTGACTAAATTTGGTTTGTTTGTTTTATTCTCTTCTAAATTGTTCTAGGTTTAGACCAATTTACCTTTCAAATTTTGATTCGAATGATGCAGGGAGTTCTCTAGGCTAACATTCGTCAGGCGTGGTGCGTCAATCCTTATATGGTAACCTTGACCCTTATGGGGTAACAGGGATTTTACCTAATAAAGGAAGAAGAAAAGGAAGAGGTAAAACAAAACCAAGCAGTTGAGTGACTCCTGTATGGCTACTGTTGTGCAGTGTCAGGTGTCACAATGTAATGAGAGGGTTATACTTGTTGGGTGTATTGCTACATGTTTCCTATGGAAAGGATAGCTAAATCAGTGTTGCGATTTCCGTGTCTACCTGTGGGAAGAACATGTTTGTTGAATGTTTTTCACGGTAGCTGTGTTTAACTTGTGTATGTTAGTGGTACAGTGTAGTGTAGTGCATGTACTGCATGTATGTCAGATCTGTCTCAGTCTGTTTTGCTCCCCCCTTTGCTTGATGGCTTAGCTTTGATGGGCTTGTTGCATCTTTGCCTTGGAAAGGGATCTTCTGTGATCTGCTGGGGGTCAGTCCAGTAAGGCAGGAAGTTCTCTGGCAGACATTGGGAGGTGGTTTGGCATGGATGCGTGAAGCTGTAGTGCAAAACGTGGTCTCCTTTGTTGCCTTCCTCTTGTGATGCCTTCTGGTTGTGACAGACTTTCTGACCTTCTGTGCTTACTGTCCTTGCTGTAGCACACACATGGTTCTTGAGTTTGGAGCTTGTGGTGTGATCGGTAACCAGGATGGTGTTTTCTGGTACCTCTGGGTGTTTGTCAGTGGTTGACTGTGAGAGACCACTTTGTTCTGGGTTGTTGTAGAACAGGTGGTCGTCTCGGGAAGGTGTACAAGGTGATCACTGGTCTTCTGTGTTCAGCTTGTCTTTGATGAACACTTGCAGTTGCCTCAGTAGTTGCTCCATGTCTTCTGAGGGGAGACTGTCGTGTTCTTGGGCACACTCAGTGTGGTGTTTGGCTGAGTGGTGCGGAGGTGGCTTTCGTTGTCGCTTACCCTCATAGAATGCTTTTGGATGCACTCGTTGATTCCAGTTGTTTCCTTCTGGTGGGTCCCATGACTTTTCCATGTGGTTGGAGTGGTAGCTGTCATCGGCATGGGAGTAACGTCCTCTGTGCTCCTTATGAAGGACTGTGGAGTTGTCATGCCACTGGGTGTCTTCCAGTGCAAGGCTTGTGTCTTGGCTGATGGAGTTTAACACTGTGGATGTTTTCAAACTTTTCTTTGAGGCCATCTTTTGTTTGATGTAGGCCTTGTGTGTCAGGTCACGTAGCTGCTGAATTGTCATTGTGCCTGGGCAGGCCATGATGCCAAGATGATGACTCAATCCAGGGTGCAGGTTTCTCAGGAAGAGTGTTTTGAAGTTCACATCCTCTTCAAGTTCAGGTTTGCTATGCGCACCTAAGTAAGCTTGTCGAAAGCGGTGGTAGTAGGCTTGGGGAGTCTCTTGTCTACATTGTTTGGTTTCCAAGGCAATTAACACACCGTGTTCTGACTCTGGACCTGTAAATTCTTTAATCAGTGTCTCACGTAGTAGCTGGTAGTTTGACCTGACATTAGCAGGTTGTCGGTCTAGGAAGCTTCGTACCTCTGGACTGGATGTGGATCTGAGGAGGTATAACCTGTCTCTGTCAGTCATATGGGGTCTCACCTCTAGGTGGAAGTCGATATCTCGGAGGTAGGCCTGGATGTCGGGACCCTCTGTGGAGTTCGGGTTGAACTGAGTGATATTCTTAACCAGCTGGTTGAGATCTTTAAAGGTCATCCCATGTGCAGCTTTGGAGTCTGCCTGGATGAGCTCTCTTCGTTTGTTGGCAGTGAACAGTTCTGTGGTGAAGGCCGGTGACGTTTTGGGTTGTGGCCATTCACTTATTTCACTGTATGCCAGTTCTTGGATGGAGGACTCTGTTCTGCTCAGCAGGGGTGATGCTGAGGGAGGTCTCTCCCTTCTTGGCTCTGGTTTCTGTTGGAAAATGTGCTGGAGTTCATCTCTGACCGCGTAGAGCTCATCGTTGGCGTCGTCTCGCTGTTGGGTCAGATGGTCCATTTCAGCGCTGCACCTTTCCAGGTGGTCTTTCAGAGCAGTGATTTTAGAGTTCTTACTTTCAATGTCAGCTTTGGCTTTTTCTAACTGATGTTCAGCAGACTGGAGTTGGTTTACCAGGTGTTTCTGGACAGTCTTTAACTCTTGTTTGTCACGTTCAGTGACTGCAAGGGCTTCTTGGAGCTTGTCAACTTGTGTCTTTGTTTCTTGCTCCGCTTCGTCTGACACTTTGAGTTTGTCTTGAGCTTCACCTTTGAGCTGGTCTTTGCAGTGTTGAGTGTGCATCAGCTCTCTCAGGAACTCGGTGGTCTTGGAGTCATCCTGGACTTTCACTTCAAGCTTGTCTATGCGGCTTTGGCCACGTGTCAGCTCCTCCTGAAGGTAGGTGACATGCTGGTGGCTTAGGTTTAGCTGGGCTGTGAAGGCATTGCTTAGGGAACAGGTTATTTTGGTTAGTTCCACATGGTTTTGGTTTTGGCTTGAATCGTGTGTCAGGAATCTTCTCATAATTATGATTATTATTAAAAATAATAACAGTTCAATTGTCTTTGGTGTGAGGCAGTCTGTAATGCCTCTGAGCCAGGCGTCCACGTCTTCCCGTTGGGCAGTGGGGTTTGTTGTCCACGACATGTTGGCACGCTTGGTGAAGTGACAGATCTGTGTGTATAAGCCTATATGTGGTTGAACGGCTAAGTGTCGTTTCAGTAATTGTACATCAATAGTGAAATGTCGTGATGACTGAGTGTTGGTCTAAGTGTACACAGTGAGGCTAGTGATGCGAAGATCTCGTCACTCAACTGGGTAAAGGAAAGAAAAAGAAAAAGGTTAAAACAAATCTCAAATGGAAAAAGTTTTTTTTTTTATGGGAGAATTTTTTTTGTAAATATTTCCTATCACTGAAAAGCTGGTTTCAACTCGTGATGTGAGGACTTCGTCGCTCAACTGAGTAAGGGAAAAAGAGAGAAAAGTTAAAAACCAATTTCAATGAGGGAAAAACAAAAAGAAAATTATTAACTAGGGGAAGTATTAATTTCTAATAAATGTTTCTTATCAATGAAAAAAAAATCTGTTTCCAGAAAGGTAAACAATATTATTGCTTATGTTTGCAATGAAAAATACAACAATAATAATGCTGATACCTCTTTTCTGAGTTTGACAGGATTGACACACACACCTTCAGTTGGACCGCTTACAGCAGAGTTTACAGCAGGGATGCTTTGAAGGCGGAGTTTGCTCAGCACTTGTCTCTGTTACTTGATCTTGGATAAGATGTCAAAGTTTAATTTGCGTTTACAAATGCAGGGAGAGGATGAAGACACAAAAGGGTTTGATTAAAAAATCAAATACCTAATAATCTGTTTGTTGGGAAAGATTATCTTTGTCTCTTTTTAGAGTCGATTGATGGTTCTTCCAGGTTTGTTCCCTACAAATGTGAAGAATAAGATGGAATAAAGCAGGACAGAACAGGAAAGACGTGATGAGGAAGAAATGAAGCAAGGAGGTTGGATCCCGCTACCTTTAGGTCTACCACGAGTATAGAATTGATAGTTGAGGAACAACTAAACACACAAATAAACTTTTGTAAAAGATGATTGTCTCTGGTTTATTTGAAACTCGTATGGAGATGGTAATGTCCCCTATTGAAGCGTCCCGAAAATGAATTAATCAAATATAGTGGTTAAGTTTATAACCAACAGGACGAAAGGATAAAACGCAATGACAATAATGAGCAAGTCTGAGTCTAACACTATTTTTGTAATAGTAATAACAACTTTCAAACTTTAACTTTCAGAGTTCTTGAGTTTCAAAGACTTATTCACCTAAAGTGACTAGATCTCAACGAGAAATGTAAAAATTATGAAAATTATGTAATTAGAATTATTACAAAAATAAATCTAGAAATCATTAGAAATGATCTGTCTAGAAAAGGTAGAATTTCAATTTTGTTTAATATTTCCTTGTTCTTTAAAACAAATTCGAAATTTGACAATTAATAATCATAAACCAGTATTTTCCTTTTAGGGGAAGTAAAGGTACTTAAAGTGTGAGAAAGGTAAAATAATGGCGCTTTTCCACTACACAGTACCAGCTCGCCTCGGCTCGGCTCGACTCGCCTTTGTTTGGTTTTCCACTGTGTAAAAGTTGTACCTGTACCTGCTTTCGGGTACTTTTTTTCGTACCACCTCCGGCGAGGTTCTAAGCGAGCTGAGGCGAGCTAAGCCGATACTAAAATGTGACGTGAAAACAATGCCGACTGCTGATTGGTCACAGAGAATCTGCGTCATCATTGCACGCGCCAGATGGAGTATCCAGACTAACCCCGCCATTTTAAATAGTTTGGCCAGAGATAGTTACTAAACTTACTTACTATTATTATGGCAACTCGGAAGAATTCGCCGTGGTCAAACGAGGAGGTGCAGACATTCCTTTGTTTGGTTGCCGAAGAGAGGATCTAGCGAGAGCTTGATGGGGCAACGAGGAACGAAATGCGTCGCTATGACGACCGGGTACTATTTGTGGCGGTACTTTCTGCAATGGAAAACGGAGCGAAAAGCGAGCCGAGTCGAGGCGAGCCAAGGCGAGTCGAGTCGAGTCGAGCTGGTACTGGTAATGGAAAAGCGCCATAAGAAAAACAAGAAAGGACCAACAGGTGTGAACGTCGAGGTGTCTAAATGGTTAAATCACTTTAACGTTTTTCAAACAGACACTGTAGTTAACCGCTGGGGTTAGTATTGATAACAGTAACTGATGCTAAAGGCTTTAGCACAGGCCTCAATGCAAGCAACGGCCTCTCTTAGCTTAGCGTAGCGTTTGTTTACAACGAGGGTTGGGTCAGAGTTCACCCGGAAGCGTTGGCTAAGACTTCCGTGTCACGATCGTAACTATAGCGACCAAACGAACGCTAGTGGGCGAACCGGGAATTGCAGACAGTTGGAAAACAGTTTGTTCGAGTTCCATGCAATATGGGAGCATTTCAACAATGTCCACAGAACATGCATGTACAGTAACAATCGATCATATTACGGGAAATGTCGGCGCATTTCACACTGTTCAAATAAGATACACCACTCGTAGCTGGGTTTACGACGTGGGCTTCACTCAGTTTGTTGAGAGTGATATTAACTTTCAGCACGCGGCGTTGCGCTGTATGAGAACAATGACGATCTCGATCTTGTCTTTGTGCAGGTTTATTTGGCACACAAAACAACAGGGTCTAACTCGGTTCAGTTTCGAAAACAAGATTCACTTGAACAAACTTGAAATAACTCCTATTCAATTACACTCGGACACGTGCAGTGTTTGCACGATAAATAATTGAACAGACAAGGGAAAAGCATTAACTGTCTATCACGGAGATCAACGTGGAACACGCACTGCGATCAGATAAATAACTTTAAGGCTTTTATGACTAGACGAGGAACACGCTCGTCGCTCTATCAGGAGAATATTTCAATTAGAGCTGGGTTTCGATTCAAATTTCAAGAATCGATTCGATTCCGATTCTCAAGATCTTGAATCGATTATCATTATTCGATTCGATCCGATCCGATCTGATCCGATTTTCGAGATTTAGATAAGTGTTTTTGTTTTTTCCAGCTGTTACCTGAATTACAGGACTGTAGTTATGCAACATATTGATACTATTAGGCTATTATAGACATTTAACTGCTTGTTTTGAACTTCATGCATGTGTATTGAATGTTAAACAAGTTCATAATGATAACAAACAAGACTGTTTATCGTGGTGATGTGTAGCCTACAGAGGCTTCGCACAGACAGTGAATGAGAGAGATCGAGAGAGATCGGCAGAGCGCGTGCGATTACCTGCGTCTGTCTTTGAAGTCATATGTATTCGTGAAAAAGGTTGCCGTGTCAAAGGAAAGCGAAATATTTGTCGTATCATCCTTTTAACGTTCACGTCACGGGTATTTACCATAAATGCGCGTCAGGAGCAGCGCTGGTCAGCATTCCACAGCGCGAGGAAGCCGCAGGGAAATAAAATCAGCGAGTCACGCATTGAATCAATGCCATATTGGTCTCTAATAAGTGAAGCATCAGCTTCAGCTTCAGCTTCAGCTACCCATGCGATGCATTGCTGCTCAGCTGAGCCTTGAAAAGTGGAACTCAAAGTTAAAAATAATTAACACCTTGTTTCATTACATCTCTTAATGAATCAGCTTTTTTGAACGTGTTCGTTGAATGAACGAATGACTCACTCAAAGCCCGTTGTTGTAACAGTGTGCGCGCTGAGTGAAAGCCTTTCAATGCGCATACAGGGATCTCCCAGTCGCGGCAAGTTAAAGTTCACGGGGAAAATGTAAGCCTATTATTAAATCGATCCTCTGAGTTACGGATCGATCTTTAGAAATTAATATGAAAATCAATTCAGAATTGGTGAATCGATTTTTTCAACACAGCCCTAATTTCAATTTACAGGGTTATTTTAATTACTGCAGTTTGATTTCGTTCAGCCCTCTAACTGATATAAACACACACACACAACGTTATAGCCCTTCTAAAAAGACTCTGGAACACGCAGACGTCGATCAGCTATAACGAGGTATTTCTGGAAATGAGGAACACGCTCAATTCTTACCTTATCGTAGTGTGAGGTTTCATATCTTATTTACTGCATGTAACAAGAAAACAAATAGGGCGGCAGACTAGACTTTTCAGCTTTCTCTGGGAGCTTCACTCACAGACAACAGCAGCAGCAGCATTCATTCAAACGGCGCGCGCTGCCTACGTCACACACAGACTTTCAGAGGTTCGGATCTCGCATCCGAAACAAAATGAAAAGATAAATCTTGATATATGTTTACAATTTAGGTTGAACTGCCCGCATTCTCCACCAATTAAGTAACGAATCACACAATAATAATATACATAAAATCATGGGCGTAGGTTTGGTCTCAGCTTTGGTGGGGACATCCCCCCCCCCACCCCCACCCCCCCCCCCCACCCCACCCCCCCCCGGGAATTATTTTGTTGTAAGATAAGTAACAGTGCTTTAATGGCGATTTCCTTTGTCATTTCAGACTGCTGGCAATACAGAATCTCACAATACACAAGTGAATCTACTTCATCTCATTATATTTTATCCTGACCCCGATACACCATCCTGTATACTGTCAATAAAGAGCTAATATAACTGTATAATCTCAAAAATACACTCTCAAACAATAAAAACCTGAGACTGTGTAATGCTGAACAACCAAACATTTTATTTAACATAAATTATTATGTACATTAGTATTTACACTAACAAAAAATACTGTCACAAGGAAGTACTTTCAGAACTTGTGGAGCAAAACAAATCTAAATAAATAAATATAATAACCTTTTTCTATTATAAACACTTTTTACCCTCCAGTACCTCTAACAAATACTCACACTCGCGGTAATACCTGGGTGATACACACGTGTGATACACACATATCATAGTATGCATTCAACACATCATTTTTATATTTCAAAGCAATTTAAATATGAAGGGGACATGGTTTTGTGGATTAACAAATCCATTATTATTATTATCCATTATTACAGTATTCTATTAATACTAAAATTGTATCTTCTATTCTATATCAAATTCTATTGATATATTCTATTCTTAAAAAAAAGTACATTAGATTAAACTGGGAAGGGTCATAAAACTTGCATATTGTTATCCTAGGTTTACTGCTTCTATTGTTCTCAATTGTAAGTCGCTTTGGATAAAAAGTGTCTGCTAAATTAATGTAAATCTGTTGTGGTTTGATGCTGTCTTTCCTGCATACAAAATGGTTAATAAATTTTGTAGTCTATCCTGGCTAGCAAGTTTAACCCTCCTATCAGATATTGTTATTTGGATATTATCAATCAAATAATGATTCATTATATTTGAATAACCAACAGTGTTAACTTTTGCCTTTTTAACATTGCCAACATGTTTTTCCAGCACATGTGTCTAGCAAGTAACTTAGGCTACACTCACAAATATATTACATAAACAGAATGTAGAAACGAAAAATGTCTCAGATGATCCACTGTTTATGACTGCAAGATTCTAAGTTAAGGTAGGCTAATTAACATTCAGTGACTTACTTGCTAATCTCATTCTATCATGATAGTGCGACTTCTATGAGTCTATCCGTGCTGCACACCCCTAATTAATGCTCCTAACCTTGAACGATTGCAGAAGCTAGGTTTAACTGTAACAATATCCTGGGTAACCAGGATCACCAGTTAATACTATTTTCCACAGTAGAATCTGCATTTGAAAGCCTGGTCAGTCACTATTTGTGTGGCTAGTTATTTTTGCCGCTTCGTATGTCCCTTTTCTTATTCTTGGGTGACATAGCTGGTCTACAAAGTACAAAAAGGGACAAAAAAACGGAATATTAAAATGCTTTACTCTGGCCTTTGTATATGGCAGGCAGAGAGCCCTGGTAACTTACCGTCGGCGTCGTCACGCGCACACACACGCACACACCACCCGCTCGCTGAGTGCAAGCATAAAAAGTAGTCCCGGCCCGCGCGTGTGTAGCCTGCCTGTCAGATACCCCGCCGCCAATCAAATTACGGCGTATCTTGTACTGTCGTCGTCCTGGCCGTTGGAATCGATCCAAATAGCAGCGCAAAGATCCAAATGCAGCGCATATATCAAAATAGCAGTTCAAAGGAGCTTGCTAAATATTGGTGGGGACAAATTTGTCATCTCAAAATATTGATTGGGACTAGTACCTAGCGTCCCCCCCTAAACCTACGCCCTTGCATAAAATGTATTTAAGGGGGGCCGGAAGGCCAATTTAGCTCAAAAGGAATGATTCATCGATTTGCAATGAATCTTGACCGAATCACTATGGAACCGAGCAAATGACTCGTTTAGAGTTCATTTGAACGGGCCGTAATTATAACCTTGGCAACAGATATAAATATCCAATCTATAGTGAAACACTATGTATTAGCAAGGTAACTTTAGATCGACAGTACAAGACATTAAATGTGCAAGCACAACACAAGGCAAATATCTTTTCAAATATATTGACGACTTTATTAACTATTCTAAACACATAAAACTAAGGTCTAAACACAATCACACACACACATTCATACAAGGCGCAGAGGAAGAGAGAGAAAGAGTGAGTTTTCAGAGTGAGATGCACTTTGTAAGACATGACCTGAACGAACCACCAAACATTAATTTAAACCTTCGTTTCTTAGACAGGTTATTCAATTTACATTAACGCACTAGTTCAGTTAGAGTCTGGAGTACTTGCTTGTCTTTGCGTTGCTTAGGGAATTCCCTTTTTGCTGTGCTTCGTCGAAAGGGGTTTCCCGGCGGGTCCGTGTGGCTGGTTGTCTTTGAAGTGCCTGGATGGAAGTTTCTGAACTGCCGGTCACGTGTGATTGGCAGGCGAATAAGAGTCTTTACAATTCGAAGCGCGTTGCAGGAGAGACGTTTAAACGGACTTCGCAGCAACTTAACTTTGAACCGAGACTTTTACGAAAAAGAAAATAAAGGAAGAAATGAAAGTAAGACGAGTTAGATGGCTTGAATGAGCTGTTTTAACCCCGATCTCGATGGGTTATTTGTCTGCTGGTCTAGTTTGGTCTGGTCGATGTAGAAGCGTGCGAACACGCTCTTTGTTGTTTTCAGAGAGAAGCACGAACAGGAACACTCTCTTGCTGTTGCTAGAGAGAGGCGCAAACTTAATTCAATACCGAACCGAACTCAAAACCGAACGGCAACCCCGAACTGCTCTCTGAACCGAACTTTTTCTTTTTTTGTCTCTAACTCCTTTGTTCAGGTCTTTAACTTAAAAGTTAGTCCAACCTCTTTTGGAGAATTCTGGCCAATAAAATAATGGCATCATTTTAGGAGGTGGATCGAGTTCCTACTTATCGTTATCTGGAATCTGCTTGGGTTCCAGCACTTAGCAGAGAACAAGAGACCCCAGTTTAAACATTATAGATTATTATAATCATACAAAACATTTTACACAGATTTCAAACAAGCCACCTTTTGAATTAAGGGCATACGATTCTTTTGATTGGAAGCACGATACTCTTTCATCCATACACACAGTTATATCACAATTACATGATTTATATGTGATCTAAGCATAATACAAACATGAATTGTAGGAACAACAAGAATTATGATGTTTGATTATAAGTCCACTGAGCATTGTTCTGCGTGAGTTTTAATGGGTTTGATATGTAAAGTCTGTGTAAGTCTCTCACGTTCCATGAAAGCGTGGTCTGTTTTACATCGCTGTCCTGCTCAGCAGTGGTGATGCTGAGGGAGGTCAAAGGTTGTCAGGCCCCTTGGTGGTCAGGCCTCGTTTCACCATTTTTGAGCAGCTTTGTCTTGCTTAAGGATGAAAACAGTGACACGTTCTGGGGCCTGCGGGGCCATAAAAGTCTTCTCTGGGGGGTTTTCTAGACAATTTGGAGCCAGTCTTGTGACTTTGGAATGTGGTGTTCAGATCCGGAATGCTGAATCACATTTGAATGAATCCCATGAGAGATTAGAAAGATTAATTTGTGTTTGGTTAATCCCTAAAGTCTCTACAATACATACAAATATAATTAAAGTTTGTCACGAGATTTAAAGTACCGTTTTTGAAGACTGCGCATGTGCGTACGTGCTCTACTATGTAAGAACGAGCCTATGATTGAGTCTGGAAATAAAGCAAAATAACTGAGAAAAATTAGAAATGGCCATGTCTGTAATTTATATCAAAACATCATTAATTTGATCTCAAACAGTTTCATTAAAATAAGTTATTACTCCACATGACTTCATAAACCAAGGTCGTTGAATGACCACTTTGCGACAACACGGTTTCGGGAAACAGTCGTGACTAGCAGTTGATTTCACCAAAGATGCATGCGAAGCATGGTAGTGAAGCAGCGAGTTACGTTGTTGTACGGGAAACGCACCACAGAATTTACTTCAGATTTCTATTTCCCAGCATGCTTTGCTTCCAACGGTTAAGAAAGAGTAAATGTTAAAATTAATTGTTATTTAATGTGTTTTTGCTTAAGATTAATATTGGGGTGATCTGTTACACTGTGTCTACAACAGACATGATAGTTGTTGTCTGTTATTATCCATTTCTCTGGTCAAAAATAAATAACAAAAATAAAGAAAGAAAAGAAACGACTATTTCATTCACTTTAAATAACAAATGCTGCATCCAAATTCGCCTTCTACTATGCCTTAAAAGTATGTACTGTTTTATGAAGAAAAAGTAGGTACTTTTGAGTATGTAACAAAATAGAAGGCAAGCTTTGGGACATACTACTTCATTATAATTTGTATTTTATACTTTTGTTGTATTTTTGGAGCATGACAGTTCTATATTCTGTTTGTGAAAAACCCAGCATATCTCCTTTTATTTTTAACAGTGCAAAAAAAGTCATACAGATTGTTAAACAACACAAAGTTGGGTAAACTGCTGACAGAAATTACTATTGCTATTTTTCTAAATGTCAACGAGGAAGGTATTAGTTGACTCAATGGGTGCTTATATCCCTCCTCGTTTCCTCGCTCCTCCATCCTCCATCCTATGACCCGGAAACCGATCGAGCTCAGCCATCCTGAAGGACATCTGACCGTTTGCAAAAGCCACGCCCCCTAGTTATTGTTACTACGCCCGTCAAACAAATGGTCAAACACGACCAGCGCGACAGATTCCCATGACGGGAAGAGGTATAAGTTAACGTTACCCGTGCGTGTCAGTGACCTTTTTTGGAGCAATACCTCAGCGATATCCTTCAGATAGAGGCAAAAGGGGTTTCAGTATGCAGTAGAGGGATATATTCAAAATATAAAAATACGCAATGAAGGAGACACGACTACTATCGAGGCGAATGCTTTTACCGGTCTCAAGCTAAATTTGAGAAATCCCATGACCTGTACCTCAAATGCAACCAGCACAGCCTTGAAGAAGATTTTATAAGCTGGTTCAGTGGCTAATTGTTTGGAGTTAGAAATATATAACTCGCGCTGCTTATTTAGTAATTTTGCCTCAGATAACGTTACAGGATTATTCGCTTTAACACACAGGTTGTTCATTACCACGGCAACCGCTTGCGTGTCATGCTGAATGCGATTTTCATGTTTAAAAAGTAACTATACAAAAGAGATAGAAAGATGCAGATAACCATACATTATTTAAGGTTATTTCTATTCGTTACGATATATGAACTGATGTTGTCAAGTAACGTTAAGCTTCATGCTTTCCCCGTTGCGAGCGTACACTCCTCTAAACTGTAGCTACGGGTGCTGCACTGTTGACTGCTGCTCATTTTCCCCGAGAATATTGTCAAGTTATTGGTAAAGAAACAAAAGAGGTTCGTACAACGACGTACTTGGAGCTTGTCTTTATTTAGCCATCAGCACATCCGGGCGAGAACTGGAATAGCCCTTTTATTTTCAAAATACAAGCATTCTTTTACGCAATTATTCCAAAATACCACATCTCCCTTTCTTTGAGAACAAAGGGTAGACTACCTTTGTCTCTGCAGGTCTTAAGGGGTTTATTCTGCCCTTTGCTGGAAGACCCGTCCCTCTCTAAACAACCAGTCAATAAATCACAAATCAAGTCTCTGCGGCTTTCTAACCTCTCTCCCACATCTGGTCCGCACAGTCTCTGGACCCTTTCTGCTGGGAGATATTGTCACTGGTGGAGCTGGTTCTGGTGATTTTGGCTCTGGTGCATCTGGTGCATTTTCTTCCTTCGGTGACTTATCAATGTCGACCACCCCACTGTTGGTCTGCAGTGACACCAAGTGATGCTGGTTCCTCCTCAGCGTGCCCTGAGGCACCTGGACGATATACGAGCGAGGGGTGGTGTGTGTAGATATCACTGTGCCCTGAACTCCTGAATCAGTGATCCACACATCCTCTCCAGGGACTAACGGCTCCAGGTTTCTCGCGCCGTGTCTCTTGTTGAAGTATTTTGCGTCGTTCCTCCTCTTCTCCCTTTCTTTAGCCTCCAGCGCGTTGTAGTCAGGCAACACTGGAGTCAGCAGTGTTGGAAGGGCAGGAACAGTAGTGCGGAGGCTGCGCCCCATCAACAGCTCCGCTGGACTATAGCCATTCTGTAGAGGGGTTGCTCTGTAAGCCAGCAATGCTAGATATGGGTCTGATGCCTTTGTTAGTAGGGTTTTCACGGATACCGCGCGTTCCGCCTCCCTATTGCTCTGGGGAAACTTGGGGCTGCTCGTAATATGCACAAAGCCATACTCTGCTGCAAAGGCTTTAAAATGGCTACCAGAGAACTGGGGCCCATTGTCACTTCTAAGAACTTCACAAATTCCATGACAAGAAAAAATGGATTTCAGGTGCACCACCACATTTGTAGACCTTGTGGGTGACAACAGCGCAATTTCCACATACCTTGAGAAGTAATCTACTACGAGTAGGTATGTCTTGCCTTTCAGCATGAATAGGTCCGGTCCCACCGTTTGCCACGGCCTGTCTGGCATCTCCGTCGACATTAGCGGCTCTTTGACATTCCTTCTCTCTTGAATGCAGGTTCTACATTTCAGTACCATGTCATTCAGCTGGCTGCTGAGCCCTGGCCACCATACCATCTGTTTGACCAGGCCCCTGCACTTTGTCACCCCCAGGTGCCCCTCATGTAGTCTCTGTAGCACATCACCTTGTAAGGCAGATGGAATGACGAGCCTTGTGCCCCGCAGCAGCAGTCCATCATCCACCGTCAACACTGTTCTCTCGGGCCAGTAATGTCTCAGCTCTCCCTGCAGTTGGCTTTTGTCAGGCCAGCCGTCTGTGCAGTACTTCATCAGTGCAGAGCATGTGCCGTCTGCCCTCAGGTGCTCGCGTAAGCTGCTCAGATAATCTCCACTGACAGGAATATTGCAGATGACAGAGTCTACATAGATGTTGGTGTCCTCTAGTAGGCTTGTATCGGTGTGTGCCTCTGCGGTTCTTATGGGAACACAAGATAAGGTGTTGGCTGTCCACAGGCTTTTTCCAGGGACATGATTGACTGTATAATTATACCTCATGAGTCGCATCCTAAATCTTTGGATTCTTGGTGGGAGGTCATCCAGAGCCTTCCCGCCCAGCAGACTCACCAACGGCTTATGGTTAGTTTCCAGCTCGAATGGTCTTCCCAGGATAAAACAGCTGAATCTTTCACAAGCCCACATTGCAGCTAATGCCTTCTCCTCTACTTGAGCATAGCGCTGCTCTGTCGGTGTCATTGACCTGGACGCATATGCCACCGGTGACCACCTGGCATCATTCTTCTACAGCAGGACAGCCCCCAGGCCAAAGGAAGAGGCATCAGCAGAGATCTTTAATGCACTGTTCGGGTTGTATAGTGCAAGCACTGGTGTGGATGACAGCTCTGTTTTTAACTGATCAAAGGCCGCCTGCTGCTCCGTCCCCCAGTACCAGTGATTCTTCTGAGACAGCAGGTCTCTTAGCACTTTGTCTTTTTCAGCCAGGTTAGACAAGAAGCGGCCCAACTGATTGACCATGCCCAGAAAACTCCTTAGTTCGCTGACATTTTTGGGTGTGTCCATCTCTTGCACAGCTCTCGTCTTCTCCGGATCTGGCTTTACTCCATCTGCTGAAATCACATGACCTAGGAATCTGACTTTATGGCGTGTAAGCTCACATTTGTCCATGTCACTTTTGTTCCTTCTTAAGCACCGCCTGTAGCCGTATATAATGCTCGGCCTGCGTCTATCCCCAAACCAGGATGTCATCCATGTGACACAGTACCCCCTCTAGTTCACTTCTGTCATCATCATCCTTTGAAAGTGCTCGGGGGCTGAAGCTATGCCAAAGGGTAGCCGGTTAAAATAGTAGCGTCCAAAAGGCGTGATGAAGGTGGTGTATTTGGCAGACTCTTTTGTCAACGGTATTTGCCAAAAGCCCATATTGGCATCTAATTTGCTGAATACTGTTGCGCCAGCTAGCATGCCCAGAGTGTGCTTGACAGAAGGCAGGATAAACTTCTCTCTGCATACTGATTCATTCATCCTTGTGAAATCCACACAAATGCGAACAGTACCTACTTTTTTCGGACCACCACCATCCCGGCGCACCAATCAGTCGGCTCCTCAATCTTGGTGATTAAGCCCATCTCCTCCATAGGCCTATCTCCTCCTTCACTTTTCTCATAAGCGGAAGAGGGACTCTGCATGGTGCGTGTAGAGAGAAGGGCACAGCCTCTGGCTTTAATTTAATTGAGTATGGCCTCCGTACAAGACCCAAGCCGCTGCACAGCTTCGGATACTGTTGTTTCAGCGATCCCATGGTGATGTTGTCAACCCTGCACACAAGCTGAAGCTGTTTTATGGCCGGCCTTCCCAGAAGTGCAGTGTGCAGGTCTTTTACTATATAAATGTCCTCTGTGTCTGTGCGCCTCTACGTAGTGTTTCTCTGGCTACACCTAGGACAGATAATACATTACCACCTGGCCCAAACAATGGGCGGGTCGACACTGCCAGGCGCTTCATATCAGGTCCCCCTGTAATGTCATAATACACCTCGGCTGGCAGGGCGGTAAGGTCAGCACCAGTGTCAATTTTAAAGCACACTTTTTTGTCTCTCACTTGCAGCTGCACGGTCCAAGGGTCTTTTCCCGCATCCACGGCGCCCAGGAATAAACTCTCTTCTTCTTCTGTAGTGACAGCATTCAAAGATTTCACACTGTTTCTGCACACTTTCTCATAATGTCCCGTTTTTTCCACAGTTGTGACACAGCATCTGTAGGGCATTCTAATTTTCCATATTCGGGCATTTTCCCACATCTATAACAGGCTTTTGAACCTTGCTGTGGCCATGCATTAGATTTATATTTGCCTGATGTTTGTGCTTGTGGCTGAAAAAATTGTGCTGATGGCTGAAAAATTTCTGCAGATGGCTAAAGCTTTGAGGGAAATTTGGATTTTCTGTAACTTGTTGCATGCACAGCATCAACATTAGAGCACTTGCTAGCACTGCCATTTTCTCCCCTTAAATCATACTGCTGTTGTCTTACTTTTTCAGACTGCCTTGTCTTGATTATAGCAGTTTCAAGGGTTAGATCTCTGTCTAGCTGTAACCTTTCTGACAATGAGACGTTTCTCAGCCCGACCACCAACCTGCCATGTATCAGCTCATTCTGTAGCTGTCCATACTTGCAATGTTCCGCTAATCCATAAAGAGCAGTTATAAAGGAATCCACAGTTTCTCCCGGCAACTGCACACGCTGATTGAACTTGGCTCTTTCATATATTACATTCTTTTTAGGCACAAAAAATGTATCAAAGCCCGCCTTAACATCCGTGTACTTCTTCCTCTCTTCTGCAGTTAGCGTTAGCCCCTTAAGCCCATCTTCGGCTTCATCACCCATACAATACACTAACGTGTTTACCTGGTTTTCTTCCGACGTTGCGTTTAAATTGCTTGCGAGCTGAAAGCATACAAATCTCCTAATCCAACGCTCCCATTCTTGAGGCTTGGTAAAATCGAATGGCTCTGGAGGTTGTATTGTGAACGTAGCAGTTGGTGTAGATTGCGCCATCTCTGCCGGCTCGTCTCCTATTTCTTGCCAAAACGATCACTTAGTTCCTTTCCTTTTCCCTTCTCCGCTCACAAGTCGCCCACTTCTGACACCATGTCAAGTTATTGGTAAAGAAACAAAAGAGGTTCGCACAACGAGGTTCGTGTCTTTATTTAGCCATCAGCACATAACATCCGGGCGAGAACCGGAACAGCCCTTTTATTTTCAAAATACAAGCATTCTTTTACACTATTATTCCAAAATACCACAAATATCATGTTAACAACAACCCTTTAGAAAACGTAATTCCTTTGTGGATCCTCTTGATCTGGTTTCTCCATGTTTCTTTGACTAATATCAGTGTCTCGGTCTCACGCATGCTGCACGCGAGTTAACCATGTTCTCTTTTTGCTATTTTTACTATGCGGGGTCTCCAGGGACCCCGAAGACAACTAGTGTCACTTATTTTTTAGTGTCACATGTAACTGAGAGTGGGGCCGTCCACACTGTTTTATCCATTGTAGGCACCGCTCATGTTGCGCTTCACCATCTTGCTTGGAGTCAATGTTTGACGGACCTGCTCACTCACATAGTAACAGTTGCTATGATGTGTGATTGGACAATGGCCGTTTTGTGGGAGGGGCCTGCGAACGGTCAATTGCGACTTTATATCAATCAATTCTGACTTTATATCTCGCAATTCTGACTTTATAACACGAAATTGCGACTTTACATCACGCGACTTTACATCACGGGACAGGCGGATTAATGTGAGCATGAAACACGGGCTTAATTTTGGAAACGTGAAATACGGGGTGAATTCTCCTGTACGCCGGAGGTAAACTAAGGCGGACTGCCACCGGACTAATGATCTTGGTGACAGTGAACGGGCCAATAAATTTGGGAGCAAGCTTATTAGAGACGGAGCGGAGAGGAATGTTCTTAGTAGAAAGCCACACTTTTTGACCGACGACGTATACAGGAGGCTTCGACCGGTGGCGATCGGCCTTAGCCTTGGTGCGCGCCCCCACTTGGAGTAAAGTCTCACGGGCTCTAGTCCAAGTGCGGTGACACCTCTGGATAAAGGCGTGAGCAGAGGGGACCGCGACCTCGGATTCCAGACTGGGAAAAATTGGTGGCTGGTAACCTACACTACACTCAAACGGAGAGAGGCCCGTGGCCGACACTGGTAAGGTATTGTGGGCGTACTCCACCATGGACAGCTGTTGGCCCCATGAGGAAGGATTCTTGGATACCAAACATCGTAACACTCTCTCCAGATCTTGGTTGGCTCTCTCGGTCTGGCCATTGCTCTGAGGGTGAAACCCTGAAGACAGACTAACCGTCGCCCCCAGTAATTTACAAAATTCTTGCCAAAATTTGGACACAAATTAGGGTCCTCTGTCAGAGACCACGTCCATCGGGAGGCCATGTAAGCGAAAGACGTGGTCAACGACTGCCAACGCTGTCTCCTTAGCTGAGGGTAATTTGGGTAAGGGAATAAAGTGAGCCGCCTTCGAGAACCGGTCCACCACTGTCAAAACAACAGTGTTACCCTGGGAGGGTGGTGATAAAATCTAGAGCGATATGGGACCAGGGTCTCGAAGGGACTGGCAGCGGTTGGAGGAGCCCATCTGGGGGTCGATTGGAAGTCTTGGCACAAACCCAGCAAGCCAAAACAAAACTGTGAATGTCACGAGCCATAAGTGGCCACCAGAATCGTTGCTTAACTAAAAATTTAGTACGATTAACTCCTGGATGACAAGCTATGTTGAAACAATGGCCCCACCGGATGACGTCTGACCTTAATCCCTCGTATAAACGACTCGGTGGACATTCGGGCGGAGGCGTTACCCCTTCTAAGGCCTTCTTGACCTTCGATTCGATCTCCCATACGAGTGTGGAAACAAATAGGGTCTCCGGTAAAATGCATTCGGGAGTAGACGGGCGTTCGGAGCGATCAAAAATGCGAGACAAAGAATCGGGTTTGATGTTTTTAGAACCCGGGCGGTACGAGAGAGAAAAATCAAAACGACCGAAAAAAAGTGCCCACCGAGCCTGCCTGGAGTTCAATCTTTTGGCGGTTCTGATGTACTCAAGGTTCTTGTGGTCGGTCCAGATGATAAAAGGTACCCCCGAACCCTCTAACCAATGTCGCCATTCTTCCAACGCTAACTTGACTGCCAACAACTCCCTGTTACCAATGTCGTAATTGCGTTCGGCTGGGGATAAACGATGAGAAAAAAACGCGCAAGGATGCATCTTGTCGTCTGTGGGAGAGCGCTGGGACAGAACTGCTCCTACCCCCACCTCTGACGCATCGACCTCCACCACGAACTGCCGTGAATAGTCAGGGGCAACGAGGATAGGAGCTGAAACAAAGCGGCTCTTGAGGTTAGCAAACACAGCCTCGGCTGTATTTGACCACCTGAACGGAGAGGCGTGGCTAGCTGGCTGAAGTTGCGAATGAACCGCCGATAGAAATTGGCGAATCCCAGAAACCTCTGTAGGGCCTTACGGGAATCTGGACTTGGCCATTCTATCACAGCCTTAACCTTGTCAGGGTCCACACGCATTCCCTCAGACGAGATGATGTGTCCTAGAAAAGGAACAGACTGTGCATGAAAATCGCATTTCTCCGCCTTGACAAAGAGCCTCTGAACCTCTAACAACCTCTGAAGCACTTGTCGTACGTGTTGCACATGTTCCTTGAGAGACGAGGAAAATATCAATATGTCATCCAGGTAAACATATATGAATTGATCTATCATGTCTCCCAACACGTCATTGACAAGTGCCTGGAAGACTGCTGGGGAGTTGGACAGCCCGAAAGGCATAACCAAATATTCAAAGTGTCCCCTGGGGGTATTAAACGCAGTCTTCCATTCATCCCCCTCCCTGATGCGGACCAAATGATAAGCATTACGCAAGTCCAATTTCGTGAAGATGGATGCTCCCTGCAACTTCTCGAAGGCTGAAGACATCAACGGCAAAGAATAAGTATTCTTTACCGTGATGTTATTCAACCCTCAGTAATCAATACAAGGTCGCAGAGATCCATCCTTCTTCCCCACAAAAAAGAACCCCGCCCCCGCTGGTGAAGAGGAAGGCCGGATGAATTTGGTTGCCAGAGAATCAGAAATATATTTCTCCATAGCCTCCCTTTCTGGAATAGAAAGCGAGTATAACTTGCCCTTAGGCGGAGACTTACCTGGCATTAACTCTATGGCACAGTCATAGGGACGATGAGGAGGGAGAGAAGCAGCCCTAGACTTACTGAACACTTCCTTCAGGTCATGGTACTCCTCCAGCAAGTTAGACAGATCCCCTGCTTCCTCCTGAAACACATAAACAGGCACAGACGGACAAGCAGACACAAGACAAGACTTGTGACATTCCTTGCTCCACTCCAGTATAGCCTTGTGCTGCCAGTCCACTCGGGGGTTGTGACGGATGAGCCAGGGATGACCAAGAATGACGGGTGCCAACGGTGAATCCAGTATATATAAAAAAAAAGTCTCAGTGTGATTGCCAGAAGTGATGAGGGTAATATCTTGAGTGGTGAATGCAATGATGGGAAGTTCTTGGCCATTTAGTGCGTGTAGAGCAATCTTCTGAGTAAGTGTCCATGAAATTACCTTCAGCCCCAGAGTCCAGAAGTGCTTGACAGTCGTGCTGGTGAGTTGACCATCTCAGTCTTACCGGGAGGAGTGTCGATGTGGATGAGGTCTTCTCGGCGGAGATCCCACCCGATAGTAGCCTCATACTTACTATCGGGCTTGGCCTTTTACCGGGCAGTTGTACGAGAAATGTCCCGAACCTCCACAATATAGGCAAAGGCCCTGGGACCTCCGCCTCTCCCTCTCCTCCCGGGAAAGCCGGGCTCGACCCACCTGCATGGGTTCGTGATCGAAGACGGGGCTGACCACGTCCCTGCCGCTGGACCGTTGCCCCTCAACCCCTCCAGGAGGACGGTTAGATGCCACTCTGCCTCCGACTCGGGAAAGTCGCGCATCTACCCGTAGGGCCAGCTCGATGAGTCCGTTCAATGACGTGGGGAGGTCCAGGGCGTAGATCTCCCGTTGGACGCGGTCAGCCAACCCATGCAGGAACATGTCCCACTGCGCCTCCTCGTTCCAATGACATTCGGCCGCCAGGGTTCGGAACTCGATGGAAAAGTCCGAGACCGACCTCTCTCCCTGACGAAGGTCGGCCAGCACCCTGGCGGCCTCTCTCCCCGCGATGGCTCTGTCAAAAACTCGCCTCATCTCTGCGGAGAGAGATTGGAACGAGGAGCAGCAAAGGTCTTGATTCTCCCACACCGCCGTTCCCCATAACGCCGTCTTTCCGGTCAGCAACGTGATGACAAAAGCCACCTTGGCTTGTTCACTCTGGAACGTTCTGGGCTGTAGGGCGAAATGCATGGCACATCTTGTCAAAAACGCTCGACAGTACGCAGACTCACCCGCATAGGGCTCCGGAACCGGTAGGCGTGGCTCACATGGCGCGAGGAAGTCCGGTGGTGTGGGGGGAACGGCTGGTGTGGGCGGCGCAGTGGGAGCACGAAGAAGTTGGACCTGCTGGGTGAGCTCGGACACCTGCGTTACCAAAGCTTGAATCGCACGACCCGTGCCGTTGATGTTCCTCTCGTAAGAGTCCATTCTTATGACGCTGTGGTGGACGAACTCATCCAGCGAGGTAGGTGTCTCTCCTGCTGCTTCCATGGTTAGGTCAGATCGTTCTGTCATGATCGGTAAAGAGAACAGGAAGCAAATGCAGTACTCAGAGTTTATTAGGAAGATACAGGCTCAGGATAAGACACGGGTGTGGACAGGTAACGCAGGGACTTCGATGGTCAGAGTGCGGTGAATCCTCGTGAAGTGAAGTGCCAAGACGAGACGAAACAATCCAACACCGAGACGACGAATCCACAGGAACACGATGACGGGAAAACCAGGAACAAGACTCAACACCGACACCCAAGACATCAAACAACGATCTGACAAAGGGAATGAGATAACGGTGAGTATTTAAGCAGTGAGGGAGATGAGCTGCAGCTGGTGATGAACGATGATGATCAGCTAGAGCGGATCAAGGAATGACAAGCTGATTTTCATCTCTTCAGCGACGCACAGGCATCGCTGGATCCGGAGTGAGAAGCCGCGCCGTCGAAGCAAGCCTTTCAGCGGGACGAGCTCTGGAGTCGCTGGCCTCGCCGCCTTCAACTGCCATACCTGCTGCGCTTTCCGGCGTTCTATATCCTTTTATACTCTGTGTATCTTTTACTCTGCTGAGAGTGTTTGCTCGCTTACTTGACGCGACTCACACTTCTCTTCACAAAAGAGCTGCATCTTTTTAAAGATGCCATCCTGTGGCTCGTGCCGCGCCCCGCTCAGCGACGGAGACCGTCATGTCATCTGTGTTTCCTGCCTGGGTGAGGATCACGCGGCCCTCGCGCTCGCTGACGGCGGATGCCCTCATTGCGAGCTTTTGCCTATTGTGACTCTGAGGACTCGCCTGGCATCATTCTCCGAGCCTTCACCGCAGCCCGCCGTGGTGCCGCGCCGCAGGAAGCGCCGCGCCCAGCGCGCTCCCGAGCTTTCTCCAGCCCGCCAAAGCTCGCCGGTTTGAATGACACGTCTGCCATAGCCTGACGGGGTCTGTAGCGTTTTTAATCGTACTTTTAAACTTCGGGTTTCGGGTAGTAACCGGCGAACAAAGGGAACTACAAAATTCGACTGCTTTACGGCTTATACGTCACTTCCACCACCACCCCCACTTCCTTAAAATCGGACGTGCGAGCCAAATGTTATAGTCAAGGCCGAAGCAGCACAGAAAAACAAGAAAGCAAAGGTTTTATCGGAGCAAAGCAAAAAGAGAAAAAGAGAAAGTGATCGCGTTAAAGGCAGAACGAGGATTAACATTGGGCCAGCATTTTCTCGCTGGCGTGAGCTGAAGGAGGAGGAGGGGTGCCCGACCGATGCGGACTTGGCAAAAAAAAAAAAAAAAAAAAAATCAAATGAAAGCCTATGTCTAAACGGCGTGCACAAGTTTGGTAGGGGCTACATTCTTGCAAGTAAATATATAAGATGTACAAAATCATATTTTAGGATACCTAACATGTCTGTGATATTTGTTTATTTGTCTTGCCTCAAGCTATAATGCAAATCGATTTGTAAAATTTGCAGATTCATTTATGGTAGCTTGATATTATAATTTTGACGATATATGGTTATTATCTACCACTCAAACATTGCATTGAAGTATCATATAGATTCAGTAAAACGGTAACCAATAGACTAGGCTACTATAATGACGCTGGCTTGTAAACGTGATCATCGCGATCATTTGTCGTTAGAAAAAAAAATAAAACCCATGAAATTATATTCATATGACATGCTGAAATATATGCCACTGTACCTGGGATGAAGACATTTCACACGCGACGCAAGCAGAACACCTGCATGTGACCTCCTCCTACAGTGTTCAGGGCTATCGTGGTTGTCAACAATTGCACGTGCATGTAGGATGACAGAGTTTACGACAGTAGTAGAGGTCTAGAGGGCAATACTGTTTCCCAACTGTAGGGGGACCCCACCCCGAGAGCAAAAGTAACCTGGTGTTACTTTAAACTGGACGAGGAAGGACCCGAAGCGATCTGCGTGGCGGACCTGAGAAGCGCTACAGACCTCGCTCTTCGCGCTGCTAAAGCCGCTGCACAGGCCATAGGACGGAATATGGCCTCTCTCACCGTGGCTGAGAGACACTTATTAGAGCACTGCTCGAGGGCAGACCGCTAGCTGGCCTATGGTCAGGACGGAAAAAGCTCCTTCACATAAACTGCTTGGAGATGATAGCAGTCGACAAAGCGATACGGCGTTTTTGTCCCCAGGTAACAGGCCACCATGTCTTGGTCCGGTCGGACAACATGTCAGTGGTGGCGTACATAAATCGCCAGGGCGGCGTCAGGTCACGAAACCTTCACAGGCTGACGGAACGCCTCCTGGTCTGGGCTCAGCACAACCTGCTCTCACTGAGAGCAGCGCACGTGCCTGGTCACCTGAATGTGGGACCAGACAGACTGTCCAGGAACAATGTTCCAGCAGGGGAATGGTCGCTGCATCCGCAGACGGTCCAGCTGCTGTGGAAAACGTTCGGCAGAGCGCAGGTGGACCTATTCGCGTTCCACGAAAACGCTCATTGCCCGGAGTTTTTCTCGAAAAGCAAGGACGCGCTGGCTCATGTTTGGCCCCGCTGCCCCCTATATGCTTTTCCTCCTGTCTCGCTCCTGCCTCAGGTGTTGGAACGAATCAGGGAGAACGGATGCCCAGTGCTGCTCGTAGCTCCGCTCTGGACAAACCAGACGTGGTTCCCTGCCCTGATGCAGCTGACCAGCACTGCCCCATGGCCTGTACCATTGAGGAGAGACCTCCTCTCTCAGGCGGAGGGCTCAATTTGGCACCCTCGCCCGGAGTTGTGGTCCCTTCATGCATGGGCCATCAACGGGTACCCGCTAGCCTCCCAGAAGGAGTGTTAAACACGATCGCGCAGGCTAGAGCTCCGTCTACCAGGCGGCTCTACTCCTCGAAATGGTCTGTTTTCTCTGCGTGGTGTCAAGCCCAGAGCTTTTCACCTGTGGAATGCGGGGTTTCGGAAGTGCTTTCCTTCCTTCAAGAGCTACTGGATAAGGGCAGGACCCCATCCACGCTCAAAGTAAATGTGGCGGCCATAGCAACGTTTGCAAAACCGGTGTCTGGCCAGTCGCTGGGGAAAAACGACTTAGTCGTGCGTTTCCTTAGGGGAGCTCGGAGGCTGAACCCTCCCAGGCCCCCTTCAGTCCCGAAGTGGGACCTTTCCACGGTCCTGGAGGCCATGAAAGGCGCCCCCGTTCGAGCCAATCCAGCTGGTGGACATGAAACACCTGTCGTTCAAAACAGTGTTTCTCATGGCTCTCGCTTCAGTGAAGCGCATAGGGGACTTGCAGGCGCTTTCAGTAAGCGCGTCGTGCATGGAGTTTGGTTCTAATGACTCGAAGGTCATTCTCAAACCTAAGCACGGGTATGTCCCGAAATCCCTCAATACACCGTTTAGGGCCCAGGTAATTTCCCTGTCCGCCCTTCCGGTTCTCAGTGAGGAGGAGGACGCGAGTCTCCTTTGCCCCGTCAGGGCATTGAGAGCTTATGTGTCGCGCTCGTCTGTTTTCAGACAGACGGAGCAGCTTTTCGTTTTGTTTGGCGGGCGTTCCAAGGGACTTGCCGCCTCAAAACAGAGCCTATCCAGATGGATAGTGGATGCCATTGCGCTCGCTTACACTGCAAAGGGCCTACAGTGCCCCTTGGGTGTCAGAGCACACTCCACGAGAGGCGTGGCCTCTTCGTGGGCATGGTCGAGCGGGGTTTCCCTGCAAGATATCTGTACGGCCGCGGGCTGGGCCTCGCCGTCTACATTTATAAAATACTATAACCTGGAGGTACCCGCCTTACAAGCTAAGCTTTTGGCGGTCTAAAATTCAGTGCGATCTGCCCAGCTGTGCGGCCCAGATGCTGAGTTTACTGCAGCCCCATGAGTGTTGACACACGTATGGCCACCCAGATCAGGCTGAAAGCTTTCACCCTGGCTGCGCGTTTTATTGTCATATGATAGCCCCGCTGGGTGCTTTTTTATAGGGAATGATGGCTCCAGCCTCTCTTCCTCCAATCTATGTGAGTTTATGGTGATTATGCACTACATGAGCCCTGGGCTTCGGCCCTTGGGACTTTGGTGTTGGATCCCTGTACGCACGGCGTGTTGCATTGTGTTCCCCTAGCGCATGGGTGCCCAATACGTCGATCGCGATCGACTGGTCGATCGCATAGCCAATGACGGTAGCTCACAGAACAAAAAAAAAACAAAAAAAAAACACCGCGCCTTTTCAGAAAAGCAATCCATCCTATCATGTCATTATATTACCATGTGCCCGCTGATTGACGTGTAGACAGGCCAGTCTGCTGGTTGCTAGAACGTTTTTTTACACTACGTTACCATAACAACCATAAACATATCTCGACAGTCGACTACAGAAATGCGCCATTGCTTTCGTTTTACCGTTGCTTTTCGCTATTGCTCGTTTATTATCTGTAGACAAACAAAAATTATACCACAATGAATGAGGGAGTAAAAGAATTTTAAAAAGCAAAGACTTACCATTTCCATCAGGAATGGGAAGATGACTACTTATTCACGATGTCATACTCAAAGTGTGTCTGTCTGATCTGTCGATCCAGCATTGCACTTCCAAAGAAGGGGAATGTAGAGAGACACTTTAGAATGGTTCATCGAACCTTTGATACAGACTTTCCTCCAAGCAGTGAATTGAGAAAGAGAAAGGTGAGGGAGTTGAAGTCTCAGCTTCTTGGACAGCAGTCTCTTTTCACTCGGCCAACAGCGAAAGCGAAGGCCGCAACAGAGGCATCGTTCCGGGTGAGTCGGACGATCGTTAGGCACAAAAAGTCTTTCCAGGATGGAGTAATGGTGAAGGAAGCCTTCATTGAGGCTGCGGATTCTTTGTTTAAAGACTTTACGAACAAAACAGAAATAATGTCTGCAGTCAAAGCTGTTCAGTTGACAAGAAATACAGTGACCAGGCGATGCGAAATGATGGGCGACAACTTAATGCAGCAGCTTGCTAAGGACATTGACTGTTGCGAGTGCTTCTCGCTACAGATGGACGAGTCTACGGACATCACAGACAAAGCCCAATTGTGCATTTTTATTCGAATGGTCTTCCACGACATGACTGTAAAAGAGGAACTTTTAGCAGTTCTGCATATGAACGCTCACACATGAGGGGGTGATACCTTTGAGATATTCAAACACTTTATCGACAAGAATAAGATGCCAGTGTGCAAACTGGTGTCAATCACCACCGACGGTGCGCCTTCCATGATCGGCCGCTCTAATGGATTTGTTGCCAAATGCCGAGAGGATGAGGCGTTTCCGGATTTTTTAAGTTATCATTGTATCATACACCAACAAGCGTTGTGTGCGAAATGTTGAACATGAAAGAAATTATGGACGTAGCAAACAAAGTAGCCTGCTCTATCCGTGCTAGATCTCTTCAAAGACGACTGTTCCGCTTGCATCTTGAGGAGGCTGGCAGCGACCACTCAGACCTACTGCTTCACACGGACGTAAGGTGGTTGAGTAGGGGGAAATTCCTGCAACGATTCCGCGATCTCCTTCCTGAGGTAAAGCAGTTCCTACATGACAACACACATGCGGAATACACGCAACTTAATGATGATCGTTGGGTGCTTGATTTGGCGTTTTTAACTGATCTGGCGAACTTGCTCAATGAGCTGAACGTGGAATTACAGGGCAAAGACAAAATCGTGATCGATATGATAAGCACAGTGAACGCCTTCAAGGGAAAACTTAAACTGCTTTCTTCAAAGATCCAACGCCATGATCTGGGGAACTTTAGAAACCTTGCATCTGAGCTGAATAATCAAGGGAAGGACTTAACAGAGATTGACAGTGCATGTTATGCAGAACAGATTGACACCGTCCTGTCAGACTTTGACAGGAGATTTCAAGACTTCGCCCTACTCGAGCCAGTTGCCACGTTTATGTGCTTCCCTTTTCTGGAGAATGCTGAGGTCGATGTCCTCGCTTCCAAAATCGCAACAATGTTTCAGCTCAGTTCTGCTGAAGTTGAAGATGAGATCTTGACACTACAAGCGGATATTAACTTGAAGTCTAGGGCCCATGAACAATTCTGGAGTTTACTCACAGAAGAAAAGTATCCCAACATGAGAAAATGTGCAACATCACTGACTGCAATGTTTGGGTCTACTTACTTGTGCGAATCGACCTTTTCACATATGAAATTTATCAAATCCAAATACCGCTCCACCCTGACCGACGATCATTTGGAGGCCTGTCTTAGACTGGCTATCAGTAGCTATTGCCCGCACTATGCATCCCTGGTGGACTCCATCCAATGCAAGTCATCATCTGAATAAGGTACTGACCACTGATGTGAACATGCCATGTGTATGCAAGAAAATGACTACATGCAACTTATTGTACATAAAGTTAATTCATTGTCTGAAACAGCAGTGTAGCCAGAAAATCATATCTGGGTGTGCATAAGAAAAACTGGGTGTGCCACATTCATTTATTGTCAGATTAATATGCAACAAAAAACCTGACCCGGCATATCACTAACTTTACAGAATAGACTGGGCTGAAGTGTAAGACTACTCAGGCTCGCCACATAATACTAGGCCTATATAGCACCTACAATATAACTCAGGGCTCAACATTAAGGCTTTTCATGTGCTTGTCCTTCGAACAAGTAAATCGGTCATTCACTTGTCCAAGTTAAAAAAATGCTTATTCAGAAGAAAAAAAATGTTTTGTGTGTTGTAAATTATAATTTATTCTGAAGCAATATTCTCATCAGTGTTCAGTCAGCTTTTACATATTTAAATCTGCATATGTATAATTTTTTTATATGTATGAGCATTTTTCCCTAATCGTTTTAAATAGGCTATATGTTTCATCTTTCATTTTAAATTCTTTAATTTGATCAATAAATTCAATTGGAATAACAAGACACTATATGGCTGTTGCAATCAAATTAATTAATTTACACTGAACAATTACAACTGCATTAAATAATGTTATGAGATTGTTGTAAATATTTTTTGAATATACAAATATGAAATATGGAAAAGAATGATAGCCTTTTAAACACAAAACTAAACCACCAGTAGGGGGCGGCAGGTGACCGTCTTAATGAGTGAGTTATTGAGTCATTTATTCAAATGATTCGTTCAAACGACTGAATTGTTCAGGAATGAGGCAGTTGTTTAATGCATAGACATCATATGATGTCTATGGTTTAATGGGCCATTGAATCTTTGATCTAACCGATTCGGTTAAAGCGTTGAATCATTCAGTAGGCTAATGCGGTTATGTGTTCCGATGATATGCGCTGTGGTTCTGCTGTGATCTTTGATTGGAACTATTTTCGCTGCTCAAAGAGAACAAAAATATTTTTGTCTAAAATGTAAGTGACTTAATATTAATTACTTTTTTATTGAACTGTCATATGAAATCAGTGTCACATTTTCAATCTTGATGGTATTCAGCACTCGTGGTCGTGTGATGTTGCTTAACTGTATCATATTATAGCCTAAATATAAAAAACTCCACATTACATACATTTTTTTTAACCAATGTATGTTCATTGTGTGTGAACTGCGCTCATTTGTTTTCATTTCTCCTCATGAGGCTGCGCGAGCCTCTACAGCGCAACCGTTACCATCAGACAGTCAAGAGGCTGTTTGCGGATTGGTTGGCAGTCCGAATGTTAACGATAATAATTCAACAATTAAATTACATTTTAACTTGTAAGTAAACAACAATAGTCCAAGTTTAGAAAAACATTTTTATTACGACTTTAAAAAATAATTCTGCATCTACTTTTAGGTGTGCCAGCTGCCACTGTGGGTGGCACCAGCACACCCTGGCACACCCGTGGCTACGCCGAAAGTTTCAATGTTTGAACAGTGAATTGTAGTGTGATATAGTGTGTAATGTAGGCCAAATGCCTGTATATGTATGTTAAAAGAAAATCCTAGTGTTAAAAAAAAGTTACATTTCAGAGAGTGTGTGTGTGTGTGTGTGTGTGTGTGTGTGTGTGTGTGTGTGTGTGTGTGTGTGTGTGTGTGTGTGTGTGCTACCTGAATGGGTAAAGTTGCATTCCAATGTGTGGATTTTGATGTACTGTAAATGCACTGAATTGTACGGGTAATGTAAGTGCCAGTGCCACTGTGTATGAAATCACATGCATGTTGATTAGCTTCTATTGTGGACTATGTTACTGTTGTTACTGTGTTTTTAGTGTTGGTAGGGAAATTAAACTCAGTCATAAATTAATAATGATTTAAGTGTGAAACATTAAAGCAAAATAGCAGCCAATATGGCACTGTGTGTTTGTTTTGATACATAAAAAATAATAAATGTAAAAAAGACACACGTAATGTAATGTGAGTAGTAGATCATTCTGACCCAGTCACTTAAAAGGTAGATCACCATTCAGAAAAGCATGGGCACCCCTGCCCTAGCGTAAAGCTATTACGCAGTCTGAGAGATACTCTCGTAAGAGAACGTACTCGGTTACTAACGTAATCTCGGTTCTCTCTAGAGAGGGAACGAGTACTGCGTATCTTGCCGTGCTTGGAATATGCTCTGGTTCGCTTCGGCGATGAAAACCAGCTTGTACCAGCCTAACGAGCATATTTATAAGGTGAGACCACGCCCCATTCTGGCGGAACGTGACGATATGGGCGCGAATTGCCCCCATTGGTCATTACGTCACGCAGAATCTCTCTCGATAGGCTGCTGCATTTGCCGCAAGAGCAACCAATAGGCGCGCGAGCTGTTTCGCCTATGTCTGCTTGCTGCTGCAAAGCGTTTTACATTAATAAAAAATTAAGGATAATTTTTGGCTTCAATATCTCGTGGAAAAGAGTTTTTCCCCTAGCGTAAAGCTATTACGCAGTACTCGTTCCCTCTCTAGAGAGAACCGAGGTTACGTTAGTAACCGAGCACGGTCTCTCCGGTAACGCGGGTCTCGCGATCACGAGAAACAGCTGACGGACTGATCCATTGTCATAGAGGGATGCCTATGTGACAATAATGGTATTTTTTATTCAGACATACAACAATCTAATACTTTTTTATTATAATAGGAATAAGTGAACACATTAGTTTTGCAAAAAAAAAATTTTTTTTACATAGTAGCTTGAATTAGTCCAAAAGCAGTATGTCTTGTTCACCTCGACGTGTCATTAGATGGTTCAGTCCGAGGATGGCCGCTGCTGTCGGTGTAAATAAACAGGCGTCGATGGAGCCGTGTGCGCGACACGGCCGCGGAAACACTTCAAATGCGGTGAAGGTACGACATACATGACAAAAATAACGAAAACACTAGATGTTTGGCTTATAAAATCATGAGAGGGGTGTTTTTTGGGGGGTCCCGTTGGAGTTCAGTGAGATTCTGCAGGGCGGTAACACGCTAATGATAGCATCATTCAAAACTGTCACTGCGGTTTTATATAAACACACTGTTGCACACTCTTTTAAAAGCTCGATTGAAAATAAGTTGTTATGAAGTAGTGTGTTATATTGATAGATGTACAGTTATGACAGCAGTGGTGCTGAATAGGTTAGCTGGCTAGCTAAATGACCAACCGGACAGAACACTAGAAAGGGGACAGTGCATCAAAATACTCAAATTATAGGGTAATTTGAGGAGTGATGGAGATATAGTTAAGAAGTTATGGTAGTTTTCATATATTGTACTCAAAGCTTATTCTTATAAATACATACAATGTCTATGCATGCATGGTAATATTTGACTTTGTAGGCATATAATGTAGTAATTACTGCTTCTAAATATTAAATTAAGCATTCAATTATACACACACATACAGTATATGCAGTGTGTGTGTGTATATATATTGTGTGTGTATGTATGTATGTGTGTGTGTAAAATGCTAACATTTGTCAGTCACAAATTTTAATCCTGCGTATGCATGTGATTGTGAAGGTGTTGGAGTGTGGTGTGTGTGAGGATGTGTTTTCTCTACAGGGGGACAAGGTCCCGCGGCTGCTGCTGTGCGGACACACGGTGTGTCACGACTGCTTGACCCGTCTGCCTCTCCACGGCAGGGCAGTCCGCTGCCCCTTCGACAGACAGGTCACCGAGCTGGGTGAGCTTAACTTTGCTGTTCTTCATAATAACAGTATAATTCTCTAGTATTTCTCTTGTAGAAAGAAAAACTTTCTCATTGTGCTCTGCAGGAGACTCGGGTGTGTGGGGCCTAAAGAAGAACTTTGCCCTGCTAGAATTGCTTGAACGGCTACAGAATGGGGCATCCAATCAGTCAGGCATGTCAGAGGATTCACTTCGGGAGATGGGCGAGGTTCGAAATATGCAATTTCAGTTTTAAAATGTCTTTATATTAACAATAAATAATAATAATTTATATAATAATTATTATGATTATTATTTATTTTGATGTTTATTACTGTTAAATATATTATATTTTTGTCTTAAGAATATTTGTGTTATTTATTGAACACTTATATTGCTGCTGACTCATTTTTATCAAAGCAATAAATTAGGATGTGTGATACAGTGATTTTATTGTGAATTTTTGCCATGTCTCCATTAGTGCGTAATCCGCTGTGATGAGGATGAGACTCACACTGCTTCCATGTACTGCACGGTGTGTGCCACGCACCTGTGTGCCGAGTGCTGCCAGCTCACACACTCCACCCGGACGCTGGCCAAGCACCGGCGCGTGCCCCTGGCAGACAAGCCCCATGAGAAGATGCTCTGCCCGCAGCACCAGGTGCACGCCATCGAGTTCGTGTGCCTGGAGGACGGCTGCCTGCCCGGGCCGCTCATGTGCTGCGTGTGCAAGGAGTACGGAAAGCACCAAGGGCACAAGGTGCAGAAATACAATACAACTCAGCTCAAAACCACTTGTTAGGCACTCGCTTTAGGCATAGAATATGGCTTGGCTTGATTCTCTTTCGGGCCCATATCGATTCTTGTACATTTTCTAATTTCTTCAAAGTTTTCGGAATGTAAAAACAATGCTTGTTTTTTTTAGATGCATTGTTTAAAAGTCTGATGCAACGGAATTGAAATATTCAAGAAATATCTTAATTTTTCACTTTAAAATAATTACTAATTTATTTTGGTGTTGCTTCTGGTGCAATAAAAAGTCTGAAGCAGGGTTATAATCAATAACTAAAACCATTAAAAACATCTCTTACTTAAAAATAAACATGAACTAAAATGAAAATAAAATGTACAGAAAATTCTTTCATGTATTTGCCAAGGCGACATTTAAAGTACTAAAATAAACTAAAAAAAAAAAAAAAAAAAACATGTATAAATGTTATCTTTTAAAAAAAATTCCCTGAAAAATCACAAAATTTTACCCAAAATGAAAGCTGAACATTTTTATATTTAAAATTGCATGTAGTTTTTTTTAAACTTGCCTAAGATTCATTACGAGTTATGTTCACTGTATTGAATAAAATTGAATTGTTCTCAGTTTACTTAACAAATACAAAATGTATAAATATAGAATCAAATCAATTTGCTGTCAACTAAACACTTCTTACCCTCCTGAGTTTCCGTTGTGTGGAAGTGCAGCAGAAACTGCAGAATGGGAGATCTGCTACAAATAATGTATAGCAACATTTTTAATGCATCCATCAAACAAAGCATGGATTAAAAAGGTTATTTTGTATTTTAAGAATTGTTATTGGATTATTCAAACAATAATTGGATTTAAATTTGATGTTTTGTTCCCGTTTTCAATCACTTGTTCCCTGATCTCTTTTCATGAAAATGTTTTACCAGCATGCTGTTCTAGAGGGTGAAGCCAACCAGATTCGAGGGTCCATCCTGGACATGGCACACTGCATCCGTACGTTCACAGAGGAAGTGTCGGAGTACTCCAGGAAACTAGTGGGCATTGTGCAGCAGATTGAAGGAGGAGAGCAGATCGTGGAGGACAGCATGGGCATGGCTCACACTGAACATGTATGAGAGTGTTCTTGGGTGATTGTGATCGCCTAAAGCATTTGCATCAGTGTAAGATTCTTGGTTTCTGCTCAGGTTCCAGGAACAGCGGAGAGCGCCCGGTCTTGCGTGCGTGCCTACTTTGCCGATCTACACGAGACCCTGTGCCGTCAGGAGGAGATGGCTCTGAGCGTGGTGGACGCACACGTGCGAGAGAGGCTGATCTGGCTTCGACAGCAGCAGGAGGACATGACCATACTGCTGTCACAGGTGTCCACTGCCTGTCTGCACTGCGAGAAAACACTGCAGCAGGTACACACTCCGTCACGTCACACACTCAGCTGCATCAGAAGCAGTTCAGGAATTTCAGTTGGTTTGTTGTGGTTTTTTTGCCAGGATGATTGCAGGGTGGTTTTGTCGAAACAGGAGATCAACCGACTGCTAGAGACGCTGCAGAAACAGCAGCAGCAGTTTACAGAGCTGGCCGACCACATTCAGCTGGACGCTGGCATCCCTGTTACTTTCACTAAGGTACTTCACATCGCCTTGTTTGCACAGTAAGGACACAGCGACGGATGAGATATGACTTTCATAAAAAACATAACATTAAAGGGTTAGTTCACCGAACCCGTAAGACCTTCATTCATCTTTGGAACACAAATTAAGATCTTTTTGATGAAATCCGAGAGCTTTCTGACCCCTCAATAGACCGAAATGCAACAACAACTTTCAAGGCCCAGAAAGGTAAAAAAGACATCGATAAAATAGTCCATGTGACTACAGTCGTTCAACTTTAATGTTATGAATTAACCCCCCAAAAATAGCGACTTTATTCAACAATCTCTTCTCCTCCACATCATTATTCTACACTGTTAACGTAGTGTAAACAGTGCAGCGCTTCTGGATCTACGTCAAAACGCCGCATCACTATTGGCCAACGCTGTTCACGTGAGCACCACGACACATGTGTGTGATGCTGACTAAGGGGGGTTGCCAATAGTGAGGTGGTGTTCTGACGTAGAACCAGGGCCGGAGTGGGACTAATTTTCAGCCCTGGAGTTTCATGTCTTAGACCGGCCCATTTTAGTTCCCGTCTGACTATATTAAAATAATGTAATTGAAACCTCAGTATAGCTATAAGTCTGCAATAGTGCAGTGTTCTGTACAGCCTTGTTTTTCATTGTATTAAAAAAAAATATATAAATTTCTATTCAGTGCAATAGCCGTATACAGGGTTTTATAAATACAGAGGTCCAAAAAGTGATCTTGCTGGGGGTTCGGGGGCATATGCCCACCCAGACAAGTGAAGTAATACAAACAGTGAAAAGTCCCAGTGTTGATATGGGGAAATATAAACACATTCGAGGTATACAAATATCTGTATTTATACAATTACAATGGCAATATATTAGCCTATATATATATAGGGGATTGTGTTGTTAAATTGAGCTTATTTTTACACTGATGATCATCATTGTAATAAAGTTATTCTCATTCTGGGCACAGTAGCCTATGCAATAGGCTATTCCTCTACCTGCTCTCATTTCTCATCTCCATCTTTTCTCATTCTTCTTCTCTCAGTCTCTTTATCTTAGGTTACCTGTAAATCTCCCCTTCCCGAAGCTGAGTTTTTATTGATACAGTCTTCACAAACTGATTATTTCTTTCGGTCGTTTAAAACTTCTTTCGTAATTAAAACAGCTGTTTAGTTTAGCCACATGCATCTTATCTCGTGAAGCGTCGCGTTGTGATTCGCGCGCGGCCGCGGCTCGCGCTTCTGTGAACATAAATCCCGCTTGCTTTGATCGGTCATCTCAAACATTTTGCCATTGCCGACGAGCGGTGTTTGAATACTGAAGCAGCTCAGATTATGAGGTCGGTTATCGTCGCGATATGCAAATCATTGCAGCACCAAATTAGAGTTAATATTAGGCAATTATTTCACAACGTTCATTATACACTCAGAAAGCTGTGACTGGAGCCTATATAAAGCATTAAACCCAGTGCCATGACAACACCGGCCCTCCTGGCCAATAAAACAGACCGGCCCACCGGGAATTCTCCCGGTGCTCCCGATTAGCCAATCCGGGCCTGCGTAGAACCAAGACGTGCGACATGGTTTACACTACGTCAACAGCGTAGGAGAATGACCTTGAAGGTGAATGACGACATGACGAATGTCGCGAGTAATTAATGACAGACATATTTTGGGTGAACTGTCCATTTAACACTTAACACATGCAAATAAAGTTTGTGATCTTTGAGTTTATTTAAGAGGTCACGCCGTGATGTTTCGATCTTCTATTGGTCACACATCTCCACTCCATATGGGAGTAAACATTCATTCTCAAATCAGAGTTCACCAAACTTGACTTTGGTGCACTGCAAACTTTCCATGAGTTTGCATATCCAGTCTCCTGCATTTGCATGCATATGAATGGAAGTCAGTGTAGTGTAGTGTGACCGTCCCTTTCGTCAAACAAACAGATGCCTCCAGCAGTGTACTGCACATAGATCAAACATTGTAATGCAATGTTATACGTTTATTTTTGGCTTATGGGGGCTTAACCGGCCGCTAATGGCCATTGTCTGCGTGCAAAATGATATGGCTAGAGTTTAAACTTCAGAATTCCATACGAATGCCAAGGGATATGTTGGAAGATTCTTGTTGGGCCTAATGCGTAATACCATGGTGTTTTACATGCACAAATGGTCACAACACGTCATCAGTATCATGCAAATAAACCGTTCCATTATCTTAAAGGAATACTTCACCTCAAAATGAAGAATCTGTCATCATTGACTCACCCTCTAGGTGTTTCAAACCTGTATGAATTTCTTTCTTCTGCTGAACACAAAAGAAGATATTTTGAAGAATGTAAATAACTAAACTGTTGATGGACCCCAGTGACTTGCATAGTATGTTTTTTCCTAGTATAGAAAGGGGGTCCATCAACTGTTTAGTTATTTACATCCTTCAAAATATCTTCCTTTGTGTTCCAGAACATTCATTTTGATGTGAACTATTCAACAAACACAAAATTCAAGATAATCTGCATTTAGTGCATTCAATTTCTGTATTAATTGATTCTGAGAGTTTATTTGCATTAACTTTATTTTCAAAATGTGCATCAAAAATAGTTGGATGGAAAACCTTTATATATACTTATATATATATATATATGTGTGCTCAGTTACCTTTCCCTACCCCACTAACTTGCCGGATATGTTACCCCTATTTATTCTGGGATCTTGGATTTTACTAATGAAGCACTGGTATGACATTTTACAACATGAACTAACTTTGCCTTGTCTGGTTGTGTTATTAGTGTGCTAAGAAAGGAACTGCTGTACTTGAACTGAGTTTTGTGTAGTGATGATGCGTTTGATATCCGTATTAAACAGACGTGTCCGTCTTTTTTTCCAGGACAACCGTGTGCACATTGGTCCAAAGATGGAGATCCGGGTTGTGACTTTAGGCTTAGATGGAGCTGGCAAAACTACTATTCTCTTCAAACTGAAGCAAGATGAGTTTATGCAGCCCATACCGACCATAGGTATCCTTGTGCAACGGAAATACATGTACAGAAATGCAAACATGCAACTGTGTTCAGATAATAAAGAATTCTCTTTCTGTTTTAGGTTTTAATGTTGAAACTGTTGAATACAAAAACCTGAAATTCACCATTTGGGATGTGGGTGGCAAGCATAAACTCCGCCCACTCTGGAAACACTACTATCTGAACACACAAGGTAACTCTGCTACTTCTGGAGTTAAAAATTCACTTCACTGTGGCTTCTTCGTTCATAATGAAATTCACACAAACACATTACTTGCACTTTAATGAGTGTGTATGACTGAAGCTGGTTGTTTGTTCTGTCTCCCAGCGGTGGTGTTTGTGATTGACAGCTGTCATAGAGACCGGCTGATGGAGTCTCACAGTGAACTGGCCAAACTGCTGACCGAGAAAGAGCTCAGAGATGCTCTGCTGCTCATCTTCGCCAACAAACAGGTGAGAGATGTGAACAAATGATTGTTTTGAACATGGCATTAAAAAAATCAATAATATTGTCCCCCAGAATATTTTGTTGTATGAATATCTGAACATGCAATTTATCAAAAGAAAGAACAGAGCCTCTGCTTTTAGACAAAAGCCATTTTATTCTAGCTTCATGAAGTATGTGTATGTCCGCTATGAACTCTTGACCAAGACTCGTGTGTCTCTGTAGGACGTCCCCGGCGCGGTGTCCGTGGAGGAGATGACGGAGCTCCTGAGCTTACACAAACTGTGCTGCGGGCGCAGCTGGCACATCCAGGGCTGTGACGCCCGCAGTGGCATGGGGCTTCACGAGGGCCTGGACTGGCTCTCACGCCAGCTGGTGGCCGCAGGAGTTTTGGATGTGGCCTGAGGGACGCTTACCCACTCTTAATAGACTTGTGACTTACAACTCAAGCCTGTCCGTGTCATTTGCACAGTCACCCTGCTCATGTTTACCCATGTCATACCATCATACATCAGTAGACTTGCTGCTGTGTGCGCTTGTGGTTCAATGGTGTTCATTAATGGAGCTCATATAGGACTCCAGGTTAAATACAAGGCAACATATCCTGCAGGTTATCAACAAACATAATTTCAGCTCATCACTCAGTTTCTAAATAAAAACAAAGTTTTGAAACTTATTATGAAAGCCTATGGGCAAGTGTGCTTCATAGACTTCCATTGGAAATGCTTTACTGTATAAAAAAAAAAGAAAAGATTTTTGTTTATTATTACAAAGTGAGTTGAAATTGTGTTGTAAACAAAAATATGTGTGGTAAACAAAACTATATTTGCCGATGCTGTCCATAAAGTTGATTAACATGAACTATTCCTTTGAAAAGAAGTTAACGAACATAACTAACTAAACTTACTGTCCCTTCTGTTAAAACCAAAATACATTTGGTTTATGATGCTTGTCTTTTCAAGGTCAGTTTGCTCATTCGCCTAATAGTAACTAATGCCTGGAGATATTTCTAGATGTGCTTAAGCTAAATATACTGGTCATTTTTGTACAGCCACCCATTTAAAACACCTGTAGTATCATGTGTGCAAACAGCACAAGGTTTATATATAGATCTATTAAATGTTTTAATCGTAGGTAAAGCCCCTTAGATAAGTTTGAAACGAGGCTCCATCACCAGATTAATGGTTACTGCAATGTGAAGTGCCTGTTGTGTCAGATTAACCAGTTACTGAAATCATCGGAAAGGTCATGTGATCAAATCCATCGCCATAGATCAAACGTTACATGCAAGTAATTGGGTGAATTTCACAAAACATGTCAACATGTATAGGTCATGCTTCCCTTTAATATATACAATTTATTTCGCATTAATTTCTAAAATTAAACTTGTTCTAGGAACATTAAATTCTTGCATTATAGCATTGTTCAATACAATCAAGCACATTCTACCCTTATATTCTCATTACTGTAATATAATGTTAAATTGTTTTAGACAATTAAGTATTTAGACATTTAAGGTATTATTGCCTTTATGGATATTTATTCAAATAAATATTAAAATCGTCACTGGGATTTAAACACATCTGTGAGAAATATAATGTGCTTAATTGTTATGAAAATGTCAATGTTTAAATTCTGAATGGTAGAAATATTTTTTTTTTCGTTATGCAAAATTGCAATTTTGGGACCCTTGAAATGTGACCCACATGTTTTTTCGCTGTTGTTGTGAGATTCACCTAAAGACATACCATTATTCTTAACATCTCCAGCTGTTTGTATGGCTGTTGTGAGTTTTTTGGAGCTTTAAAATGAGCCTGTAAATATTTATTGAAATGTCCTTTGTGGTCTTATGACTGATGCATGGGTGTAGGTGTATTTTCACAATGTATGAAGAGATGGATGTGTTTGTGGCAAAAAACAATGTTACTGATTATTTATATTTAAAGGAGAATTGTAGTTGTCATGGAGAAAAAAAAAAAAGTATAAACCAGTTTCCAGTTCATCAGTCCACTGCTTATTAATATCTGGCTGTATCTTGATTTGTTGGAACAAGTATTTCTTAGCATCTTAAAAGCAAAAACATTACATTTACATTCATTGATATACTTCATGTATAACGCAACTGTGGCCGTATGTAAATGCTCCATTACTTGGCATTATCCGCATTAGGAACCATCCTTTGTTTTGAAACATTGATCCTCATTGCCATGTAATGTTGAATAACTGTACTTAGATAAAAGCATGTGTGAAGACTTTCCCTGTGCCCTATTGCAGGAGGATCTGAAGTTATCGTGAATGTGAGTTTTGGACGCCTCTCGAGAAGCACACTGCTCACCCACATTCGTTGTTGATACGACCATGGCTTTTTGTATAACCATTCATAATGTTACGCTATTAAAAACCAAGCTGAAAGATGCATCACTAATGAAAATTAGTATTATTTAAAAAAGGGTACTTTATTTTACAAAATCAGAAGAGTAGAGCTGAGGCCGCAAATCTATTTGACAGTGATGTTTATGATGCTGATGTCTTCATATGGCTTGTCGGTTTTGGGGTTGACTTTTAAGTTGGAGATCCGCTGGACGACCTCCATACCTTTAGTGGTCCTCCCAAAGACTGTGTGCTTGTTATCCAGCCAGGGCTAATTGAAGAGAGAATGACAAAACAATTAATTGAATTAACTATTAGCCAAACTGGCAGCTCAAAATGAATGACTTGAGATGATTTTCCCTGAAGTCATAGTAACTGACATGACATTCAAGAAGTGACGGCAGTGTGACATTTATGACTACATTGACTTGATTGAATAATTAGGGCTGGGAAAAATATAGATTTTTTTTAATTAATTAATTTATGAACTGTTCTTGAAAAACTGTCCTATGAAAAACAGTGCAACCAGTGTAGTCGAATTCAGAAATGTATCTTGAAATCTAAAAGTTTCATTAAAAAAAGACAACCCAAGCAACCCAAAAATGGGGAAAAAAGTGATGATGGTCTTACAGTTGGGACGACAGTGATGAAAAACTGCGACCCGTTGGTACCCGGGCCTGCGTTGGCCATGCTGAGGGTGTAGGGTCTGTCGTGCCTCAGTGTGGCATGAAACTCGTCCTCAAACTCTCCACCCCAGATGCTTTCTCCACCCATCCCTGTGCCCGTCGGGTCTCCGGTCTGGATCATGAAGCCCTGCGCACACACACACACACGAGAAGCCACCTGTTCAACTCTCATCCACAAATCCTTAGGCACACATCTAAACACTACTGTGCTCATACCTTGATGACACGATGGAATATGTGTCCGTTGTAATAACTGTTCCTGCTGTGGACGCAGAAGTTCTCCACTGTTTTGGGGCACCTGAGAAGCACAAATAAATAAGTTAACGTACTGCCGTCTCAGACCAAACTGCTGCCAAATGACACAAACACATACTCCACAGGAAAGAGTTTGATGTGAATGTCGCCCATTGTGGTGTGAATGATGGCGCTGTCCGACACTCTTTTCGGCCCTTCTGCCTGTGTGGCTGCCATCACTTCCTCTTTAGACGGCTTCTCATTAAAGACGTCACGGTCAGAATCAGCACTCTTGGTGTCCTCCGGCTCTCTCTTTGTAAACTGTTCAAAAACAAAATACAGTATTAAGAGTCTAGAGTGTCAGATTCTTCTGGACACCAATGGAAAGTAATATAAGAGCTTGTCACACTGCACTTAACCCCGGGTTATCATCGTTGGTGATGGAAAACATCAATTGGAGTAAAGAATAGACCGTTTAATTCTTAACCTTATAGTCTGAAAAGTCCATTCAGGATAAATTTGATAGTACAGTCATAATACATAATCCGAGGATGCCTTTACGTAAATACGCAGGTAGGTGCTTCATTCGTCCAATCAATGACACTGACACAAATATGCAAATAAGGATGTTAACCCAGGGTTTAGTAACTAAAGGGGGCGGGTCTTTGCAAATGGTCCATTACAACATGGCGTGAACTCAGCACAAGATAACCCAGGATTCGGTTAACCCGGGGTTTAGAAAGAACCAGAGATAACTTAACAGAGGTAAGTTAAGTGTGGAAAGCCCTAAACAGAAATCACTATAATTGTTATAGTATTAGTAACATATTCAGAAACCAAAGCTTCAGGATAGCGTTGTAAATGTTAAGGGTTTTTGTAACGGCACCATGTAGAAGCGGTTCTTCTTAAAGGCGGTGCAGAAGATGGTGGGGTCTGGATTGGAGCTCTGCAGCGCTGGGTTGTCGGAGGCCTTCATCTCAATGGTTGGTGCCGCATGCATGGTCTTGGCTACTCCCTGAAACAGACTCAACTGCGCCACACGAACGTTCTCCAGCTTGCCCAGGATCCGCACACACCTTGACAGAGAAAACAGTTCACAGACACAGAATAAAAAGACTTTCAGAATGGCTCATGTATTGATTTGATTTAGGCCAATGCTGTTATCTTAGCTTAAGTTTTCAAAAATTAATTTCACATGAAATAATAACAACCCATTATGCTTCTGTAATGTGACAAATTTCAGAATGAAGCAAGATATTTTGGTCAATGATAAATAGGAGCATCCAAGACCATAATTATTAATATTTTCAATTAAAGGTGCATTGCGCAACATTTCATGTTAAAAATACAAGTTTTTCTAACCCATACATGCTTAAACAATTGCCTGATGGGCTGAATGAGCCCTTCTCTGATCACTGCGATTGCCTCTATATTCCTGTACAGTAAAATAAATAAGAGGGATTCGGGACGGAATTTGAGACTGGGCGTGTCGTCATGCGCGTTCACTCTCCCCTGGCTATCTGGCAGGTTTGTGTATTCGCCGCCAGTCTCCGTATCAGCAAAGACAACTCGAGCGACAAAACTTTAGTCAACTTTCGACAAAAGTAGAAGATGGATTCAAAGAGACCAGCTTGTAGTTCATTCCAAACCCCAACGCAAACTCCACGTAAGACAAAGAAAATTGTTCATGAACGTGTTTCCATAATAATACAATCATAAGTGGATACAGTAAACACATAAAACAGTTCAACATGGAGATAGATGGAAACAAAAACCGAAGTTTTCTACTACCCCCGTTTTCCCCTCACACATAAGTGTGTAATTTACTCAAATGCCTTTCATATATTTAAAATGACTTGCAGATTTATAACTTTATTACCTCTGAAGACATTATGACTGTAAACAAAAGATTTGTGCGGCTGATGCTCCTTTGGTTATGAACAGCTTGTGCTCGTGCACAGTGATGGGAATAACGGCGTTATAAATAAACGGCGTTACTAACGGCATTATCTTTTTCAGTAACGAGTAATCAAACGAATTACTGTTTCCCCCGTTACAACGCAGTTACCGTTACTGACAAAAAAAATGTGGCGTTACTATAATTGAACTCACTGAAGCGGCTTTCATCCGAGTAGGCTCTCTCTCCGCCATAGGACCTGCAAAGTTTTTTTCTCTGGTGTGTGTGTGTTTATGAGGCGCTGGAGTGGACAAAAGCGAAGCGATTGGCGCGAGCGCGCTCATTGCGCGAGAGAGACCGAATGTGTCCGAGATAGGGATGGGCATTTTTGTTAATTTCTCATTTCGATCATTGACAGGGCTCAAAATTTTTACTCGAGTACTCGGGGGGCGGGGCATGTGCGGGGGGCGGGGTGTGTCCGTCGTGAAAATGAAAATATTTTAAGACATTTATGAAAATGTATGTTGACAAATAAAAATATGACATCAAAATATGTCTATGAAAACATGAACGTATGAATAGAAAAAAAACAGCTAGATTATGATAATATGATGCATCAATGTTATCGAAAAAGAAACATCTAAAGGGAAGCTGCTTGAGGTAAAGCTAAAGAGTAAATGATCTCCAGTAAACTGAAGCCCGTTCTATGACACACATCCTATGAGATTAATAATCAGATATCCTAGATATATAACATAAACGTAGCTAATATTACAACGATCTGCAAAAAAGGACACGCATGCACATGTGAACTAGTTGTCTGGTTTGAAAGTGAAACTCTGGATGCGCTCTTCTCTTAACAGCGCGCTGATACACGGGCAACTAAAGCACAGAGAATTTACAACATTCTATCACAATCCTGTTCTCATTATAATGCTGAATATGGCATATTGGCGCTGCACATCTTGCACTTAATTTTTATGATAGAAAGTGATTAGGCTACAGTCATCACTGCACGTTTTCGAAGCCATAACTAGAAACAACTTTAAATAAAACATAGGTTTACTGTTTAAAAAATTAGAACAAAATAACACTGCAGCATTATTAATATCATCAATGATTTTTGCCCATCAAGCCTATCTAAAAGGAATATGACTGAAAGGAATATAAGAAATAACCTGATTATAGTCAATAATGTCGGACATTCCATTTGAGCTGAAACTGATGAGTGAGTGAACGGTCGGTAAACTGCCGCGTTTTTTCTAGCTGGTTATTAAACTCAACCAAACGCTTCTTATTTGAGATTAATCAGATATAGACAACATAAAAGTAATCTTACAACTTATATCTGCACCAAAAAGACGCGAATGTGCACATGAACTTGACCGTGCTAGTCTGATGTTGTGGACAGCGCGTTGAAAAACGAAAGCACAGAGAATTTACAACATCCTATTACAATCGTGTTCTCATTGTTATGTTATGCATAGATTGGCGCTGCACATCTTGCACTTAACTGTATTTCATGATCAAAGTGATTCCAGGCATCACAGTGCGCGTTTTCAAATCCAGTTTCACTTTATTTCGCCGGTCTGGAAGGCGTGCTGTTGTCTAACGCTAACAAATCAGACTGCAGGAACCGCCCCAAATGCCACAATGACCAATCAGAGAAAGAGAGAATTTTTTTTGGGGGGGGGGGGGGGGGGGGGCGATCATTGTTTTCATGATCGATCGTCGCTGTCACGTAGAGTACTCGAGTACCCGTGCCCATCCCTAGTCCGAGAGCGCGCTCAACAGTTGCGCAAGAGAGACCGAGGGTGTCCGAGCATTATATAGTTTGTTTATAAATAAATGACACATATCTGCAACGTTAATTAATTTACATGGTTATACAAATAAAAAAATAAAAAATTACCGTCAGGTAACGTTCTGTTAAGGTTATAAAATAAACCCGAAAATAACCTGCAGGGAACATTCACAGAAAACATCTTTGTTTGACCGGTTGTAAACACGTGCGGCAAACACGTCTAGAATTTGGCTTAAATAATCTCTGATGATGACGTTCGCTATAGTTTATAAAAATAAACCCCCAAAATATTATATTTTAGTATTATATTTTTTTTTTGGTAAATTGTTCAGTATTATATTGAGAGAGCACTTGTTAAACTGTTTACTTTTGTTAGGAAGAAAATACTCAGGCTACAGTATGTCTACTAGTTGTGAAGTTGTGTAACAGTTTTATCATTTTAATATGCACAAAGACTATGTATATTTTTTATTATTATTTATTCATTTTTGGTACATTTCTTAAGAAGCATAATTTATTTTTAAACTTATTTGTTGGCCAGTTGGGGTCTGTGCGATATTAAGTAAACCATCTATAATGTTTTATTGTTCTACTATAGTAATGCTAATATTTAGAATAATATATTGAATTTAATAGGCGTCTCTCACATTGTCCCACAGCAACATTAAAATAGAATAAATTATTATTATAAAACATTGAACACTAATCTACACTATTAAGTGTCCATTTCATTAATTTAACATATTTAATACTGGGGGCATCCAAACTATTTGACATAGGCCTATTTGATTTTTTTTTTTTTTTTAAGTAACGCAATAGTTACTTTCTCTGGAAATTAGTTACTTTTATAATGATGTAACTCAGTTACTAACTCAGTTACTATTTGTGAGAAGTAACTAGTAACTATAACTAATTACTTTTTTTAAGTAACATGCTCAACACTGCTCGTGCAAGCGCGTGTGTGCAAGCGTGTGTGTGCGTGTGGTCCATGAGCGTGCACACCTCTGGTTGCAGTTTCGCTTGTCGCCAGAGGAGGCGTAGTTCTGCAAAAACTCAGAGACTTGCACAATGCACCTTTAAGCTTTAAAATGTTTTTCAACATAAAAATACTTTACAAATATTAAATTGTGGTGGTGTGTGGTGTATTCTCTACCTGTTAGTCTCCACGTTTATGACTTTAATGCCCAGCATGGTGCCGTACAGCACAAAGTGTCCGGTCTCATCGAAGATGACGTTGGTCAGTCGGATGCCGTCCACCTTCTCCAGCTCTCGCTCCACCGCCATTCTCCGGCCGAACTCCATATCGGGGAGCTGCTGCCTCATCTGCTGGAGCTCCGTGAACATCTGCCGCCGCACAGACACCACACACACTCTTAAACTCTTCCAGTGTGCATTTGTCAACCCTTGAACTCTGTGATTATATAATCATTATAATTATCAAACACTAACTTACGGTTAATGATTCGTCAAAGACTCTCATCAGCTTCCCAGTGAGGAAGCGGAAAATCCTCACTTTGCGGTCAACGGCGATGGTGGCCATTTTCTTGCCGTCTTGAGAGAACATCAGGCTGGTGGGATACGTTCTGCATTTGGCAAACTCGTACAAGTCCGTGTCAGTCTTGAACTCCCACTCCACCTGCCGTGGGAATTTGAACTCGCTCGGGAGGCCTGTCCAGTATTCCAACATGCCCGCTTTATCAGCCGACACTATGACGCGATATTTTGGATTCAGGCGGATCTGAGACAGTGGTGCGCTGTGCATCTTTTCAAACTTGTGCAGGGGTTGATTACTTCCACGCCCGTCGTATACAAAAATCTTCCCGGTGGATTTCTCAGAGCAGGCTACGGTGGAGATGGCATCGCCCGGGTTATAGATCCACTCGCACTGGCCTGGATGGAAGCTGAAAAACCCCCAAAGAGAAATAAATAAAAACTCTCTGGTGGTCTTTGGTCAATTAAACTGAAATACAAAAATTTATTTTTTACTTCATTGGAATGATATGATTTTTTTTGTAGAACTTGCTATATGTGACCCTTGACGACAAAACCAGTCATATGTGTATTTATATATATATAAAAAAAAAAAAAAAAAAAAAATTGGAAATAGCTTTCCATTGACGTATGGTTATGATCTATTTGCCCGAGATACAACTATTTGAAAATCTGGAATCTGAGGGTGCAAAAAAATCAAAACATTGAGAAAATCGCTTTTAAGTTGTCCATTTATATTCGTGGTTATGCTGCATTCCCTCACAAAAATAAATGTTTTATATATTTGCGGTAGGAAATGTACAAAATATCTTCATGGAAGATGATCTTTACTTAATATCCTAAAGATTTTTGGCATAAAAGAAAAATCTATAATTTTGACCCATGTGGCTATAGCCACAAATTTTCCCGTGCGACTTATGACTGGTTTTGTGATCCAGGGTCACATATAAATACACACAAAAAAAATTGTGGTCATGATTCTAAAAGAATAATAGTCTTAAAAAATAGTGACTTGTGAGATTTGGAAATGAATGAGAAATACAAATAATACACAGCAATTTTTAGGACACAACTTACAAATCAGTAACGAAGTATGTGTGTGTGTGTTTGAGTGTGTGTGTGTGTATATATATATATATATATATATATATATATATATATATATATATATATATATATATATATAAAACACACACAAAGGATTTACTTTATTTCTTCCACCAAATGACACCAATCCTCCTTTGATACATTGGATTTAAATACATTCGCTATATTTTTTAAACTGTATTAATTGAAAATAATAAGGTTGATATGAAATATTTCTTCTAATAACTATAACTGTATAAACATGGTACTAGACAATGTTTACATCTAAATTATGCATTATTTCTATATAAAATAATGCATCATTTAGATGTGAATATTGTCTAGTACCATGAAATTCCCTCAAAATACAACATATTAAAGAATAAACATTGAAACAAATGAGGAATACCAGAGTGTTAAACACACTCACTCAAACACACGCGATTTTACCCGAGTTTGAGCATGTTGATCATGTCGAAGTTGACGACATCAAAAACCTTCATGGCCTGATCATCACCCACAGAGCAGAAGAGCGCACCCTCCGCACTGACGGAGATACTCTCGATCACACCTGCGCACCAGAGACAAACACAGACAGATTATTTGCACAGTTTCTGAAGGAAAAACCCACTGCCACAATGCTAGACGTGAGGCGTGTAGTAACAGACACCTACCCAAATGGCTGCGGAAGTGCTTGACAAACTCCACTCCCTCATCCTCCTTCTTCTTCCAGAATTTCACATGCCCATCTTGACTTGCTGTTATGATAAAATCTGTTCTAGAATGGTATAAAAATTATAATCCGTACATCTGGAGTCAAATAAATGCACTTGAGTGTTGATTTACATGTAAGCTCCAGGACTCAGCAATAAGGATGCCAGCTTGACCAGTGCCAATCGGTCAGCACTATATCATACTATTTATTTATTTTTCAATTGTGTAAATGCATTGTATGGCTTGTGAACTTAAACATTTGGGGTTTCTGCTACATAAAGGTAGTATATTCTCCTTGCTAGATTTTTTAAAACTTGTCAGTTAGGTAAAATTATCTAGCAGGCTGACTACTTCTTTTTTTTTTAGTTTTGGAGTTTACTGTATAATAATAACCATAGAATTTCCAGCCATAAAAATAGTGTGTGTTCAAATAATAATGATATTTTTATATATCTTTTTAAATAAACATTAAATAATTTACCAATTTTTTTATAATAATAATGTCAGAAGTATATAATTATAATGTATATATAAACATTACAGAAAAAAAAAACCTTGCTAATATATTTTTGATTTACTAGTCAAATATTCTGTGGTGGCAAGTTGGAGAAAACTTACTTGGAGCAAACAATGTGTGTTATAACATCTCTATGCATGTAACTTCTTTCATACATGGAGGCGGAGGGTAAATTGTCCAGGTACAATCTTTCAAACTCAAGAACTGCAAAAGAAGACATTTGCTCCATTAATAAAACATCTCAAAACTGTAAAATTAGCTGCTATGAAAACACAAGACATACAAGCTGTTATAGAAACGGCTGTCTAGCATAGTTTATATATCAAAACTTAATCTAGACATAATACAGGCGACTTTGATGTGCTGTCTGGACTCTTGTGTGGGCAGCTCACTAGGGTTAGGGACAGTAATAGACGCTTCCGTTTTGTATAAAACAAGTCACTTTAACGTACCTTTTTTCTTTTTTGTTTGTGTTGCCTCGTTGGGCAGAGGACCGACCCATTCGCCTTCATCTTCGTCTAGTTTGCGCTTATTTTCAGAACCATCACGGCTCACGTCCGACGCCATTTTCAAAATAAAGTCGCTATTTCTTCCTCGATGGTGGTTTTAAAGTAACAAACGTCTCTCCTTTCACACACTGCCGTCTACAGGAGGGGAGGATCTCGAGACTAGACCGCGCAGTCACTACACGAAGAACATCTGAAGTTCAGTCAAAATAACAATGAGCAATCCTGCTCGAAATGTCACAATATATGGTGAGAGTAAAATTCAAGCACATTTGGGGACAAAATTATTTTTTAGTAACATGAAGCAACGCCGACACTGAGTGACGTTAGACTGAGACTCACCTCTACAAAATCATACCTGTCAAAAGTTTGGAAACACTTCTCTTCATGTTTTTGAAAGACGTTTTTTCTGCTCACCAAGGCTGCATTTATTTAATAAAAAACGGTAAAAACAGTAATATTGCGAAATATTATTACAAATTAAAATAACTGTTTTCTATGTGTAAAAGTATTAGCCGTTACTCTTTTTCTAATGTTCTGTACTCTAACCCCTGCTCTTTTTCAAAATTAATCAAACGCCCTCCTCTCTATAAATTATCAACAATAATATTGAAACATTTCCCCACCACTTAGTTTTGTGCCAATGTCGATTTTGTCCCAAATCATATTTTGAAAGCCACGGAAAATCTATAACTCAAACCTTTTCACGCACATGATCGATTTATAAACGAAATACGGCGCTACTTCGAAGATATAGAAAACAGAATGCTTTAAATTGACACATGTATTTTAAATATACCACTCTCATGGATGAAGATAAGCACACAATTGACAAAACTATTATGCAGAAGTTAAAAAATTCCAGTAGCAATAACCGCTAACTCAAATGTGCTATGTATCTGGTTGCCACGACAACTTTCACGCTTTGATGCTGCTCTGTAGTCATAAAATCTCTTCGATATTGCCTATGGAGTTACAATAATTTTAAGCTTCATCATTAAGCATAAAAAAACCCCACGGTACTATTTTTAAGACAATAATACGCCAATGCTTAGAACATTCTTACCTGTGAACGACATACATCTGATATGAATGACAAATGCATTGATTTTTTAATTCATATACAGCACGGTTTGATGATTTCCTGAATAAATATTTATTCTGCTCCTAAAAGGGCAGCAAATAATAACACGATGCTACGAGTTCAGCGCCTGCGCAGAAGCCCCGCCCACACAGTGAGTCTGACCACTCACGATGACAACATTGGAATGCATCATAGAACACGACGTCACAATCGCACACCTTGCTGCACATTCATTACTTTGCTGAAAGTTTTCTACTGGCATTTTTTTGCAGCATAGTTAGCATTTGAAAATGGGTTTACACATTTCTTGTATGAAATGTGTAGATGTTTCTGACAGTGTGTACAATTTACACGACTGTACACCATCACAATCAAGCAGTAATAGAGTGGAAGATCATCTACATTCAGATGGAGGGAGGGATGTAGGTGCGAAAAAAGAGAAAGGGAGGAAAAAAGAGAAAGAGAGGAAAAAAGAGAAAGGCAAAAGGAAGGAAAAAAATAATAAAACCAGCTCAAGTCAAGGTGAGAAAGAGGACCAGACATGTACATGTTAATGTAACAACTGGAAAAAAATTTTTTTATCCTATATCATCTTCTTTTTCTGCCATGAAAGCTCAGTTTTTTAAAGTCTGGTTGTGCATTAATACATTTATTAATAGATTCAATTTTTCTATCATTCTATTATTAAATTATAGCTGCAAGCAGCAATTTTCAGGGCCAAGCCCAAGACGATAAGACATGCCAACATGGCTGGGAGTGTCAGACCAACTGCAGCAAGCAGCAATTAAAGACATTTTAAGATGATTTGAGGCAAAATAGCTGAATAATCATATATAGTCACTAATAATATGATTTAATGTTTTTTCACTTATGACCAATAGGTGACGCAGTTACGAAATTGATGTGGTGTGGTCAGGGCCGTATTAAGACAGTGTGGTGCCCCTGGGCACTATACCTCAAAAGGCCCCCTATATTCAAATGTGTCAATTAAAAATGTACATAAATTAATTGACAGCGTCAATTCACGTTTGCCCAAAAATAATAATAAATCTATCAGGTGTCTTACCTCTACAGGCATGAAAAGGGGTCAGGGGTGAAAAAGGTGAGAAGGATATTACCCCTCTAGGGGGGTCCGGGGGCATGCCCCCCCGGAAGAATTTTTTTAAATATTCCATATTTTATAGCATCAATCTGATGCATTTTGAGATGCATTTTTTTTTGCCAACCTGGGGAGAGTTGGAGAAACTTAACTTCAGCCATGAGTCAAAAATATTATGGCCTCCGTAGCGTTAGCTAATAATTTCCCACCAGAGCTTTAGCTAGCTGGCTAATGTTGCGTTCTCTCCTGCTGTGTTCAACTCAATTCATCAAGCTGTAGCTAACGTTAGCTAAGCCTATGTCAACAGAGCTCCTGGGTAACTTAGATATAGCCTACCAGAAAATATTAGGGATGTCCCGATACCATTTCTTCTGAACCGATCCAATCCGATACCAAAAATTCTTAGTATTGAATTATACCGATCCGATACCAGCGCAGTTAAAAAAAAAAAAAAAATCAAGTAGAATTTCTATAACTCTGTGTGTTGAACTGATAATCACTATTTTCTGTTAAACATAATCTACTTAATACAGACAACTTCATTATAAAGAAAAACAACAAATAAAAAAAAATATGATCATAAGTCATAACCTATGACAAAAATTCTATTATATAAACTAGATTAGTGGGTAACTCAGCAGTAAAATTTAGTCTAGAAAAATCACAAGTGCACAATAATTGTATAAAATCGAACATTTAGTGAAAAAAAAAACCTTATTTAGTGAGGAACAAATAAGAGACAATAAGTGTAGCACTAAATCTGGTAAAACGTTTTCATGTATTAAGTTTAGCAGAACTGCTCCTTCCTTGATTTTGCGCAAGCAAAGGTGTCAACTACATCCCCAAAGTCCATTTCTTTGTTACCGTCTCCACAGTTAGCTCCGGCTTCGTCAGACTCAGCGGTGCTACTGATCGCAATTCCCGTGATGTTCTCACAAAAAATCTTTCGATACCTGGAACATTGTAAATTGTAGCTACGTCTAGCGTCCTTGTCTTTCTTTAACTTTCTTTTTGCAAAACCACTCAATTGCTGCTGTCCAGTTTTGATTTTAATTCATTTTTTTGTGGCCGTTAAAAAAATGACACATTTGCACGTATTTGTTGTGGACCAACGCAACTCTGACAGATTGGGGAGGGGGGAGTGATAGTGGTCATGTAATCTTTATTTATTTATAATTTATTATTAAATCATTATTGTTATTATTATTGTTAAATTAGTGTTCATAAACGATTTATTTATGGTCTGTCAAGAATTTCAAGTTAATAATATAACAATTTACGAAAAATATTTTTAAAGCTTGACTCATGTGGTGCCCCCCTAGTGGTTGTGAATGGTTGGTGCCCCTGGGCACTGGCCCAAGTGCCCTTATGGATAATCCGGCTCTGGGTGTGGTCAGAGTGAGGCGATAATGACAGAGATAAAGCCTGAATAGTAATTTTGGCATCATGCATCAAATATGCTGCTGCAGTATACGATAATGATTTCGTCTATCGACACGAAATCCACAACATTTTGTTGGCACGTTCTGTAGATGATACGATTCATTTTTTGTGAAAATCGGACAAACGGTCTAGAAGTTCGAAAAAGTATGTATTGAATGAAATCAAAATGGCGAACAGGAAGTTTATGGGAACTGATTATGGGAACATTGGTATCTATGTTTTTGGCATAACCCAAGGAATCTATTAAGACCAATTTCATTACAATAGGCAAATGTATTTAAAAGTTATTAGCCTGTTTGGAAATTTTGTTATAACTTTTTTTACCATAGGTGGCGCTGCCCTGAAACTCTTTGAGTACCTTCAAGGCATGGTAGACCAATGCATTTGTAAAGTGTAACATTTAATATCATTATATTGTAATAAATAGACATTTTCTTGTTTTGTTCTATAGCGCCATCAAGAGACACAATCCCACCAATTTGTTTATGTGTCCTCAGAGTGAGCCGATTTCATATTCATGTGTGTCAAATTTGGTGAAAATATCTAATTTTGTTTTGGAGTTATAGACTAAAGCAATAAGCCCCGCGAAGCCGTGTTTTACAGTGGATTTAGAACAGCTAAGGGGCGTTGTTAGGCACGACGCGGAGCGGAGTCTAGCCAACCGTTTCCGAACTTCCTAAGGGGTTTCGTCTCGATCGGTCTAATGTTTAATGTTTTTTTGAGTTAGAGACTCCACATTTGCTATGGTGACTGTTCAGACTGTCCTCTATCAGTGTGCCAAATTTCCGGTTCTATGGGCTGCCATAGACTTCTATTCGAAGGAATAATAATAATAAGAACGCCAACGATTTCAAGAGGTGCCTCTGCACTTTCAGTGCTTGGCCCCTAATAATGTACAACCATGAATTTAATTTTTTTTACTATAGAATTCAGAAACATAATATTCTTGACACTACACACCTTAAATGACAGTTAAAAAAATGCATTTATACAGACATTTAAATGTATTACCTCAACATTTTTATTGAATGTATGTTTGTGACTGTCTTTGGTTCACTGCAGTTTTAAGGAGAAAATACTCTGCAATGGTGCTGACTTATGAATTTACACGGTTTGTCTTAAAGCATACTAGAAACACCACATAAACAATTTAAAAACATTGATTAACTATTTTTAATGTGACATTTAAAAGCATTCCTGCATGTGCACTGACCAACAACTGAGAAAGCAAAATGCACAAATTGGACCTTTGTGAATGCCCCCAAAAACTTGCTTCATAATATACAGCAAGCTTAGTTGCAGTAATATGAATATTCAGTAATATATAGTTATGCAATTATTTATTAGTAGTATTTCATTAGTATCCTCTTTTGGTTGATATTTCCCTCTTTAGATCGGACTTCTCAGCATGTCACCAGTGAGCCTGAAGTCCTCCCCGTTGCAGAGGAACCTGGTCATGCCGAAGTCAATGACGAGTGGAGTGATGACGTCCTCCAGGATTTAGTCGGAGATTTGTCTGAATGGAGTGCCGATGTCCTCAACGCTTTGAGCTGTGTTTTCTCCGACTTTAATGACAACACCCTCCAACCTCCAGTCTGTGTTGCGACTGACTTGAGTGTTGACATTCCCCAAGCTACAGTCTTTGCTACATCCGACTATAGAGTACCAGTCCGTGATGTGGCCGACTATAGAGCCAATTTCCCTCGAGTTCTGATCCGTGATGTGGCCTACTATAGAGCCAATCTCCCTCGAGTACCAGTCCGTGTTGAGGCTGACTGCAGTGTGGACGTCCCCCAAGTCCCTGTCAGTACCACATCAGCTCCAGGCTTTGATGTGGTTGACTGTTGTAGCGATGTCTCTCAAGTTCTAGTCTGTGCCTCGTCAGACTGTAGAGTTGACATCCACCATGAATCAGTCAGACTGACAGAGGACACTGTATCACCTCAGAGTCAACTGGATGATTATGAGATTATTGGTAAGTTGACTGTCATGTCATTGACAACATACCACAATACAGACAAACTTTTGATATATTATCTGTCTTTACTCGTGTCAACTCCTATTTTTCCTTTAACAGACATCAATTCATGCAGCTATGAAATCGGCAGGAAGCTCGGTGAAGGAAGCTTCGGAAATGTTTATGCGGGAATTCGCATGACAGATGGCCTTAAGGTATCACTTATTTTACTTACAAAATCTTTTGAGCAAATTGTTCTTGGTCTGTCTTACACTTTTCTCATTTTCCTTAGTGTATCTATTTAGAGCACTTGACCTCTCAGACCAGTTTAAATTGTAAGATATGCGTAGAATTTAAATAAATGAAACTGAACATATCTGTCCAAGGTTAATGACTGAAATGATATAAACTCTGCACACTTAATAATTGTAAATAATTCTAACACAAATCCTTTTTTTTTTTTTTTATCAGGTGGCGCTGAAATTCGCTGACAACATGGGAATAGAATGGCTCGACATTGTAAGTACTCTGTTTCTCCTCTAAGTCAATGTTTTCAAAAGACAAACTGCTATTGTCCGTAGTTTAGGACTGGTCAAATATGACTGGTCTACATCCTTTCTCATCATCTTTCTTCTAGGAGGGGTGTCCTGAACCTGTTCCAACGGAGATTGGTCTACTAATTCTTGCCAACAAAGGCCCCAGAGTTCCCCAGATCATCCAGCTTCTAGACTGGGAAGAGGAGCCTGAACAATACATCATGGTTCTAGAGCGGCCTGTACCCTGTGAGGACTTGATTGGATTTCTAGACCGCCACAAAGGCACTATTGAAGAGGACGTAGCATCGGTTATCATGCAGCAGGCAACACTCGCAGCTCAAACATGCTGCCAACGTGGAGTGCTGCACCGTGACATAAAACTGGAAAACCTGCTGATTAACCCGAACACACTGGAAGTCAAACTGATTGACTTTGGGTGCGGCGAAATCCTTATCAACGAGGGATACACGTCCTTTAGTGGTATGTATTATCCCTCAACGCTGTAAGGTGGGTCGCAAACTTTGGTGATGAGTTAGGGGCCGTTAACAGGACAAAATGTCTTTCTTCCAGGCACAAGAGAGTACTGCCCCCCAGAGTACGATATAAATGGCGAGTATCACGGGGAACCAGCAACAGTTTGGTCACTCGGGATACTCTTGTTCACACTACTGTGCGGGAAATTTCCGGAGTCAGAAGACTTGGAGAAGCTGAATGATAACATCTGGACCAAAGATGGCTTGTCACAAGGTGAGATCTTCATTCAGTAAAGGACACTTGTAATTCTAAATCAAACAAAAGAGAACAAAAAATTAAAAGCAAGTTAAAGTAATTATCAGACATCTCTCCCATCTTTCTACACAGAATGCTGCGAACTACTTTGCTCTTGCCTGCAAACTGACCCAGAGCAACGGATTGAATTGAAAAATGTCAATCTCCACAACTGGTTTATATATTTTAATTATTAATTTACCTAAGCAAACATCAGCACCCAAGGACCAGACGGGCCTCCCCAGCATCAGAACTCCCTGTCGCCACACACCAATGCTCAACCCGCATTGATGTACGGGTACTATCCAGACAGTCCCAACCTACAGATGCCCAAGAAGAACCTGTGGACCAAATATGGCTTGTCACAAGGTGAAATCTTCATTTCCACAAAGATTACCTGTAATTAAGTATCATACAAAAGAAAACAAAGTAACAAAAGATAGTCATGTGAATAATGCATTCAAAGAGAGCAGGTATTACGTTTTAGGTAATAATCAGATGTCTCTACCATCTTTTTGCACAGAATGCTGCCATTTCACTGGCTTCTGTCCCCATACACCAATCTGCACCCCGCATTGATGTACAGGTACAATCGAGGCAGAGGTATTTTTATGTAAATATGTGCTACACGCTTTCCTCTAAATAACAAAAACACAACAAAAATGACAGTGGTGTGAAAACAGCAGGTAAGAAAGCATCTGATCACAGCGACGAGGATATGTTTGCACCAGTTTGGCAAGCAGGTTTGCACCAGTCAAGTCATGTCACGTTTATTTATATAGCATTTTATACAATATTGCTTTTAAGTAAGCAGCTTTACCGTGTTAAACACAAAAAATAGTGTCAGTGTCACTTTTACTTAGAAGTGCAACTTCAATTTCTACATCTCTCCAGTGTGTTCATTTTTTACTAGTATCTGACCTCGACTAAACAGAAGAAATGAACCAGAGAAGATTCCCCTGTCAAAGAAGGCGGAGCCACATATCACACCAACCTGTTACGTAATTGCCATGGACCAATAGTTTGAAAGTGTTTACCAGCCAGAGTGAATTTTTCCGAAATGTTCGCTTTGGCAAGCTATTTCTAATTCCCATTACAAACTCCAAACTTTGTTCTTAATGATGTCATTTGCTTCATTTGTCATTTGCTTCATCTAGCATTCACAGTTTTCAAGAAAAAATTCTCAATGAAGTTTAAGGCGAGAAATAAATAATAAATAAATTGGTGCCCTTATGTCGTTTTAAAACATTTGAAATCCTGCATTAACTTTTCATATGGTATTTTCATACAAGGTTATATATTAATTTAGAAAAAAAAAATTTTACCTGCAATATGCTCATTAAATATGTGAAGTAAAATAACTCACCTGTTTGTCCAGATAGATATTGCATCCTCCTTTTGAGCATGGTTTGATTCCCACAAAATGGGAGAACGAGTGCTAAAAGATGAGCGACGCGTGTTGACCAAAGTGCGGTACTGCAGTTTAACACAACTGCATTTCGTTCATTTAACTTAAGTGAGTTGTGTAAATTTGAGAAATTACTTTTTCTAATTCTGTCAACACAACTATTTTAGTTTTAATGCACATAAAAGCATTATTTAATTTGAACAGTTACATTATTTGGATCAACAACAGCCATATTTCATTTTTTTGAGTGCACGTTCAATCTGATTTCAATGCGACAGTGTAGTATCTTTCAAGGAGGTTGTTGACAGTATTGTGTTCATGTTTCTACATTTTACATGGTGTTCACTGCCCAATATTGTTTGTGAGAAATAAGTATTTTAACCCACAGTAACTTTCCTTATAGAATGCTCTAATATCTTTTTTAAATTTCTTTTCTCCACCTAACAGCTTTGGAGATGGTTCATCCTAAGATGCACAGATCTACCTCTAGTCCACCTTCATTCCCACACCCACCTGGCCATCAATGTCTTCATTAAATTTTAAAATATGCAATAAAATAATAAATATGCAGTCCATAACCAGTGTCTGCCATGCACGATCTGTTCATTGCAAATGTGTTGGATTGTTCTATTAAAGCTCATTATAATCTATGAGACTGGTATTATGGTAGCTGCAACACTTCCTAGGGAAGGGAGCTGTCGTGTAGGCCGGTGTTCTGACAGAACTCGTCCAGCGGGAGTGAGTTGTGGGTCATATTGCTCCAAGATCCTCCGATCAGCACCAGGTCATCCGCGGAAGCCAGAGTTGTTACGGGACCTTATTTGTGACTATATATTCACCTTTATGCTCTCAGCAGTTACTACATTAAATTGTCATTTAAAAAAAATATATATTTAAAGATGGTTTTAAAGTTGAATCAATTCTCTGGAAAGTAAATGGTATTAAATCTTTGTGGTAATATGAATCAAATTAACATTTTTATATTGTTTCCTCCTAAGGCTTCTTCCTTATACATCTACAAGGGTTTTCTTTACCATTGCCCGTTGCCTTGCTCATTGGGAGTTTGTAAGCATCATTATTTGGAACAAAATATGAAAATGGCTTGGTGTGTGTTAAACTATTTCTGTGCATGGCGTAGTCAAAGAACCACCTGACACATGAAAGAAAAAACAAGACATTAAGAAATGTCCGTGAATGACAAAGCCGTGGATCATGGAATAAATTAAATTGTTAATCAAATTATCAAGCTTGTTCTACACTTTCCATTCTAAGCAGCAGCCAAGCATGGTAGTCTAGAAGGGTCTAATTTATGCTTTCTGCAAGATGCAAGAAGAAATTATGAACCACACCTATAATCAGCAGGTAGACTTCCAGTTGACTTGCAAAAAATGCAGCCAAGTTGTACATTTGAGGTAAACCTCCTTGCATGTATTTTTTTTCAATGGAGGGATCAAGCAAACTAGCAAATTTAAAGGCTGTTGTGCATGATGGGTTCCAGAAAGTGTTCATGTGTTGTTTTTTTAACATTATTTTTATTAATATATTCTGATTTGTATCCAGTAAGAGGATCAAGTTGCCCTTAAGTCATTGAAAGCATTTTTTAAATAAATCCATGTGTTATATTTATGCTAATATTTTATTCTGTACTGAAAGCAAAAAAAAAAAAAAAATGAATATGTCCCGAGTAAATATTAATGTAGTCCAGTGTTTCTCAACCTCTCCTGCAGGGACCCCCTGACAGGCCATGTTTTTGTTTTAACTCTGAAATGGCACACCTGATTCAAGTAATTAAAGGCTTAATGAGTAATTAGAGTAGGAATAGTTCAATTAATCAATTAGTCAACTACTCATTAAGCCTTTAATGACTTGAATCAGGTGTGCCATTTCAGGGTTAAAACAGAAACATGGCCTGTCAGGGGGTCCCTGCAGGAGAGGTTGAGAAACACTGATGTAGTCAGACAAAATGGATCAGTGAAACTGTATTAACCAATGCAAAATCTCTTAATGAAGGTAAAACTACTGTTTTTTTTTCACATGTAGGCCTACTGGTAAGGGAAAAATGCAACAATGGGTTTAAATGCTTGTCAAATTGTGTGCTGATCAACTACGAACAATTAGGAATCAATGTATTTATTTGATATAATTATTTAAAAAGATATGTATATATTTTCGTTTACACTGAATGCGATCATGCACAATGCGGAAGCCACGAGACCCATCGCGGCCGTGTCGGCTGATCTGATCTGGCAGCATGCAATTTCAAATGTTGAAGAATCATCGTATAGACATCGTATAGAGGTAAGGAAGACGGCTCATTAACTATTAAAAACGGTCGTTCGAATGCGATGTTTACCAGATGCCACGATCTTTCACAGACGTCTCCGCGATGTACGTGTGCTATCTGGGAAAGCTTTATGACATTTAGATTTTGTGGGTTTCATAAGCTGTAAGCCATAATCATCAAAATTATAACAAATAAAGGCTTGAAATCTCTCACTTTGCAAGCAATGAGCCTATATAATATATTAGTTTCACATTTGAAGTTGAATTCCTGAAACAGTTAACTTTTCCCTGATATTCTATTTTTTTGGAAAGGGTCTGTAGGTCTCTTAAAGGGATAGTTCACTTTGAAATTAATTTTTGATATGTTTTAGCTTACCTCCAGTGCATCCAAGATGTAGGTGTCTTTGTTTCCACAGTATCTTCAATTTTGATAATTTTAGGTAAAACCGTTGTTGTCTGTCAGTCATACAATGGAGGTGAAGGGGGTCCTCCTCAAAGAGCAGTCAAAATTAAACATTATTTAATGACTCGTAAATGTAAGTACACATTGATGCCCTAAGACACGAAACGAGCGGTTTTTGTGAGAAAACGAACAGTATTTATATAGTTTTTACCTCTTGTAAACACAGCCACGTCCAAGTGATCTGAGGGCGCGGACGCTTCCGTGTGTGACGTGTACGCAGACTGGTGCATAGATAAACTAGACGTCGCCTTGGCGACGGCAGTTCAATGGAACGAAACCTTAGCCAAGGCGACATCTAGGGTATATATATCTATGCACCAGTCTGCGTACACGTCACACACGGAAGCGTCCGCGCCCTCAGATAACTTGGGCATGGCTGTGGTTACAAGAGGTAAAAACAATATAAATACTGTTCGTTTTCTCACAAAAACCACTCGTTTCGTGTCTTAGGGCATCAATGTGTACTTACATTTACGAGTCATTAAATAATGTTTAATTTGGACTGCTCTTTGAGGAGGACCCCCTTCACCTCCATTGTATGACTGACAGACAACAACGGTTTTACCTAAAATTATCAAAATTGAAGATACTGTGGAAACAAAGACACCTACATCTTGGATGCACTGGAGGTAAGCTAAAACATATCAAAAATTATTTCAAAGTGAACTATCCCTTTAAGTGAATTCTCGTTATCTCCGACGAAAGGGTCTGTACATTTCAGACCAACAAAGCAGCAACAAAAAGCATGTTTCCTACTTGAACATAAAACAATGCTCTTCTTTATATACATTTCAGATCAACAAATCAGGACCAAAAAGCATCTTTCCTACTTGAACATAAATTTAGCTCTTCTCTCTTTCTGGCCAGCAAATTTCTCAATTAGCCTACTCTCTGATTAAAGTCAGTCATCGCTGTGACAAGTCTCTTTTCCATGGACAGCAATGCCAGTGCATTCAGCCTCTCCTGGGTCATGGTGTTTCTGAGAAAGGTTTTAATTCTTTTCAAGGTTGAAAAGCACCTCTCAGCTTCAGTCGTGGTCATGGGTGTGGTTTGATAACTTTTAGGAGAGTCACGGTTTCGGAAAAGACTTCTTCGAGATTATTCTCCATAAACAGCTGGAATAGGTCCACAGCACCACGGCAGGCACAGAACTCTTGCTTGCTGTAGATAAGACTGAGCTCTGTCTTGAGCTTGCTTCCATTGAGCATCGGGTACGCTCTGATGGTGCTGCTCAATGCATCGGCAGGAAAGGTATCCTTGTACTCGTCAAACCTGTCCCCCTGCAACAAGGTGGCACAGACAAGGTGGTCTGTGAAGGAGAAACGCTCCCTAGTGTGTCCCAGGATTGTGTCACAGACCTATAGAGATAATTAAACAATATATAAATGTAAGGTAGTAGCCAGGCATCATATACTCACCCTCATGTTTTTTTCAAACCTGTATGAATTAATTTCTTCTGCTAAACAGAAAGGAAGATATTTAGAAGATTGATACCGTGAGAAATTTACATTCTCAGGAAAACAGCCACTTATCAGTTAATCGTTAATCGATCGATAAGGTCAATCAACTAAAGATTAATGAATTAATCGATAACTTGCATCCCTAATTTGATCATTTATATTTATGTTGCCAATTTATAATTTTTGGGATGCTGTTGTATAATATTAAAATGATGATTTTTGTAAGGATTTATACCAAACTAAAATAGTTTTCTTGAGTCTGTAGAATATGATATGCAGGCAGGACATTTCTGCAGCACAACAATATCGTAAAATAGTATTTTGACTGATTTCTATAACAAACTCACCTCTGCTGCAATCCTTTCACGTTCTTCCGGACTGAGCACCCGGCGTCTCTTTGTTGGCTGAGAACCACTGTTATGTTCACCAATGGAGTGGAGAGAGTTTCTGCAAAGGACAAAGCTAATTTATTATAATATTGGCAAAAGAGAGAGAGTTAATAATGAAAGAGAAACCAAATAATAATCATATTACAGGAATACAGTTACCTGATCTTTTGTATTTCCTGTTGGAACTGTTGGATGCTCACTTTGATATGGACCGAATCAATGTTCTTCTTCTGGAGCTTGGCATAGAGGAAGTCTACATGTGGCATGATGTGGTGATAAAGTTCCAGAAAGAACTTAAAATCATCATCCTCCAGTAGCATGGCCAGGGCACCTGCTTCTCTGACAGTATTGGGGTCAAAGTCACCGGAGTCTTGTATGCTCTCAAAACAGTGAATGAGATCCTCTCTGTGCTCAAACTGTATTAATGGCACGGCTATGAAAGTTCCATCTGACATTGCTGGATCTTGGCAGTCTATGGGCAACCACTTTATCCAGAAAACATGTCCGCTTGGGTGACTTAGAAAAAAAGCTGGCAAATCCACCAATGTTAGAAAAAAAAATTCTCGTCTTGGATATGTGAGACGTGGCCTGCTGCATAATCAGGTTGAGCTGATGAGCGTAGCAGTGGATATAGTGGGCATTTGGATACACATCTTGTACTTTTCTCTGTACACCTGCAGTGGCACCCCTCATCACGCTGGCTCCATCATATGCCTGGCAGATGAGCTTACTTTTCTGATCCTCGGGGAGGATAGAAGCAAGACGCTCTTTTAGTGCAGTAGCAATGGACTCAGCTGTAGCTGACTGCAGAGGGATGAACTCAAAAAATCTTTCCTGCACGTTATTTTTGTCGTCGATGTAGCGCAAAACAAGCACAAGCTGGGCCAGTGTGGCAATATCTGTGGTTTCATCTGCCTGGATTGATAAAAAAACTACTTGTCTGGACTTCTTTGATTATTTCTTCTCTTGTAACAGATAACATACAGTCCAGAAGCTTGTTCTGTTTTAGATGTTCCCTTAAATAGATGTTCCCAGCTCCGTTTCTCGTAACAAGCACGGGTAAAGCTCCGTTTGTAGCTTCGTCCTCTGTCACTTGCCTGCTGCTGGATGTGTAAATCTGGTTGTTCCGGTCCGAGATCCTTAATCTTTATTTTTTTCTTCAAGCGAAAGTCTTGAGAAAGGGTTTTTTGTAAATAAATAACAGAATTTGGATTAACTGCTGCCATTGCGTAATAAAAAGTGATCAGCCTAGTAGCTTCAAGCTTTTAAAACTACTTAAAACTTTCTATTAGGCTTTTTCAAGAGAACTTAAAGTTTGTCTATAACTTTTTTATCTAAATGTAAAGTGTTACCGAATTATGGTAAACATCATGTAAATGTTACAACGCTGCCTGATTCAAGCAGATCGTGGCTGTTATTGCAGGAAAATACAAATTCAGCATTAACAATCACCATGTTTATTCTAATTTGAAGGGCTTTGATAACATATCTGTGAACATAAAAGACATTACGAATATAAAAAGATTGAAAATAGTGCACATTTTTGCGGGTAGTGAATATTTTCAATTTACAACAAAACTTCTTAATTCAACAAGAGAAATAGGCAGAGTTATTCATCATTGTGCAACACAATTCGGATACCACATGACAACTTACAGTGCTTGACTTTTTCGTGAAAAACGAGTGAAGAGTTTTTGCCGTTTTGAACTGATACTGATGGATTCGGCGCGCGAGCATGGGCGTGTCGTAGGCTAATGCACGAGTGAATGATTACCATGGAAACGTGAAAGTCACGTATGTAGATAGACTATCCTTGACTCTTTGGATTTTAAATCTCGATGTAGGCTACACACACCCGCGAAAACCTCAGCTTGTTGTATACACACTTGCCCTATGAAAAAGTGCGGGGGACGAATTTACATTTTATAAAAAGTGGGCGTCCCCCGCGTAATCTACGCCCATGGTTGAATGACAGGTGACGAGAACCAATCAGATTGGATAAAATAACATGTATCCAATTATGATTGGCCAGGGACGCAACGACTTGCGCCCCGAGGAGGATCTTTAAGAAACCAATCAGAGACCAGCTTCAGGTCACATGCTGCCCGAGAATTTGTGTTCTCACATAGACACCCATGTGTCCGGCATCCCTCGCCCATGAAACGTATTGAAAAACATAGTAAATATTTAATCAATTAAACACAGTTTTTATTAAATTCTGAGGCTCTTACTACGAGCCGACACATGAGTAAACTATTTTTATATATATAATGTTTTTACACATGTTAATTTCTGAAATGTTGATGGGGGCGGCGCCCCAGCGCCCCCTATGGACAAGCCGCCACTGCTTTTAGGTTTACTGCAATAGCCTATAACTATAGTTGAATCATGGTTGGAACAAAAAAATAACATGTATTCAGTTTTACTCATAGATCTAGTGCTTTTCACAATACATATCGTTTCAAAGCAGCTTTACAGAAAATGCATGTTCAAGGTTACAATCGCAAAATATCCTTTAATCTGCCAGAAGTAACTGTGACTCAAACTGTGACACAACAAAGAATTGTCCATATGGCAATAGCTACAAGTCAGGACTTTAAAGTCATGTTCAGTTAAATGGACAAAATTATGCTGTCTTATTTTTAAAGGTCAAGTTCGCCAATTTTTTGCAAGAGAATCATTCAGCTGTAATCTGTGCTAATAAAACAATGTTTCTAATCAATATTTGTTGTTTGCAGAAAAACAGGCGAAAGGGAGGAGCATCTTCAGGAGAGGATTGACGGCTGTGAAACGTCCCTTCCAAACCCTCAAAACCAAAGTGTGTCCCTTTGTGTCTGAGCAGGAGTCATCACAGGTTCATCCACACACATCCAGCGTAGAGCCGACAGACAGTGAGTCTCCAGTTATTACCACTTCATGGCCACTTCAGCCTGATGTTTCTGGTGTTAGTCTTACAGGGGACCTATTGTGTAGCCTAACTCCGCCCTCCTACGTACTTCCGCTCAATTTTCATTTTCCTTCAGTACTACGTCTGGGATTCTGCTGTAGACTTTGGTTTTCTCCGATTAATTTTTTACCGGGCCAATCAGCAAACAGAGGGAGTGGCTGAGAACGATGACGTTGTGGGTTATTTTGAGTTGTAGTTCAGTAATGGCAGCGGAGAAAGATGCGAGCGAAGTCATTCGGTCCGTTGTGGCAACGCTGCCGAATATCAAGAAGTTAAAGCCGGAGCAAGAACAGTCTTTGCTTAGTTTTGTTGATGGCCATGATGTTCGGATGACATACGTCACGACCAAACGTTAGTGATTGGTTATGGCAGATCCAGAGTGACTCTGAGTAGATCCATAGTTTTAGACTTCAATAGAGTACCCGCCTACAAGGAAGTTAACGATTGTCAATGGAGCGGTGCCAGACTCTATGTACAAATGAAATGAAATGTACGAGAGTCTGGTGGGACCAGGCTACCTATTATGCCCCTTTTCACAAGATGTGAAACAATTATTTGATGTCCCCAGAGTGTGTATGGGAAGTCTTAGCTCAAAATACCCCACAGATAATTTTTTATAGCATTTTAAAATTGCCAAATTTTGGCTTGTGCAAAAACGCACCATTTTAGTGTTTCCCTTTAAATGCTAATGAGCTGCTGCTCCCGTCCCACTTTTCAGACGAGGGAGTTTGTTTGGCTGCTCTGTTCTGATGTGCTGTCCTTTACAAATAAAGATCCCACTATCAGCGCAATAAAAATAAGTCTAACCCCAGCAAACATTGGTCCGACGGCAACGTCGTGTCCCTGGCCAAAAATAGTTGCGGCCAGACGTCATAAATCGGTAAAAATATGTAACACAGAACATTTCCTAAAAATGCATTCAGATACATTTGTACATGTCTACAGTGGCATGTATAATTGTTATTTTAACTTTTAGCTACGTGTAGTTATGTTTATGTAGTTATGAAAAGTTTTCAGAGGTGTGAGTCTGTTCATCTGAAAAGATGCGGCGAGACGCTGCACACGGCGCGCGCGCTGTGTAGACAGACAAGCCGTCATTGAGACCGAGTCTAGCTCTATACCCAAGAAGGAGATAGTCTGACTGGGTTGAAGTGCGCTCTTTGTCCAGTTGACAGAGAGGCCCAAACTTTTCAGATGGTCGAGGAGAACTGTACGATGAGACAGTAGCTCCCTCTGTGATTGTGCCAAAATCAGCCAGTCGTCCAAATAGTTCAGTATTCGCAGCCCCTGACTCCGCAGGGGGGCGAGCGTCGCATCCATGCACCTCGTAAACGTGCGGGGTGCTAGGGATAGGCCGAACGGGAGGACGGTGTATTGATAAACCTGGCCTTCGAAGGCGAAACGTACGAATGGCCTGTGAAGGGGATTTATCTGAATCTGAAAGTAGGCATCTTTCAGATCTAGTGAAATGAACCAGTCCCCCTGGCGCACATGCGCGAGGAGTTTTCTGATAGTGAGCATTTTGAACGGTCTCTTCATGAGAACTTTGTTCAGAAATCTGAGGTCTAAGATTGGTCTGAGGCCGCCGTCTTTCTTTGGAACCAGAAAATAACGGACGTAAAACCCCGACTCGCTCATAGATAGAGGAACTCTCTCTATAGCCCTTTTGCACAATAGTTTTGCTATCTCTGAACGGAGCAGAGTCACTGCTTCTGGGTTCACAATAGTTTCTAGCCGCGTTCGGAAACCTGGAGGGCGGCGGTGGAACTGTAAGCGATAGCCTAGCCTTATTGTGTTTAGCACCCACTGGGAAATTCCCGGAATAGCTTCCCACGCTTGAAGCGTAACGCTAAGGGGTGAATGGCTACATGGTCCCCGTTGCTGCACACAGCGGGCCGCGCGGGCGCGCTCATAGTGTTTATGACAGCGGGACTTACACTCAGAGAGGAGTTTAAGGGCCGTGTAACAGAGTGAGCAGAGGTGGGAGCCCGTGTGCGCGCTTATGCACTCTGAAACTCGAGCGGGTTGGAACCGCTTTATGAGAGTGGGCTCTGTGAGACAAACGGGAACTGAAAAGCTTTTGTGTATGAGTGAACACAGTGTTGTGGGCACATTATCTACACAATAGGTTTTTATGCTCTTTTTGAGATATCTCTGGGTCGCCGTGAAAACGGTGTTTGTGCACATGCAGTGTTTTGTGTATGAGTGAACACAGTGTTGTGGGCTAATTTTCTACCCAAGAGGCTTTTATGCACTTTTTTTTTTTTTTTTTTTTTTTTGGATTTCACTGGGACGCGGTGAAAACGGCGTTTGTGCACATGCAAGCGGGAAAAGAGACCGGCTTGTTGATGGCGGTGTACACTGCTGCAGTAGCCGTGTGAACGGGGACTGACAGAGGGCGAAACCTTGATGGCGGTTTAGCCATGGTGAGAAATAGCCGTCCTTTTCTCAGCTGAGGCTGGTCACGTGAGCGGCCTGCAGCGGGATATATATATAGCCTGAAATCGGCTGCACTTGTGACGCGCGTCGCGTGCAAGTGCGTGTTAGAAACGTGAGCGCTGCAAGCGGGCACGAGACTATTTTTAGCCTACAGAGGCTGGACTTGTGACGGCATAAAAATTATCTGCGAGAGCCGGAATCGAACGCGGGTCTCTGGCGCGAAAAGCTTTGTGATACACCACTGAGCCACAGGGGTAATGACACAAGCACAGTAGCGCGAGCAGATAAGAGGGCGTGATAGCAGTAACAGGTTCGGCCTCAGCGGAACTAACACACTATAACCCATTTGTCCAGCTTTATGCTCGGAAATGAGAACGTTTCTCATGAGCGCGGGAGAGCGCGGCCGCTTTCTGTCACGTAAGAGAGCTGGGCGCGAGCTCAGAGCTGCATAAAGATTATCTGCGAGAGCCGGAATCGAACACGGATCTCTGGCGCGAAAAGCTTTGTGTTCCACCACTGAGCCAGGGGTAAAGACACAAACATAACAGCGCGAGCAGATAAGAGGGCGTGATAGCAGAAACAGGTTCGGCCTCAGCGGAACTGATACACTATAAACCCTTTATGTAGCGGCGTTATATGCAGGCGGGAGAGCGCGGCCGCTTTCTGTAACGTAAGAAAGCTAGCCGAGAGCTCAGAGCTGCTTAAAAAATTATCTGCGAGAGCCGGAATCGAACACGGGTCTCTGGCGCGAAAAGCTTTGTGTTCCACCACTGAGCTAGGGGGAAGACACAGGCTTAATAGCGCGAGCAGATAAGAGGGTGTGATAGCAGCGACTAGTTCGGCCTCGACGGAACTAACGCACTATAAACCCACTTGCCGGTGTATGCATGGGGCCGGGCTAGCTCTCTTGTAAAGTAAAGAAAGCTAGCCGCGGTTGGCACAGCTGTAAGCGGCTCGTCCCCCATTCAGCGCTCGTAGGCGGTGAGAGGGGGAGGCGGCGTAACGCTTCGAGTCGAGCCCGCAGGGTCAACAACAGAAGCCCAATCGCAGAGGAAACATCCGCCGTTGGCGAGAGAAAACTCTGCGTGTCCCAGTCCCAGGCAGAGAGCGCAGAAGAAGGCGGGCTCTGGCGCTGAGAGGGACGCGGTATGAGCCGCAGGTGTGCGAGGCATCTTAAAAAATACGCTCGCTGCTCTTTTAGATACACACACACAATACAAGAAGCTTTTTTGGTAAAGGATATGAATCCGTCAGATGGCGCTAGCTTGCAGGACGGCTGAAGGTGGCGAAGACAGCCGGCTTCCTCAGACTCCCAGATGCTCGCTAGAAGGTGCCTTTTCCACGACGGCGGCTTCTCTCAGGATCAGCAGATGCGTGTAGCCTCGCTGAAGATATGAAAAATCAGAATTTACAGCCTGAGAGGCGAATTTATACTCTCTGGCCACGCCCGTTTCGGCGGGCTCTGACGCAATGAGAGCAGGTCAGACTCTCATTGGCAGAGAGTTCATTCGTGTCTCCTCATAGGCTTAAGCAGTTCCCTGTGAGCGAGCCAATGAGCTGCTAGCTAGCCTGCTCATGCTCTGCTGCAGCTGAACTGCATTGTGAATAGATACAAAATTATAGGATAATTTTTGGCTTCAATTTCTCAGAAAAGATGAATCTTTCCCGTAGCGTAAGCTAGCTTACGCAATACGAGAGAACCTCTCGTAAGAGAACGCAGATATTTCCCTGCGGTTTGGCCTCTCATTTACACGAAAACCCCGTTTTTATCACAGAAAACGATTATTTCTAAAAACTCCGGCCAAAGTGGAGACCATTCTAGGGCACCTTTACATTTTTACTGATCTGTATCGTAAATGTGTCTTATGGTGTGAAATAACAAAAACTAAGAAAAAAAACCCCTCCTAATAACAAAACAAAATATATTAAAATATCTTCCACTTAAAACAATAATAGCCTACTACATGTTAAATAAAACAACAAATGAATATAAATGAATAGGCCGTAACGTTTGCCAGCTCTGGGAGAGACTGTGACATCAAACATATACTATCATACTGTATAGTGCAAGGTTTAAAACATTCAAATAGACAATTCAAGTAGTGTGAATTTGTATGATTCAGTAGCTTATAGTTGAGATTAGGCTCTTGACAAACGAATTGTTGAAAATGTGCAGGATGTAGTATTTTCAAGTATTTATTTGATAGGCTATTATTGACAAAGCTCTGATTTCTGGATAAGGCAGAGGGCGATTGATTTGCGATCACGCTTTACTCATTTCAGTCATAGAGTTTGCACTCGTTCACATCACACTCATTATTGTGTCGTTTTTTTAGAGGTTTATGTATGATTTTGTGTTCAATCCTGGCTTTGCTACCCAGCAAACACTAGGAGTGTCTGCTGAATATCGTCACTATTATTGGGTAAAACTCGTTTTGATGACATTGACTACACGTTACACGGAGGGAAGATGAAGAGAAAATGCCATCAAAACTTTTCTCAAGGCAGTCAGTTCCCTTCAGAAGAACATTCATAGAATGGTTGTAAAACCTCTCATTTGCGTAATAAAAAAAAAAAAAAAACTGGACAGTATTTGCCGTGAGTTTTTCAAATCCTTGCATTCAAATACAGTTCTCTTTCATAGGTTCACTCAACGCTGCGGAAAGCGCAGTGGGATATTCTCTGAATGTGCCGATTGTCTGAAGCCTTATAGAATCACGCCAATTCATTGGCTGATGGCGTCCGCGCGATATGGCTCCGCCCCGACGCTCTTATGTCGCATCATTACATATTCGCGCACGCGCCATCTGCTCCTCAGATTTCTCTACCTTCAGAGCGAAGCGGTCACGTTGCCCTTCGCTCGTGATTTTTCTGAGCTACAAATACATCTGGATTATTCTCGGCGCTTCTGCGACTGTTCAAGCGGAACTCTGTTTCTCCTTACGGTGAAGTTGCCATGGATTACAGACGCTGTACTCCGCCATGTGCTCGTTACATCGCTAACGACGACCCACACAGTAAGTGCGTTAAGTGTTTGGGTTTTTCACATGCACGTGAGGCAGTTATAGGATCGTCTAAATGCAAATTCTGTGAAAATTTGTTGCTCAAAACCCTCAAATCGCGGCTCGCGGTCTTTGAGAGGGAATCATTCGTCTCCCCCTGTCGCGCTCCCGAGGCCTCTTGAGGATCCGCGACATGGGGTTTGGATGTAGAGCTTGAGGATGTGGAGTTCGAGCAGACGAGCCCCGCTCTTTCTCTCCCTCCCTCCCTCCCCTCGGCACGCGCGAGGCATGCCAGTCGAATTTTCACACGATTATTTGCGCCCCAGCCCGGGAGCACGCGACGCGGTTTCTTTCGGGCTGGAGGATATACTTTTTACCGAGGCTTCCGACTCCGAGGATTTCGGGCCTACTCTCGCCGACGAGGTTATCCCGCCGAGCGGCCAGGAAGCGCGGCCTACTGCGGCCTATGCGGAGCTCGTTGACGTGCTTTCGCGCGCTACGGAGAAGCTCACTATTGATTGGCCCGACGAGCCACGTGAGTCTCAGTCGTCGAAACTCGACGAAAGGCTTCTCAGTGGCCCTAATTCTTAATTCCTAATTCATGGCGGCTGGGCAGGCAGGCATGACCCTGCACACTATGGCCATTCTCCAGGCCTACCAGGCGGACGTCCTGAAGGAAATGGACGAGGGCGACGGCGTGACTCCTGAAGTGGTCAAGGAGCTTCGTAAGGCTACGGATTTAGCCTTAAGAGCCACCAAGCATACCGCACGCGCTATAGGTCGCTCTATGGCTGGTTCTGTTGCGGTGGAGCGCCACTTGTGGCTTAATCTCACGGAGATCCGTGACAAAGAGAAGGTTTTCCTCTTGGACGCCCCCATTTCTCAAACGGGGTTGTTTGGTGAGGCGGTCAACACAGTGGTTGAGAAATTCCGCTCCTCCAAATCCCAATCGGCCGCGTTCAGACAGTTCATGCCCAGGAGGGCTAGGGAACCTTCTGCTCCCGCCCCGGTGCGACCCAGAGAACGTCCCTCTCATAGACCGGATTTCTCTTCCAGAAGAAGCGAACCAGGGCATCTCCCACCTACCACGGTTTGGGGAGCCCGCGGTCGCCCGTTTCCCCGTCAACGGCCTCACAAGCGCCTCCAGTTGAGGCGGTCCTACAAACCGAATGCTCCGGCGGCCCAGAGCCGTTCCTGACCTTCCGGTCAGAAAAAGGAGAGCTCCTCTGCTTCCTCAAGGTTGGGTCAGACCGCACAAGCGTTTCTGCCCACCTCCCAGCTCTCCTTTCCTTGCCCTGTCACCTTCGCCACTCTGAGTGTCTCAAAGTGCAGGTCATATTTCACCTTCTCTACTCAGTCTGGTGCGGGAGGAAGGAGACGCTTTCTGCTTTCTCCCCTCACCCCCCACACTCTCTATAACTACCGGCCGCATCCTCGGAGGCACTTTCCGTTTTCCTCCGGAGCAGGCGGATCTGGTCACCATGACCCCAGCATTGATGCCTCCCATCACGTGCCAGGACGCCGATGGCCCTCCTGGACAGTCAACCTCTTTACTCCAGGAGCGTCAGCACGGCACCCTCACTCAGGTATGTCGTCTGCATTACAACATCCCTCCTCCTCTATCACATTTCCTTCCAGAGTGGGAGCGCTTACCAGGGGTATCGTCTTGGGTTCTTCGCACAATTCGGCTCGGCTACACTCTTCAGTTTTGCCGCAATCCCCCCTGTTTCAACGGGGTGTTTCCTACTGTAGTAGACAGCGCCACTCAGGCTTCTGTACTTCAGCAGGAAATCTCTTCCCTCCTTCTCAAAGGAGCAATAGAGGAGATTATTCCAGGGGAAACCGAGCGGGGCTTTTACAGCCGTTACTTCCTGGTCCCGAAGAAGGGCGGCGGTTTGCGTCCCATACTGGACCTCCGCCGACTGAACTTCGCCCTTTACAAAGGGAAATTCAAAATATTGACGCTGAAAGCTATCATATCTCAGATTCGGCCAGGGGATTGGTTCGTGACGATAGACCTAAAGGATGCTTATTTTCACATCCAGGTTGTACAGCGACACAGGCAGTTCCTCAGGTTCACCGTTGGAGGAAGGGCGTTCCAGTACAGGGTCCTTCCCTTCGGCCTATCTCTGGCCCCGAGGACATTTACAAAGTGCATGGATGCAGCTCTGGCCCCATTGCGGCTCCAGGGCATCCGTGTTCTAAATTACCTAGACGATTGGCTCATTTTAGCCCAGTCCAGGAACCTAGTGGCCCACCACAGAGACATCGTTCTGAGTCATATCCAGTCTCTCGGTTTGAGGTTGAACTCGGAGAAGAGTGTTCTTGCTCCGGCTCAAAGCACCGTTTTCTTGGGGGTGCACATGGATTCCGTTCTCATGCAGGCCCGCTTGGCCCCTGCACGGATTTCCAGCCTGATGACATGCTTGGCTCGTTTTTTGCTAGGCCATCATGTGTCTGTGGGCACCTGCCGCAGGATGCTGGGCCTTATGGCCGCGGCCTCCTCCGTGCTACCGCTGGGCCTACTCCACATGAGACCCTTCATGTGGTGGGTGAAACTCTCAGGGGTTCGACCCTCCGGGTCAACCCTTCGCTTACTGAAGGTATCGCGCAGTTGCTTTCGAGCCCTGTCAGTTTGGCGGGACCCTCTTTTTCTTCGGAAAGGGGTCAGCATGGGTGCGGTATCTCGTCGCCAGATGATTACGATGGATGCCTCTCTCACCGGCTGGGGAGCGGTTTTCGAGGGCAGACCAGCGTGTGGGGTCTGGACCGGAGAGGCTCTCTCTTGGCACATAAATTGCCTGGAGTTAAGAGCCGTTTTTCTGGCTCTGCATCATTTCCTCCCTCTTCTGGAGGGTCACCATGTCATTGTCAGAACAGACAACATGGCAGTGGTGTCTCATGTGAACCGGCAGGGAGGTTCTCGGTCGCGCACCCTAGACAGGCATGCGCGTCACCTTCTCCTGTGGTCTCAGAGCAGATTCCTATCTCTAAGAGCGGTTTATGTCCCAGGGGTTCTGAACCTCGCGGCAGATTTTCTGTCGAGACAGAAACCGAGATCGGGGGAATGGATGTTGAACCGCCAGACGATGGCCCTGATCTGGGAGGTTTTTGGAGAGGCGGAGGTGGACCTCTTTGCATCTCAAGAGTCATCCCAATGCCCGCTTTGGTTCTCCCTGAGTCCCCCGGCCCCATTGGGGATAGATGCGTTCGCTCACCCTTGGCCAACGCAGAAACTCTATGCCTTCCCGCCCATCAAACTGATCCAGGCGGTCTTGGCCAGAGTGAGAGAGAGCGGAGTCCGCCTCCTCCTGGTAGCTCCGTTCTGGCCATCTCAGCCATGGTTTTCGGAGCTAATTCCTCTACTGGAATCTTCCCCCTGGAGGATCCCGGTCAGGGAAGATCTTCTGTCCCAGCTACAGGGCAGGATATGGCATCCTCGCCCAGACATGTGGAAGCTGTATGTTTGGCCGATCAGAGGCCGTCGGCATTAAGCTCTGGTCTCCCAACTAACGTTCAGGAGACCATTGCGAGTGCTAGAGCCCCTTCTACAAGGAGATTATATTCTTCCAAATGGAGGGTGTTTGAGACTTGGTGCTTAGCACATGATAGGAGCCCAGTTAACTGCCCTGCTGGTTCAGTACTGGAATTCCTGCAGGAGAAGTTTGCTGCTGGAGCAGCCGCTACCACTCTCAGAGTTTATGTCGCGGCTATTGCAGCGCATAGGGAATCGGATGAGATTCCCCTGGGCAAATTAAGGTTAGTTTCTGCCTTCATGCGTGGGGTGAAGCGCCTGAAACCGGCTCGCTCCCCTAGAGTTCCCCCATGGGATCTTTCTGTTGTCTTAGAGGGTTTGACGAAAGCCCCCTTTGAGCCCTTGGAGTCAGCTCCGGAGAGGATTCTGACTCTCAAGGTTTCTCTTTTGTTAGCTTTGTCCTCATTAAAGCGGGTGGGAGACTTACAAGCTCTTTCTGTTAGCGAGTCTTGCTTGGACTTTGCCCCTGGCCTGGTCAAAGTTTCCTTGAGGCCGAGACCAGGGTATGTCCCCAAGGTTCTTTCCTCAACTTTCCGCTCACAGGTAGTTAACCTTAACGCTTTCCACCCTCCTCCATTTTCGTCTGAGGAAGATAGGAAGCTTAACTTGCTCTGCCCAGTTCGTTCTCTTAAGATATATGTAGACCGCTCAGGCGGTTGGAGGAAATCTAACCAGCTTCTGGTTTGCTTCGGTGCTAGCCGACGTGGGCTTGCTGCATCACAGCAGAGGATTTCTCACTGGGTCACAGAGGCTATCTCGTTGGCTTACGGGGTGCGTGGCTTGCCTTCACCTCTTAGCATTAAAGCACATTCCACCAGAAGTGTAGCATCTTCTCAAGCTCTTTTCAGAGGAGCACTTTTGGAGGATATTTGTGTTGCGGCAGGCTGGTCCTCTCCGCACACTTTTGTAAGGTTCTATAGCTTGGATCTTGACATGACCCCGGGTTCCCAGGTTCTTTCTGTTTGAACTCATTTCGGTCGTTGTCTCTTTTATCTACCAGTTATAAAAGCGCTCTAGCTTGGCGAGTTTGGTAGTCCGTTCCCACTGCGCTTTCCGCAGCGTTGAGTGAACCTATGAAAGAGAACGTCTCTGGTTACTTGCGTAACCTATGTTCTCTGAATAGGGAACGAGACGCTGCGTTAGCGGCCAAGCTCCTCGCGCTGCTGACAGTTTCTTTTCGGCAGAGAAATCTGAGGAGCAGATGGCGCGCGCGCGAATATGTAATGGTGTGACGTAAGAGCGTCGGGGCGGAGCCATATCGCGCGGACGCCATCAGCCAATGAATTGGCGTGATTCTATAAGGCTTCAGACAATCGGCACATTCAGAGAATATCCCACTGCGCTTTCCGCAGCGTCTCGTTCCCTATTCAGAGAACATAGGTTACGCAAGTAACCAGAGACGTTTTAATGATGATTAAAATATTAAACTGTTTTATAAAATATTAAACGGGATGCCCGTGCTTTAATCAGTCCCTGCTTTTTGTACATTTTTATTAAATAAGAGACAAGCTTTGTTGTCATCCTTTCAAAACTGCTGAAAATCATACCATTTTAAGATGAGTGATGAGTGATGATGATGATGTGATGATGATGATGTGATGATGACGTATTGCAATACTCCACTATTCTTTAAGATATTCTGAGATAAAAACACATCCTCTTTTATGGCAGGTCCCTCCGAGATTGAGCAAACGCCGGACACAAATCCTGTGGATCATGAGATGATGATGTGCCTGCCAGGCCAGGTCTGTGAAGATCTGTGTGTGCCAGGTCCATCCAAGATTAAGAAAACACAGCATGCAGATCCTGTCGATCCTGAGCTGCCGCCTGTGCCAGATCCCTCCAGTTGTGATCTGGATGACAGTGAGTCATTATTACCTTTGTTTCATGATATTCAGCCATCTGTTATTTTCTACTTTTCTACTAGGCTATAATTCTGACACTCTGACATCACGTAAAGTAACTTCTTGCAGCTGATTTGCAGCAGATCAGAAATCAAAAGATTGAAGTCTTTTAGGATTCTTTAAATGGATATTTAATTTTTGTTTAAAGAGCATATTGCAGGTAAAAAAAATATCTAAATGAATATATAACCTTGTATGAAAATACCATATGAAAAGGTAATGGAGGATTTAAAATGTTTTAAAACGACATAAGGGCACAAATTTAGTAGATAAAGTGAGCGTTTCTTTGACTGCTCGTAAAAACCGTTTTTTTTTTCAACATCGCGTCATTTTACGTCACCAGAGGGAGGGAGCATCAGCAGCGCAGATAGGTTTGTATTCAGTACAAGCGGGTAAATGTGCTTTATACTCAGAATGACAATTTGGAATGTAAAGAACAACATATTATACAGTTATTTGTTTTATTAGGAAAATACCATATACATAAAAAGAATTTTTAATTTTTATTTTTTTCACGTTTTATAAATGACTTCACATTATATGTACATCTTTTGGAACAAACAAAAACAAAAAAGCAATGAAAACATGTAATGCTTTGAAAGCACTGGATTTTATTCCAAACTTTTTTTGTATTTTTTATTTCCTGGCAGCTAATGTTAATGTGATATTGTGAATATGTACATGTTCTTGTGGCATCGAATTTAAAAAAAAAGTCAGTAAGAGCGGTCGTGAATCAGTGTTTTCGGTAGTTTTTGTATTTTAATTTATCATCGTCATCATGGTAAATTATTGTGTTTGTGGAGGTTGCAAAAACTCCGGCCTGTCAGGACATCGAGTCCACAGGTTTCCTAACAAGGGACGGTGCTGTATATCTTTCGTGCCTGTGTGCGGTTTGTGCAGCTGTAGAGACAGGATTTCTCTTCCGCATCGGCTTCGAAAAACGCGATCGTGTGTAGCGTACACCAGATCTGAGGAACAAAAACGTGTATATCAGGAATAAAAATATCTATCTGTCTCTCGATGAGAAACCGCTAAGTTATATCACGTAACGTGTCTGGACGGATATTAGGCTAATGAGCATGACGTACGCGCCTGATCAATATAGTTTATTCTGTTATTGGTAAATTCCAATACTCCTAGATGACCAATAATAGCTTTGCTATTAACTGATATACGATGGTAATAATCGATATACACCTCACATTTTACCAAACAGAATGAACGATGCACTATTAACTATTACACTATTAATTAAAACTCACAGTGAACAGCATTAAATATAAAAACACATATGCCTTACCTTTTTGTTGCAGTGCAGTTTTTATTGCAATAATGTTTTGCCAACAGCACTACAGTCCTCATTTTTTATTGCTGCTTCCATTCTCCTGTCCTGATTGCTATTATTTAATTTCTTCGTTAAAAAAACATCCAGGGAAGATTGAATAGGCCTGTTCTTTTAACGTTTACTCAGTATCTGACAGCTAGGCTAATCAAAAATATGCGCGATTAAGTGATGCAATAAACTGCGGCTGCGTACACTCACTCCACACAAGTTTTTTTATAATAATACTTTTGCAATAATGTGTGTCTCCTCTGACCGTTGTTCTGTCTAACATTAATCCTGGCCTGTCCCTGCTCTCTCGGCAGCATAGCAGGCTCATAATTGTAAGGCTGTCGTCTGTGGTCTGTCATACGAGTAAGTCCGAAATGTCATTGCGATCCATTGTTTTCCTGTTGTTTGAATGGTTTGAATCGACCGCTCTCCCGCCCGTTACGTCACGCCCGTCACGCCCATTTTCAGATGCGGAAGTAAAATTCTCTCACAAAAACGACTCCAGAAGCCAATGTAACGTATTTATAAGTATATTTTAACGAAAATCTAATTACTACATTGTTTTTCTATACATTGACTCGTTGGGTCCTCTAACCTGCAATATGCCCTTTAATATATTTCTGTGCTATAGTTTATTTTTTAAATGTAGTTATATTTACATATTTTAATATTTACAGTAAGCATAATGGGTCGGGAAAAAAGACATGCGTATGTTCACGCACCATGAGTAAGAGTCCATTTACTCTTCATGGACAGAGTGTATTTAATGAAAGTGTATTTCATTCACCGGATTTAAACATGCGTGCATTTAAATGTCATGTACTCATGTAGATCTTAGTATTCTTTTAAGTGATGTATCATAATGTATAAACAACTATTAAAGATCATTCTCTGGTTTCTCCGGCTCTCCGCACTGGCGTCTGGACAAACTCGCTAGATCGGAAATCCAACATGGCGGCCATATGCAACTAGCCCGTTTCTCTAGTGTTCTTGGAACATGAACTAGTGAATCATTCAGCTGTTATCTGTGCTAATAAAACAATGTTTCTAATCAATATTTGTTGTTTGCAGAAAAACAGGCAAAAGGGAGGAACATCTTCAGGAGAGGATTGAAGGCTGTGAAACGTTGCCTCCAAACCCTCAAAACCGAAGTGTGTCCCTTTGTGTCTGAGCAGGAGTCATCACAGGTTCATCCACACACATCCAGTGTAGAGCCGACAGCCGGCACAGATGCGCTCGAGTCCGAGCCGACAGACAGTGAGTCTCCAGTTATTACCACTCTGATTCATGGCCATTTCAGCCTGATGTTTCTGGTGTTAGTTTTCATTTTTCCTTCTCTACTCCTGTTGGCTCCTCGAATATGCAGTTTTTCTGCTGTTAAAAACCATTTAAAAAACAACAACATCTATTTATGTAGTGAAGTCTGATGTTTGAGAAACATCACTAACTTTCTCAATTCTTTCTCTGTTTAAAAAAACAAACAAAAACATTTTACTGAACTGTACTGTAAGTGTATCTCATGACTCACTCGTTTCAACTCACTAAACACTTTGAATATTTATTCTTTTTAAATAGATTGTGCATGTAGTTGTATCTGCCTGTTATATCCTGTGTTTTATGTCATATAATCGGCAAATGGGTCGTTTTAGGGGTGGGGTTGGGTAACGTGTTCAAACATGTCTAAATAGTGTAAATAAAATTATGCTGGCGGACTAAATTGGGAGTCACAACCCAACATTTCATATGTCTCAGTTTTGAGTCTCAGTAATTTGACTCATTTAACTTACAATAGAGAGAACAGGACTGCCAGGAAAGAGCCATTTAAGAGTTTCAGTAATCTGACAACTACAGAAAAACAGGATTGGCCGGATATAATCACCATCCTAACCTTAAATGCTAAATTCAATGTACAGAACGTTTCTCGGTTGATATACTATTGTATTGGATCCTAAATTAAACATTTTAATAAATTTGTAATCCTTCAGTGTTCAAACATGTCTAAATAGTGTAAATAAAATTATGCTGGTGGATTAAATTGGGAGTCACAACCCAACATTTCATATTAGGAAAATTATGACCATATATACAGTTTAATAATGACAATATAACATTCCCATGTATGACGCCAAAGGTTCTCATTGAGAGTTCCCTGTTCCTAGGGGTCCTTTAGCGTCCTAATTGTGACGCGAACGGCACATGACCTTGCTTCAGTTTTTGACGCCTTGGGAGTAAGAATGGCTTGACACTAACGTTCAAAAGTTTGGGGTCAGTAAGAGTTTTGTCTTTATAGGCAAAAAATAAATAAAAATTGACATAAGTACAGATATTAAATAGAAGATAATAACCATGACTTCAGTGTAACACAGCAACAGGACTGTACTTGTAATTTCTCTAGTGTTTGGCTGAGCAGGAATATGAACTTCAATGCAAATTATTTGTAACTAGCAGAGATGGGGACAAATACATCAAAAAGTATTTATTTACAAATTACAAATACTTACTCATCAAATGTATTTAAATTAAATACAAAATACAGCTGTGAAAAAGTTATTTAATTAAAATACAAGTAATTTGAATTTGAAAATACACAAAAAGATGCGCTTTTAACAGGGATTATTGGCGAGACAGCAAGAATGAACTTCTCTCACACGTGAGAGCGAACGGTTCTAATGAAAGATCACGCCTGCCACTAGGTGGCGAATTCATTCAGTCTGTCTGTATATTTTGTGCAGTTTAAGACACGACCGACTGTGTTTACTTGAATATTCTTCAAGGTGGGAATTTTTACACAATTTTGAGTTTCTGGCAGTTCCCCAAACAGCAGTTCATCAACTGCTCAGATTTCAGCAACACGCCGCATATCCTACATGTAACGTTAGGCCTACACGTTGTTTTAATATTGCCATCATTAATGATTTATCCCATCCACCCGCGGACCCATCAGAATGTTATTTTTTTATTAGGCCTAACGAACAGTTGTTGTGCCGAATTTCGGAGATGGTCCTCACTGCAGAACATGAAATCCACGGGGAGGAGTCGGATCCAGATCCAACTCCTCCCACCTTACATATACCTAAACCTACCCATCTCCGCCCCCTGATCCTTAAACACACCCCTAATCCCTAAACCCACCCCTAATCCTACCCATCTCCACCCCTTGGATCTTGATCCGACTCCTCCCCGTGGATCTTATGTACTGCATTGAGGTGCTACTGGAATTTCGACCCCCCCCCCCCCCCCCACTAGCATTGGTAGGTTCAGGATTAGCTATGGGGAGGGGTTAGGATTAGGGGAGGGGTTACGATTAGGCAATCAGGTACTGACTTGGGGGGTAATAATTTGGCAGGGGGTCGAAATTCGGCACAACACCGTTAACCTTAGCCCACCCGCCCGCGGATTATCCACAGCGCCCGCGCCCATGGATATAACTGCGATCCACGCATTACTAGACAGTGCACGTCACTTTTTAGCTAGTAAGTAAATTCAAGTTCTAGCTATTTAAGCTAATCTTCTGTAGTAATCTTCCTATAATGACATTCAGTGAATAATATCTGATAGTATATTTTACTAGATACTTAACTTTACCTTAAAGCAGTTTGAATGAGCACAAAAACTGCTTCTTTATTCTGATCTTGGTCGCGCGATGGAATGGATCCAACAGGAACATGTCACGTGATTTACTTGCATCTTTCCCAAAAATTGTGATAGGCTATTTGGTAGTCCTATTAAGCCTGGTGATTAAAGTTATTGTAGATGAAAATAAAATGACATAGGCCTATTTAAATAAGTATTTAAGTATTTGAAATACAAAATACAGTCTGTCAAAGAATTTAAATACAAATTACATTTGATTTTATTTTTGTTAGGGAAAATACAAATTACAAAATACTCAAAAGTAATTAAATACGGATTTCAAATACATGTAATTAAAATACGGCCCATCTCTGTGAACTAGCAGCATAAAGTAGCTCTACATTAGGATAGTTTTACTAGTGAATCATTCAGCTGTAATCTGTGCTAATAAAACAATGTTTCTAATCAATATTTGTTGTTTGCAGAAAAACAGGCGAAAGGGAGGAACATCTTCAGGAGAGGATTGAAGGCTGTGAAACGTCGCCTCCAAACCCATAAAACCGAAGTGTGTCCTCTTGTGTCTGAGCAGGAGTCATCACTGGTTCATCCACACACATCCAGCGTAGAGCCGACAGCCGGCACAGATGCGCTCGAGTCCGAGCCGACAGCCAGCACAGATGCGCTCGAGTCCGAGCCGACAGCCGGCACAGATGCGCTCGAGTCCGAGCCGACAGACAGTGAGTTTCCAGTTATTACCACTCTGATTCATGGCCATTTCAGCCTGATGTTTCTGGTGTTAGTCTTAATTTTTCCTTCTCTACTCCTGTTGGTTCTTCTCCTGATCTGCACAGGTGTGTTTAGTCATAAGCAGCTGTTGCTGGAGTTCAGTCTCATGCTGTACATTAACATGCTGTTGTGTGTTTTTCAGGATCCTTTGAATCTCTTTATTATTTCACTCCACTGAGTTGCAGTCGTGATTGCAGAGTTCGTGAGGGATTTCGAAAGTTGGATCACAAGCGAGTATGTTGCTCTTTCTGTATACACCAAACTTTTTGCCTCCCTTTTTCTTCTGTCATTAGTCTTTCAGTCCTGACAATAACATCAGTGTTTACAGTTTTGATCAGAAATGTACAGATTGTAGAATACCATCTACACACACAAAAATGGATCAGGTTACTTACGTTTGCAAAACATTTTCTTCAAATTTTTAGGTGGCCATCCAATTTATTTCGAAGAGCCGGCCTGAAAAGCTGTTGGAATGGGTAAGTTGATAACTTTCTTCTTCATGAAATTCTCTCTTTAATTTCCCTCACTCTTTAAGCCAAAAGTATGTGGTTATCAGTTCAGAGTCACCTAACCTTTTGTCAATCTCTTTTTTTAGCCTGGGTATTCCATACCTTTGAGTCGATATGCAGCTTCAATGTTGCTGCTACAAAAGCCTCCATTTAACAAACATATCATACAATTTTATGACATATTTGTCAGGGAAGATAAAGACATCTTGGTATCGGAATATCCATGTGAATACGTTACTTTTTTTGAGTACATCAAACAAAATGATATGAAAAAAGAGAAGACCTATGTTATGATCTCCTCAGAGTCGCAACAAAATAATGGAGCCACCACACACCACTTCCAATTAATAAAGGAATTTATTAATTCGTGTGAGACAAACAACACTAAGGATCAGTAGAAATGACAATCAGTGTGTCAGTAGTTGTGTGCAAATGTATATCACTCATGAAAGTCCACAATCCAACCATCCCAACGGAGATGGATCAAAGGGCGGCGGTGATCTCCCATATCCCTCACATCTCATGAGTTCTCCGAGCCGACAAGAGTCCGAATGTACAGCGCAGACGAAACCAGACCAAGCTCTGCACAAGCTCAGCCCCCAACACACTCTCCTCTCTGTCACAGTCTTTTATAGAGCTCATGATTATGTTCAGGTGTACAACCACTCACTTCAGCCAATCACCTGCAACTCAAGAGACAACGAGTTGATTACTGAACTCGTCACACCTAGAGTTCACTAACATTACAGCTAACCGTAGGAACCGTATATCCATGGGGTGAGAGTGTAAAGAAAACATCGTACAAAATACGAAAAGTGTTACGATAGTGTTGTTAAAAATGAAACCGTGGTAAACAATTTAAGAACACTAGCGGTTCAATAACAATGTTCAGCATAAACAAGAATCCGACTCTAATGCGACTGAGCGTGTTTCACTTATAATTTATATAACAATTGATATTTACGATATGTTAAAACATTTTTGATGATGAGGCCATAAAACTGCTTACTTTTCATAAAAAGAAGAACGATTATTAAGACATAAAACACAATGCCTGTTTTCTGGATCAGGCCTAAAAGACCCCTGCCTAAAACTCTTGTGTCAAAGTATCGGTGTAGACGGATTAAAAAAAATGAATCATCCCGCCTTTCAACGGTAATTCATTAGCTTAACCGTTGTTTAGCGACATACACAACATAACGATGTATCTATGAATGTGCTGTGAAATGGGCAATAGGTAGACGAGTTTGATGTATAATAGTTTTATAGGTAACAGAAAAACAGAATACTCATCTTTCATGTCGATGTTTCATAGACATAGCTGAAAGGTGTTCTAAAATAAATATCTCATGTAGAAATATCTGTTCATGTTTTTTATAAATTCCTATGTTTGACCACGTTCGTAGACTATAGTTTTTGAAACTGTACAAAAAGAAACATGATGTCAATTACAAACTTTCAAAACTGCTCACGAATCCCTTTTCTGTATGGCTCATGTTGCATTTACGTTTTAGCAAGTTGATCACTAGCATTTACTTTTGTGCAATTTTAATATTAAACATCGAACTTTGTTTAACAGTCTTAATGAATACGCCTCTCTCAGTGCAATAGTCATATGTGATTCTGTTGTAATAGTTTACATGTAAAGCAGCATGTACTTGCTTTTCGTGTTAATAGTTACTTATAAGTAAGTAACTCAAGTAATACTTGCTTATATTAACAGCATGTTAATACTTTGTGTGATGCCACATCGTAGATAGAGGGAAAGTTGCAATTTAGTCAAACAGAAATACATCAGAGTACAAACACTAATTAATCTGGGGAATTAATGGTCATTTATTCCTATAAACAATGAATGTTGACGGCTCTCAAAGAAAAGTCACACCTAAAACAGACACACATTCAAAATGTGAACCAGTGTCGTCTGGTATCTGAATAGTAATAGTAATAAAACCATCATTTGTGAACTTTTGTGTATGTATTATTATAAACGGTGCTTTTCTTATTGATTTGGTCTTTTGAATTCATGTATAAAGATTATGTTTTACAGTTAGACCATAGTCTTTACAAGAGTGTAAAACTTTGCATCACTACGGTGTGACAAAATACAGCCAAACATTTAAGCACTACTATTTACACACATACTAAGCAGGAGAATATCTAACTGTAGCTTGTGAACATTCCATTATCTGTTTATTTGGGGTCAGAGAACAATTTTTGAAAAAATTTGTGCTGGATGTAAAAAAATAAAGGTATTAGTTAATAACAAACAAAAACTTTAAATCAGCAGGAAATCCTAATATTAATAAATAAAATAGTTTGATAATGACTTCCATAATATTTTCTTTTAGTAAAAAGCTATGCCTGGATCAGCGTGAGGGTGAGACCGAGCAAAGATTACACCAATATTAGGGTTCTCAAACATTGTCTGTTTTTTAAGGAATACAAACTTTGCCATTGTTTATTATGTGCAATATATCATTATATGGCCAGTTTGGTATCTTCTTACTTGTACAATATACTTGGTTCTCAATACAAAAATTAAAACTCCATCACCAATCAATTATTAAAAACATTTATTTTTTTAAAAACTGTTTAAGTACATAATGCCAAACAATAGGCTACAACAGTTGTTATTACAGTTTCTTCATGAAAGATTCTTCATGCTTGAACAAAGCGTTGACCAGGTCGTTGGCAATGCTTTCACAATTCACACAGTCCAGCAGTTCCCTCATCTTCAACTGGTGTGTTGGATTCGCTCGCACATTTGTAACTGATTCATTGAGCAATCAAGATGGTCAATTATTGGATTAATGTTCTTCACTTTTTTTAACCAACTGACTGGTGTTTGCTTTCAGAAACCTTTGATGATCTGAGAATATAAAAATTAAAACAGTAGCAGGAAAAGGAAAATGAAGGCAAAACGGGAAAGAATATAAAGATTGAATCTAACCTTGTATTAACCTGTTTCTCTTCTTTCCCAGTATCCCCTTTTGGGCAGTATTTGGCTTTGATGAAATCTGCAGTAAATAAATAAGTTTGATAAGTCTGCAGTAAAATAAATGGCTAATAAAGGCTATAGTAATTGTTACAATTCTGAGTCTAAATAATCCAGGAGCATTACACCACATAAAATAAATTAATCTTGGCTAATTCTACAAAACTCGTTCCAATAGTACCAAAAACATAAAAAAAATTCTGTATTGCAAATGTGCACATCCCAATGTTAGACCAGAATGTAACCTTCCTTAAAATTGGTCCCAATAGTTAACTACGACTGCTTAATTAAGATTAATTTTATACATTACATAGGCGAAAACTGTTTTAATAGTTTCTCGTGTATTACACTTACAATTTGCCGGCACATTTGATTTGGCAGAAGTCATATTGATCTCAAAGGAGCTTGAACCAGTTATGATCGGCAAAAACACATGGCCATCATCAGATGCAGAGATTTTGCCTGTTTACATAAAATATATGTCAGTTCATCTGTCAATTGTTCATTTTTTTCTTCTTTTTTTATTGCTGCCATGAATTGAGTTAATTCGTGCCTTTGAAAAAATCTGCAGTAAATAAATAAGTTTGATAAGTCTGCAGTAAAATAAATGGCTGATAAAGGTTATAGTAATAGTTACAATTCTGAGTCTGAATAATCCAGGAGCATGACACTAAATAAAATAAATTCATCTGGGCAAATTCTACAAAGCTCGATCCAATAGTACCAAAAACACAAACAAATTCTGTATTGCAAATTTGCACATGACACTGTTAGACAAGAATGTAACCTTCCTTAAAATTGGTTCCAAATAGTTAACTACGACTGATTAATTAAGATTAATTTTATACATTACATAGGCGAAAACTGTTTTAATAGTTTCTCGTGTATTACACTTACAATTCGCCGGCACATTTGATTTGGCAGAAGTCATATTGATCTCAAAGGAGCCAAGAGTTAAACCAGTTATGATCGGCGAAAACACATGGCCATCATCAGATGCAGAGATTTTGCCTGTTTACATAAAATATCTGTCAGTTCATCTGTCAATTGTTTATTATACATAGAGTGCAACAGTGCCTCCCCCCTTTTTCATTCTAATTTCCCACAGTGATTTAAAAATATATATATTTATATATGCAAAATATGCACATATAGCTTTTACAAACATTTCATTATTTTGAGAGGGTAGGGAGATTATGTCATTCGCAGTGCTTCATGGGAGTGGACAGAGCTATTTTGGAGTGTGTTGCTTTTTTTTTTTTAACTATGTTTGACATAATTTTCAATACAGCATCATGGCTCATGGGTAATGTAGTTTTCACCAGGAGTTCAACTGTGAAACACGATTATTTACAAAAAAAAATAAGCTGAAGGCTTTATCAGAAGCAAATACCATGTATTAACAGCCTCTTAGCTCACAGTAGGTCTGTCTTTAAAATTAATTTCCGTATGGAGAAAGTAAATGTTTTTACTTCCAGAAACCGCCTGTTGGACTCTATAATGTTTTCTCATTAAAAATAAAATATAAACCATACTAACATGTTACTTGGATGCCTGATTGTCCTGCAGTGTTTGCTGTGAGAGAGAGAGAAGGAAAGACCATGTTATTTTAAATGCCAATGAAAAGCACTAGCCTATATAAATAGCTTTGACTTGACTTTTATATGTTTTGCTTATCACATTGTGACAGTGTCATTCATATAGCTTACATGTTAAACAATTTATCATGCAAATTGCTAAAAGTTAAAATCAAAGACAGAGTAAAAGAAGAATTAAAAAGTAGCCTACCAAAATTTAAAAAGTAAGTAACTGAAGAGGAATAAAATAGGCCTATGCACATATAAGCATGTCTGACTAAAATAATCTAAATAAGATTTAAAACTGAATAAAATCCAAAACATTTATTTTAAGGTCCTTTATGGAAATCCCACCGCTTAAATACACGATGTTGCACATTTTAGTTACATCAGATAAAAAATACAACAGTTAAAACAACATAGCATAATGCAAAATAAACATTGCTGTAAAACAGTCATATTAAACTGATACTTTTGTGATATGGTTTTAAAAACCATAGCATAATGAACATAAACAATGTTGTACATTTTTAAAATCATACTTTATGATAAATTAATATAGTAGATAAAAATATCTGTATCCCCAGTTACAGCAGATAAAAATACCAATAGCATAATGCGGATAAAACAAATACATAGCCTAGGCTATTTAAAACACTAATGAATTATACCGTCTTTTCCTTATGTATAAACAATTTTTCAAATTAAACATCATTGCATAATACAGATAAACAGCAATAGCATTGTTTAAAACAGCGTAGCATAAATTAATTATAGAGAAAATACTCACTGTTTTGCATTTTTGATGAGGTGGTCAAAGGTGCAAAAGTTTTTGGTCCAGACATGGGGTATGGCACACATCCATGTGTCTTGGCTATTTTATCGCCTTTTACAGTAAAACTATGGGAAAACGGCGGAGCTGTGTGTCCACTATATTCTTTCAGTACTCTATGAATGGAAGTGTTTAGGTTCAAGGCCAATTCACATTCCCAGGGGCTAGGCAGACCTTTTGATTACACGAGCGCCATATTTCACTGATAACTGTCACTCCTGAAAAGAAGTCTTATGAATTAAAAGTAATTTATTACACGAAAACAGCGATGATATCACTTATTTGTCACGCACCCTGTCCATGCTGGCAGGCACTACCTGTGTGATTTTTTTTTTCCAACTCTATAAAACATGCAAGATGTATTTATTTATTTATTTTGAAATAATTGGTTCAGTAAGACATTTATTTTGTATTATATATTTTATTTTATATATTTTATATAATTTAAAATTAACACAATGCTTTTTCAACTTTAGTCAGATAAAATTCCAGCGTCCCAAGCAATGTGGGAGTGAGAGTGGGAGGGAGGGGGAAATACACAGCGCTCCCTATGTTTTGAGGCAGAGGGAGATCAACTTTTTGTGTGAGGTTTTACATAAACTGTATGTTTCATATTATTCAACTCTAATACATTTTTAACTGTTTACAATTTTAATGGCTCCGTTTTTTTAATCTGAAATGCTTCACTGAATACATTTATTTTTTACGTTTGTGTCAGATAAACTTTCACAGTTTTTTCTTATCACTTTCACACACACACACACCTGCTATGATAAGCTTAGGCATAGCGAGGGGATGCGCTGAAAAAAATAACTATCACATCACTTTGTAACTGTAACATCAAAGGCCAATACATCTCAAACTAACTTCAAACGATTAAACGAACTGTCACCATCCATCATTTTGACAGAAGCTGTAACAGGAAGGGGCGGAACTAGATCAAAGGTAACAATCCATCGCTTTGTAACTGCAACATCAAAGGCCAATACATCTCAAACTCACTTCAAACGATTAAACAAACTGTCACCATCCATCATTTTGACAGAAAGTTTAACAGGAAGAGGCAGAACTAGGTCAAAGGTAACCGGAAGGGGCGGAACTGGGTCAAAGGTAACAGGAAGGGGCGGGACATGAAGGGGAGGAACCGGAAGGGGCGTGGGAAGATCAAAGGATAGCCACACCCACCTGTCAATCAATCATTTTGACAGGTGGTGTAGGCTATTTACTACTCCTGTTGTTAAACAGATGCGTCGCCTTAGTGGCGCGAAAATTTTCACGTAATCGTGCTGCTCGTATGAGGAGGTTTGCAAGGTACCAGCTGAAGTGCAGCAAGGACTTTGCAGCTTTGATTACGGACTGTGTTGGTTTTGGAGCGTCGCAAAACCATGACGCCACGCGTCCTGTTCCGTGCTCCAGCACGGTTAGCGCTCACACTGCATGCGAACCGCGCCCGAGTCCAACTGAACCGTGCTCTGGCCCACCTCTTCCAAGCGGGCCAGGGCCGGCTAATCGAGCCGCGCCCGGGCACGGTTCGGAGCACTCACACTAGTCAAACGAACCGCGCTTTGGTGGTCAAACGCACTCGGGCACGGTTCAAACTGGCTACAGGCCTGATAGCGCTCCGGCGCCACGCCGGATTTCCGGTGTTGTGCCTAATTTCGACCCCCTGCCAAATTATTACCCCCCTCCTTGAAGTCAGTAGCTGATTGCCTAATCCCAACCCCGCCCCTAATCCTACCCCCTCCCCCACAACTAATCCTAAACCTACCAATGCTAGGGGGGGTAATAATTTGGCGGGGGTCGAAATTCGGCACAACAACGGCGTACAGACGTGTCTGCGAAAAAAAAAAATCAGGTTCGGGTAATCTGACCCAGACCTGCCAACCTGTACGCATTTTGCGTAGCGGATACGATTTTTGACCTCAAAGTACGCTGGTACGATTTGTCTCTCTAAAAATTCTTTTTTAAACTACGCAAAAATCTGGTGAGCTTCTGTGCACGGGCAGTCCTCAAATCAAGCAAAAGAAGCGGAGTTCGACCAATCATAGCGCTGGGTTCATTCCCCAAATAGCAAGCGGAGATGATTGACAGATGCGTAAGGCCTATCATTAAAAAGAGACTGAAAATCGACAGAAGGATCCCGCTTCCACTCCCGCGCGCGCCGTCTGACTGAGTTCATAAGCGAGGACATTAGTCACGGTTCTTCTGACTCCTGAAGGTAAACGGGCTGTTGTGGATATGGAAAGTTGAAATAGTGTTTTTTAGTTAACTTAATCTGGATTCGATTATCACACGGGAGTGATCGCATGGATTATTTTAAAATACTCCGTCATTCATGGTCACTCAGATAAGAGGAAAACATCATTCAGCCACGCAAATTATAAAATGCTTAAGTATTGATGAACAATAAATCTAAATAAAATTAAAATCGCTTTGTCTTAGTGATTATGAAAGTTCTGTGATTTGTGGATAGGCTAGCCTACTGATAAACGCGAGTTTGGAGAAACCGGCGTTATATTTATTTATTCATTCAGTGTTGTTGAGAAACGTAGCCTGCATTACGTTTTTGTGTTAATAATAAGTAAAGTACCTAATTATGTTACATAATTATTTTGTATGAAAACTAGCGCATTGGTTACTTATGGATTAAAAAGTGTATCAGTGCAGCGCGAGCTCTCTATCACAAACACTGACGCGCGCACAGAGAGAGAAGATCATTGTAAATTGACGGGCTAAGTTTAAATTTTGTTCTTTGTTGTGTTTTTTTCTGTCAAAATTTCATCCATCCGTGTTTTTAAAATTCGTTAAATGACGAACGTTGTACTATTAACACAGCCCCATATTTCGGATTCATCTAAACTTATAACTTACTTGATATATTCTTTTTAGAATAAGTGATTCGTTTTGCTATCATTGGTCATGTGACAGGACTCCTGTCTATTCATTGTCAACTATTTTCTAAAAATATGTTTGTATTGGCTAACGTTTATTCAGCGTGTCCTGTTTATAATGTGTAATGTTCAAATGCAAAGACAGCACAGCACATCACAAAAGTCCTTTTTTTGGTGTGATTTAGTATCATATTTAATATTGGAATAATAAATTAAGTAGCACTATCTTAAGTCAATGGTTAGGCTACTAATCAATTCCTAGTTTACTTTGGAGAATTGTAATTGCCACCCACTGACCTTTCTTGGTGGCTGTAGTATCTGTAGTCTTAGTATGCTATACAAGCAATAAGTATGCAGGTAAGTGACTAGTTAAAAGCAGGGATGCATTAATTAACAGGCCTACCAGGCCAGGGTCCCAGCTCTGGTGCTTTACACAAAGATGCTACTGTAATATAGGCTGGTATTGGGATTGTTCATCTCATGTCTGAATGATGTTCATTTATATAAAAGTCACGAGAATCTATCATTTAAAGGGGTCATATAATGCCATTTTTGTACAAGCTAATATGATTCTTTAGGGTCTAAATTAAAAGTTTGTAATATACTTTAATTAAAAATTCTCATTAGTATTGCAAGAAAACACTTATTTTACCTGGTCAAAAACAGCTCTGTTTTAAGCACGCCGTTTCAGTGTATGACTTTAAATGATCATGAGCTTTGCTGACTCCGCCTCTCTGTTCTATGTGTACACCAGAGCTCTGGCGTACACCGTTTGTAACACAATAACACATAACGCGTTGTTCAGTATAAACGTGGGATTATGCATTATATTGAGAACGTCATACATAGAAAACATGCCGTAATGTACCCTGAGTGTAAACCTTAGACGCATTCATTGTGAAGCATGCAGCTAGCGATTTACAAGGATTAATATAAATAGTAATATAAAGTTTAATAAAACGTTACGCTCACTTCAGTTCTTCTGGAGGTTCAGCAGGAACACGAATATCTGCTACCCATATGAAAAAAACCTGCATGGTTCATATACAGCAACCATATATCTTCCTTACTTAAATTGGACAGAATTACCTTATGTGTTTCATGTAAGACCAATACATGTCTTATACAAAATCAGACCGATTATGGCCCCTTTCATACTAAATAGCACACATACAACTTATAGGGGATTTTTGCGTCATATATGAATACTGTTAAAAGTCTTATATGAATTGTACATGACAAAAGTATGCAATGGTGTATGGTATTAGTAGAAAACACCCGATATTCATATACAAATCATTTAAAGTTCTTATATTGAATCATATGAGTTTTACATGACAAACATATGCAATCGTATATGGTATTAGTAGAAAATAACTTAAATTAATATACAAATCAATTAAAGTTCTTATATTGAATCATATGCTAGTCAAATTAAAGTCCTATAGGATTTATACACATTTTGTGTCATTTTTTTATACGTGTTATATAAAGTGTGTCATACAGATTTCATGTTTAGATGACCTACATCACTTATGTGAAGTTTGGAAATTGTACAGTGAAGCTATTGGAGGATGTAGTGTCAAAATATCTCTGACCTTTATGAGGACTGGTAATTTTCCTTCAGGATTTGGACAGTAAATTTTAAATCTGGAAATCTCAACACTTTCAAAAGTGTTTCCTCTCGCAACACAGACACAGTGTTACAATATGAACACTAAGAGTAAAATATGAACACCAATGCAGAGAACAACAACACTGTTGCAGAACTGGGTGCAGCTTTGTAGCAAACACTGGCAGAGTTACAATTCTACACTGTTCTGGTGTCGACCTAACACTTTAAAAGAAGATGAAAATCGTTCATCATGGAATTCTTCTCAGCCTTAGGAGTCGAGTATTACACCATCCTGGTGTTGACAGAACACCTTTTTACAAAGAAAAACAACACTAAAGGAGTTACCAGTTTTTCTTATTAGGGTTCTGCATTACTTACTTTAAAGAACTGTAAAATAAACTGACAAATCATTTAATCTGAAAAGAATAAATTCACTTTGAAATAAACACATCACTCTATATTACTCTTTCAAAACTTTATTTCAAAACAATCCAGAAATTTAAATTGTAACCTTAGTCTGGGATTATAGCAGAATTCTGTTCATTGTAAAGTAAAAAATAAAGGCAAAATGCAAACAGTGGTTTTAACAAACTATTTATTTTATTAACGAACAAGCCCCTTTACATCATAGGTTAACCTTTAAAATAAACAATGAATGCACACTATAGGCATTTCTGTCATCAGAATTATATGAAAGCTGCTTATCAAATGGTCTGTAATACTTCAAATCCTGAACATGTCAGTGAATGTAAGTCCTGTGTCAGTGAAGTTGATTCAGTACCTTCGACTCTGCAACAGTATAGCAGTGCTCGAGTCAACAACATTCAGCAGATGAAGAACAGTTGCAGGATACGAGTGGATCAGTTGTGTCCAGTTGCTAACAGTAGAGTTTCATAGAGCAGGAATGGCTGCGCAGATCCAACTTTCTCGAAAAATCCTGGAGTGCTGGTTCTCTAGACAACACAACACAAAATCAGACCGATTACAATTAATACAATTTGTGTTTTATAAATACAGCAAGTTTATGTTGGAAAAAGTTCAAACATCTAACATCAATCATCAAGCGTATAACTAGACGCGGTAGGCGCGAATTTGACGAGCTATTCGCGTCTGGTGTGAACGCAGCATAATGATGTACCTTTATACCTTTCTGGGGCTTGAAAGTGGTAGTTGCATAGACTGTCAATGGAGGGGCAGGAAGCTCTCAGATTTGAATTTGAATTTTTGATTCGGTTGAATTTTCCTATTTGATGTTTGCGGTGGTTCGTGACGTAAGCAGGTTCCAGCTCACCACGCCCTTGTTACGAGCTACCACGCCCTTGGCAGTATAAAAACCATCTTGTTTCGTCAAAACCACTGTGAGTCAGGAGTTGGAATTGCGAGTATTTAAAACGATCAGGATAGAGTGTTTTAGCATAGCATGTATATAGTTATTTAGATTATTTCGTGTAGCCTATGTAGTTAATTAGCATAGTTGTTAGTGTAGTATTGTTAGAAGCATAGTCACCGCAGTATAGTATTGCATCAGTTAGGATAGCTTCAAGTTAGCGTAACGTTAGCTGTATTTAGTACAGTGGTCAGGATGGTAATGCAGTAGAGGTGGAAATGGGCTTCTCCACACAGCTGGCGCTGAAAAGCGACGCAGTGCCAAACGCTGCTCCTCCTGCACGGACTCCACCACCGCAGTCGCGTCTTGATGTGAGTGAGCATGTATGTTTTAATCACAATTTATGGTTAGGCTCAAGTTAATCCTCTGGGGTCGACAAACGCGACGGCGCATTTTGCTGGATTTTTTCACATAGCGACAGAATATGAATATGCCTACAGAGAGCACGCGCTATTGACATCAACTCGACAAAACTCATCAGATGCCGATCGCGATGCGGGAGTTAAGACCGCAGTTTGAGCCAGCGGCTCGAATTGATATGGCCCTGTGTCCACAGACAATTCACCCTCCTCCACTTCAGGTGAAGCTGGGGGAGAAAAGTCCTCGACTTCAATTGACCGCTCTGTTGCAAAGCTACTTGCGTCACTCTCCATTTTAGAGTCTGACAGCAGCTGTCAATCAATCCGTCACTGCGGGTCTCAGGTGCACGCCCCCCGCTCAGCCCCCCGCTCAGCTCGTCCCCTCTATCTCTGCTGGGCTCTGCCCACTTTTCCAGCATTTTTCAAATACTGCCAGTGGGTGGAGTCAGGCTCTGACCAGGGGTTTAGTTACCCTTTAAGAATAAATTAAGACACCCACCTCAAGAAATCTCACTAATAGTCAGCCGCCGGAAGAATCTGTGTTCCCTTTTTGTGGCTGTGATGTTGGACAGGTGATGGGCAGATATTTCCCAATCAGTGGAGTCTAAAATTAAACAGCAAGAAAACATATACCTGTTAAATCATGAAAACAATTGGTTTGAAAACTAATTTTAAGTAAAAAATAAAAATGACTTTTGTAAAGTCATTTGACTGGACAAATTCAAAATGAGTGTTAAGAAACACAGAAAATCTAGTTATACCAAATAGCAACAAAGCTATGATTATTTTTTATGTTTGTGCCCATGATTCTCTCATGTTATCTGTTTAATCTTAACATCACCAGGTTCTAGTCTGTACAGTCTTTAAACACCAAGCCTGGTTTAGCCTTAGCAACTCAGTGCATCATAGAAATGCTCCTGGCAAACACAAATAGCTAAATCAATACATTTAAACATGAAAGCATAACCACCAAACATCAATCAAAAGTTATTCTGATAAGTACATTTTGCATAAATATTTAATCTGAAAGAATTAGTTACCCATTCTAAGAAAATTGGTCCTCCAAAAAAGGAAATAAAGTGACAATTTCACGTGCATTGTTGGTCTGCAGTCAGTGTTGTTCTTCTGTTTTTCAGTTAACTTGTACTAGGTGTGCTGGTAAACGAGAGTAAAAGATAGTTTGAGGATAAATACATACTTTTAATATTTGCACTTCACAAATATTGTCATAAAACACGTATTGTAATGAGTTAAAACACGTACTATATGTTTTTACTGTTAAAAGCAAACTCCGTGTCAGCACTGCGTCACGACTCAAAGAAGATGCAGGCCTAATCGTCTGTGGGCCTAGTCTGTGAGAAAGGTTTAGGCGCGCACATCACATACATATCGTTACAAAACAATATAATGCCATGAAATACATGTTGTAAAGTAGGTTAAAAACACTTACTTTCGGTGTTTTTCCTGTTAACGTTACAAGCAAACCTCCTCGTCGTCGGCTCCGTTTTGAGTCAAAGAAGATCGTCGCCTTTGAGAAAAGTTTCGGCTCGTTTAAGCGCGCAAAGCATTTAAATATCGCTATAAATCATATAAAATACATATTGTAAATTAGATAAAACACTTACTTTCGCCGTTTGCCTGTTAAAAAGCAAACTCATCCTGGTCTGATCTGCATCGCGCGTCAACGGAAATGCCCCCCTGAGAGCGGTTTAGCCGTGCACAGCACATACACATTGTTATAAAACAATAAGACGTTATAACATGCATATATAAATGAGATAAAACACTTCATCCATACGTTTTCCCTCATCGTATGCCTTGCATCGCGAATCAAAGAAAATGGCGTCTGTGAAAAAAGTCTCTGCTCGTTTCGTCGCGCTCAGCGCGTAAATGTCCCGGATGTGACTCATCACAGTGTTATTTAGATCAGAGGGTGCGGCAAATTAACAAAGTTGAGTCAAATATGTTTCTAGAACAGTGAATAAAATGTTGAAAATTGGCTGGAATATATTTTTGTATATGTGACATGAACTCTGGTGGTGATATGCATAAGAATCACTTCGACATTAAGGAAAGTTTTATGTTTGGGTTAAGAATAGTATACTATCTTAGTACTGTGATAAAATTTAGAGAAATTGTCACAAATGAAAATTAAATCTGGTGATGCAGAATTTAAAATAAAAAACAATTGATATGTAAAATATTCAACTGTATCTTGTAGAATACACTCTAATAAATCATTTTTGTAATTAAAATGTGTGCTTGTGTGTGTAGTTTTAAATATTGTGTTTCATCTAATGTTGAATTATACAGTATGACCATGATTGACTAGGCATAGGGCTCCTCTTAGGGCTCCACAAGATAAGAGCAAGAGCATGAGTGAACTGCAGCCTTACACTGATTGGTAAACTGCACTATTAGTTCACTTTCAAAAAAAAAAAAAAAAAAAAATTAATTCTGATAATTTACTCACCCTGATGTCATCAAAGATATCCATGTCTTTCTTTCTTCAGTCGAAAATAAATTAAGGTTTTTGAGGAAAACATTCCAGAATTTTTCTACACAGAATGGACTTCAATGGCAAATATTCAAATGTTCAAAGAAGGTTCAAATGTCTCAATGTAGCTTCAAAGTCTCGACACGATCCCAGTCGAGAAATAAGGGTCTTATCTAGTGAAACGATCGGTCATTTTCTAGAAAATAAATATATATATATATATACATTTGAAACTTTTGAAACTTCTTTGAACATTTGAATAGTTGGTTGCCATTGAAGTCCATTCTGTGTATAAAAAAATTAAGAAAGAGAGACATGGATATCTTGGCTGACATCAGGGTGAGTTTGAAAGTGAGCTAATACTTTAATACTTTAAGATATATGCTGGACATGAATATTAAATTAGCATTATTTTCCTACGTTTTTACATCAATAAAATCTATATGGCTTTTGTACGTAGGACATACAGTATATGACATATATGATTAAAAATACATTAATATTATGCAATTTATATATGTGGATTTTGCAGCATATATGTCTCTTACAATATTCTGTTGGAACATATAAGAATCACAGGTGTTTTTAGCAAACCTTTTCCATATGGGTACCGATCCTTTCTTCAGGAGCTGCTTCTTAGCAAAACCAGCTTTATACTGATCCTCGTTTATAAAGCAGTCTGGTGAGAAATGATTCGCGCAAACATGAGAGCATTGACGTTGCTCGTGGGGAATATTCCCTTCGAAAACAAACACAGCCACTGCGTCTTCAGCGGTTCGGATTTAGGAACATTAAAATGACTGCTGTGTTCGTTATTACACCCAAGAACAGAACACCACAATCGCTTAGACGCCATTCTGCTCATAGACAGTGCTCCAGCATATCAACAATGACCGCGCCGGTCCGCGCAGACTATGATTGACAGCTCGCTCACGAGCGAGGGCGGGTCTGTGTTGAAACGCGGCTGTCAATCAACAATCGTGGGAGGGGCGTCCGTTTTATTTACGTCACAAAAACGAACGGCTCAATTTAAGACAGGGGAAAACATATAAGGAGATTAAAACAAAAACACTGGATGGATTTTTATCATTATATGATGGTTGTGTACAGACACTGCCAACACACATTTCAGTACAATCAACTTGTAAAAGTGCATGTACCATTATATGACCCCTTTAAGAGACTACCGGTATTTATCAAAATGTTCTCGCAGGGGAGCACACCCCTGGATCCCGCTTGACAATTATGTTGATCAGGGCATATATCTTGGCTTAGGGGCCCGCTTACCTCCCAGGGAAAAAAGTTCAGGCTCAGGATTTTTTTCTACTATCACCCCTGTGGCTAGTGTGAGTACACCCTTAGAGAGTGTCTGCTCGACAGAAGCAGTGGACACAGTCACCGCATAACCTGACGATGTGTACCGCTGTCCCACGCTCTCACACAGAGTTTTGAATGAAAGCAATGAGATCAGCGGGACTTTTGCCTTCAAAATCATTCGTGGCATAACTTACATTAGTCAGTTTTTATCCGGACATATCGAATAGACTTCCGTGACTCTGCGTTAAGCTCAGGCTGAATAAGGAATTTTTACCGGTAGGTTTGAACCTGCTGGGGGTCGAGGAGGGAAAGAAACATTAATTTGTAGGTTGAAAAACTATTAAATCTACAGGAATATATTTTAGTTTGCAGTTCGCTACAGATGCGGATAGCCTACTGACTACCAGTAATAGTATGCGCTCTGAGCATCCAATCAAAGAACGTGAAAATGCAGACGTTATTGTACGCCTGCTAGATGGCCCCGCTGCAGTCAATCTGATTGGCTGATTAAATCTGACTGCTTATCTGATTGGTTAAAGCAACGGTTTCATTGCCATTCATTGTAAGCTACAGGCGCCCGCACTGTCGATTCTGAAGGCAGATTTCTTTGACCCAGGCAACGCGTGATGGCTGAAATATGATTGGATAAAAGCGCTAAAATAAATATACACTACTGGAAGCAGCGCAACCAAGAGAAAAGCTATGAAATTAAGAGAATGAACTATTGGGAATAATTTAATACTCATTCATGGAAAAAATATATTAAAGTGCAAGTCAGTGATTCTGATAGTGTTTAGGCCAGCAGAGAAGGCCTTGCTGGCCCTGACGGCCCACCACTGTTTAAGTGTATATAAGCCTGCATTTAAAATAATCACATACATATCGTGTAACATCGTGAAAGGCAATCAAGTCTTGAGGTTTACACATCTTGACAAAGGTTCTAAAAAGGTCCAAAATTAGTCCAGTCAGACCTGACCGTCAATAAAACGTTTCAATCACGTGTACATCACAAACAAGAACACATTATTTGTGGACATAAGAAAAAAAGAAGCATGTTCTGATTTAGCAAATTTTATTGATCTTGAACAGCAAAAATGTCTCTTAATATTTTTTCAATGTTTAACATTTGTTAACCAAACTAAAATACCAATTACAAAATACTGAATTATTATATAAAGGGATAGTTCACCCAAAAATGAAAATTCTTTCATTTACTCACCCTCATGTTCCAAACCTGTACGAGTTTCTTTCTTCTGCTGAACACAAAAGAAGATATTTTGAAGAATGTTTGTAACCAAGCAAATAGAGCAACCATTGACTACCATTATTTGAGAAAGATTAATGGGAAGCGACATCTTGGTTACAAACATCTTTGTGTTTAGCATAACATAGAAAGGTATACAGGTTTGAAACATGAGGTGGAGTAAATGATGACAATTTTCAATTTTGGGTGAACTATCCCTTTAAACACATTGTTTGGCTCAGTTTTTGTATCCACCAGCTGTTCCTGGAGCGTGTTTCAGGTGTTCTGCCATTGCTGCATCAATTTCAGAGTCTGTAGCATTTGGGCTCCACCTCTTCACAGCATCTAAGGGAAGAGAATATATATATATATATATATATATATATATATATATATATATATATATATATATATATATTAATAAATAAAATTATAAATTTGAGGTAAATGATATGCACTTATTTTCAAAATATTTTTATGGTCTACAGCTAAATAAAAAAAAAAACATGGAACAAGATGAATGAATCATGAATAAAACATTAGAAAAAGGTAATCAACATGCATTACATTTTATTTTATTGTATAAAATATGTTATGCTTTATTTTTAAAGCAGTTACGGAAAACATACATGTTAAAATCCAGCTAAACATTTCATTCCATTTCAGATAATTTACTTTCTGAAAGAAACTCTCAAAAGGCTACATTAATAAGTTACAGTAATAACTTTGACTGTATCATTAAACAATATACTTGGTATACCGTTGTTGTATACGTTCAAAGTTACTTTTAGCCTACTGGCTAATTTTAGCCAAACTCAGTAAATTTCAGTTGACAATGTGGGCATCATTTCTTTGTTCATTCATGTCACACAAGTAAACCTCAAGCACGTTAATCTAATACAAAATGTACTTACCAAACAGTAGATTTTTAATAATACTATCGACACAACTCCATCCTCTCCTCGTGGTTGTTCAAAGTTCTAGAATCTATGAGAACGCGTTAACATCTCGCGAGATAATCTATCCTATCGCGGGATTTTGTTGTATCGCGAGATTTTTTGTTCATATATCTTGGCAGCACAGTTTATGGTCTGGGCACATCCAATTCAGACATAAATGGTGACCGGGTATATTACTGTTTTTGTATATAAATACATTACATAAAAAATAACAACGAAAACATCAGGTACAACAGGTTAAAATAATGACTAAAATGCAGTGGCTTTGCAATCACTTGACTATACTGGGCATTTTGTGATTATAATATATAAAAACAAGATAAAGTAGATATATGTTCTTTTGTATATAAATTGTGTATTTCATAAAGATATAACAGGTTAAAATAATGACTAAAATGCAGTGGCTTTGCAATCACTTGACTATACTGGGCATTTTGTGATTATAATTGATAAAAACAAGATAAAGTAAATATTCATTTGTATATAAATCGTGTATTTTATAAAGAATTATAATTCCTGATAATTTGTTTCTGTCTTGCTAGACTAGACGTGCAAAAGACGTCAGTGGACGTATAGTATTCACAGCCTGACTAGACGTGTAAAGGACGCCAGTGGACGTCTTCACAACCTCTTAAAAACTTCATGGGCAATTACATTAATTATTGCAGTATTAACCATGCGAGGATTAAGCGCAGCTTTTGCATATTTAACAAGGATTTCATAGAGGGTCATGATGGACTATAAATGCACGTGGAAAAAACGTCGCCAGGTGACGTCCTCTCACCCGATACACTAAACATAACTACACGTAGCTAAAAGTTAAAATAACAATTATACATGCCACTGTAGACATGTACAAATGTATATGAATGCATTTTTAGGAAATGTTCTGTGTTACATATTTTTGCCGATTTATGACGTCTGGCCGCAACTATTTTTGGCCAGGGACACGACGTTGCCTTCGGACCAATGTTTGCTGGGAGACTTCTGTGCTCAGAACTCAGTGTTTATTTCAACATTTCTCTTAACTATAACTCTACATCGTTCCACCGATTACATTGACCATTTCTTCAACCAACTCATCTCTCCACTTCCTCTCTCCCGACTCCTCCTCTTTTCACCTTTTTTCTTTCCCTTAAGCTCGCGATATCTCGCATACCATCTAACTTTATTTAACCTTCTCCTTTCAATTCTTACACAATACTCCCCTTCCTATAAGAAATGTCCTCATTTCTATGTATGTTGTCACAAAACCCCATAAAAGAACGTGATATAACAGTGCATCGTGAAACAGTGAAACGTACACATTATTATACATTTTAGTTTTTCACAGCTGAATAACCATGAAAACAATGAACTTGTTATACTGTTAAACAACTTACAGTGGTATTAAAAAAAAATAACACAAAATACTCATTATACTATTCCTACTGTATAATGATATAACCAAGTCACATCAAAACCTTTGTATGCCGGGTAAGGGGTATTTGCCAATAACCTGAAGTCAAATCAATCGTGCTGAACATTTGTGCCCCAGACAGCCTATCAAGAGTGTCGTCGACCCGAGGAAGAGGGTATGAGTCCTTGATTGTGACTGCATTGAGTCGTCTGTAGTCCACACAGAACCGGTATGTACCGTCTTTCTTTCGAACGAGTACAACCGGGGCTGACCATGGGCTCTGTGACTCCTCAATGATGTCACGCTCCAAAAGCCTAGACACCTCTTCTTGTAGAATATTCTGCGTCGCTGGTGATGTGCGATATGGGCGTAGTTTGATTGGCGCTGCATCTCCTGTGTTAATGGTGTGTGTGACTAAATCGGTCCGTCCGTAATCGTGTGGATGTGAACTAAAAATGTCGGCAAATTCTATCAGCAAATCCTTAAGCAAAGACTGCTGGTCTGCATCTAAGCAGGTATCTGCTAAAAGCGTGTCCTGAAGAGTGCGTGTTTTGTCAGTGGAGGTGGTAACAGATGAAACAAGTACATATTCATCCTGTGTATTTCCCGTTATAGAGAAAAACTGGCCCACGGGGCATCCCGCCTCTAATTGATGTTTTATTAACAAGGTTCGGGAGGAACACGTTCTAATAATCAAACAATCAAGTCATTCCAGCCAGCTGTCAGCAATCAGTAATCAACAGGTCCACTCAATCAGCACGAGTAAAGCCTATAAATAAATGGTAAATGGTAAATGGACTGCATTTATATAGCGCTTTCACAGACCCAATGGCCACCAAAGCGCTTTACATTTGCCTCACATTCACCCATTCACATACTCATTCATACACCGACGGGCGACGGCAGCCATGCAAGGCGCCATCCAGCTCGTCGGGAGCAGCTGGGGTTAGGTGTCTTGCTCATGGACACCTCGACACTTGGTCAGGTGGAACCGAGGATTGAACCACCAACCTTCCGGTTTGTAGACAACCCACATGAACCACTGAGCCACTGCCGCCCCGAATGAAATATATTCAGTCGACTCACCCATATTCCTCGACAGTTTTCAGCATTTGGTTTACCGCTTTGCTACGATGTCCCAAATGCAGTTTTCACCATCCGATGACGAGCTTAACCATGCTCCGGTTCCTCCGCCGCCATCAGCTGGCCCCAGGACAACCTCTCCACCTGATACCGCCTCCGAGCCCCACGTTTCATCTCGCGGGCGCCGGTCTGCGCAAGCAACCCCTCGCACGCCAAGACGCCGAGGTTTACCCTCACCTCCACCGGCGAGGACTCCAGCTTCCTCCCCGGCATCCTCCTATCGTTCGGCCGTACCAACGATTCCGCCTATTGGGAAGTGGACAGTCTTGAGTCTGAGACAAGCGCTGATAAACTCTGATATTCAGCCCTCGCGCAGGATGACTAAAGCGCAACTATACAACTTATACGTTACCTTGCAATCATCAAATCTCTCTCCTAAATCCACCCCAGGTTCCAAGGCGGCCAGCAGGCCGGGAAAATCTCGTGAGGCCCTGAATTCGCCTCGCCCGACTCCGCCACCTTCCCGTGGGAAGATTCGGTTTGCCGCACACTTCAGCCCGCGGCGCCAGGATTTCTGCGAGCCTGGGTCGCGCTCCAGATTCCACCGCCACGAGACCTTACTCACCTCCCGCTTCAGCTGAGCTTTTCAGCACGGCGCTTCCCGCCGCAGTGCCATACACAGCTGGGCCCGCCGGGTCACCCTCTGCCTCCCAGTGTTTTCCTCCTGCTGTTTCTAACTCTTTTCCTCTGCAGTGGCCTCCGGCTCCCATAGCAGACGCTAGCGTGAGGCTGCCTCCGCTAGCGGTGCAGGCTCAAACTTTCCACCACCTTCCCGCGACTACTGCTAACCCCTCCCATTTTCAGTGGCCTGCAGCTCAAGCAAGTGCGAGACCGCCTCCGCCTGCAACACAGGCTCAGGCATCTCATTTATTTCCTCCTTTTCCCCCTTATGCTTTTCTCAATTTTCCTTCTCAAGCCCCACAGGCCGACTTAAGCGTGAGGCTGCCTCCGCCGATAGTCGCAGCCCAGGCTTCTCTCCCTTACAGCTCTCTCTTAAATGCCAAATCACAATATTCTCTTTTCACAGCTACCCCGATGCCAGTCCCACCAAACGCTGTCGCTCTGGAGCCTCCCCCAGTGACTCAAAACATCCGAGCACAGATTCTGGCAGGTGCGGATGTAGACCTTTCACATTTACTTTCTCTGCTTCCCGTATCCGATTCTAACCGTCAGTTAGACTGCGGGGATTTTTCAGTCACTTTAAAAAACCAGAATACACATTCATCACGTTTACTTTCTTTTTCGGAGTTTTCAATCGCTTTCAGCCACTTCACAGAAATCATTTGCTCAGCCTTCCCTCATAGGCGACGCGAACTGAGCGACTATTTAGCGCTGATAGCCGAGCTCGCGTTGTCCTACGGGGGAGGGCACTTTTACACATATCACAAACTCTTCTCAGCAAAATGCGCTGTTAGGGTTTCACAGTGGAACCAATGCCCATGCTGGGGAGCACTAGACACTGACCTGCACAGCAGAGTTTTCCTTGGCTGCAGGAATATTTCTTGCGCGGTCTGCAGGTCAGTGGCACATTCCACAATATCGTGCCCTCAAGTTAACCCCTCCGTTCCTCCATGCCCGGAAACGGGACCAGTCAAATCCACCAGCTACACACCAAGACCGGCGACTAGCAACCCATATCCACACAAGGCTAATTTCCGCTCCAGAGCACTTACGGACAGCAAACAGCCTTGCAACAATTTTAATATTGGCAAGTGCACCAGGCAGCGTTGTCGGTACTTGCACATATGCAGCTTCTGTGGCGGTGCTCATGCCCGTCCTGTATGCCCTGTCTTTAAAGATGTCAATAAAAAATCTAAAAATTATTTATCGACTCCCGTGAATATTTCTCGCCTTTCTATCGAACTAGCTCACCACCCGGACTCTGACTTCACTGAATATCTGCTGTCTGGCCTACAACACGGTTTTAAACCGGGAGTGGTTTGTCCGCTCTCCCAAAACATAATCTGCGATAATCTCCAATCGGCTCTCGCCGAGCCCAACGTGGTAGACAACCTGATTAAAAAAGAAGTCGAGTCAGGCTTCATGATTGGCCCTTTTGACGAGCCTCCTTTCAAAGTTTTTCGCATTAGCCCCATTGGAGTGGCTACGAGAAAGTTTTCAGGTAAGAAACGCCTCATAGTCGTTCTGTCAGCTCCACATAAATCCCTGTTCCCAAGCATTAACAGCCTGATCCCACTCGACGAATTTTCTCTCAAATATCACGACGTAGATCACGCAGTCCACCTCATAAAAATCGTGGGTCGGGGTGCCTGGCTCGCAAAAATTGACATCACTTCGGCTTTTAAAGTGATGCCCATCCACCCGGATTCATGGCACTTATTCGGAGTGCGCTGGCATGGGAAATTCTATTTCGCCGTACGCTTAACTTTTGGATGCAAAAGCAGCCCCAAAAGTTTTGACATGCTATCTGAAGCCATTTGCTGGATCTTGTCAAACAATTACGCAATTCCTCACCTCATTCACCTGCTGGACGATTTTCTAATAATTTCGCCTCCCGGCGCCATTCCAGCAGCCCAGATCCTCACAGTTCAAAGAGTATTTGCCGAGCTCGGAATTCCCATCGCCCAGGAAAAAACCATGGGTCCCGCCACATCCATCGAGTTCCTTGGCATTAAGCTAGATTCAGTTAAATACCAGGCCTCCCTGCCCAAGGAAAAAATCGATAGAATAATCCTCATCTCATCTACCCTCGTAGACAGTTCAAAGTGTTCCAAACGTGAACTCCTATCCATGCTCGGCCACTTAAACTTCGCCATGCGCATTATTCCACAAGGCCGCCCTTTCATTTCTCATCTCCTCTCTCTCGCGTCTTCAGTTCACGCACTAGAGGATCTCATTTCCTTAACTCCAGCATGCCACGACGAACTCAGGCTATGGATAACTTTTTTTAAACAGTGGAACGGCCTATCATTTTTCTATAAGGATATAATTTCCTCCCCCATTGACATCCAGCTGTTCACAGATGCAGCCCCCTCAGTCGGCTTTGGGGGGTTCTGCCAAGGACGCTGGTTCGCGTCTACGTGGCCCCCCCAAATACAGGACACGCTACAGTCCTCCGCATTATTCGAGCTCTACCCTCTCGTAGTAGCAGCCTTCCTGTGGGGGAAAGAATGGACTGCTAGCAGTATCGTAGTGCATTGTGACAATGAAGCTACAGTCCAGTGCATTAATAAAGGCTGTTCCCATTCACCCGCACTGATGCCACTTCTAAGACGTCTAATCTGGATTTCAGCATGTGATCAATTTATCTTAATTGCTAAACACATCCCCGGGTCAAAAAACCAAATTGCTGACTCTCTGTCTCGCTTTATATTTCAGAAATTCAGGATGCTGGCTCCAGAGGCAGACAAGCTACCAACTCCAGTACCTCATTATTCGGAATTAATATTCCCATAACCCACCCGCAAAAATCCCTCCTCAACATATCGCTCGACACCATTCTCCAAGCAGTTTCCCCCAGAACTCTCCAATCCTATGTGACCGCATGGAGATGTTTTAAAGCCTTCCACCTTTCTTACAACACGCCATTCCCTGATTTTTCCCTCCTTACAATTACCTCCTTCATCTCTTACCTTAACAGCGTTAAGAGCCTCCAAGTCGGATCCATCAAAAGTTACTTAAGCGGCATCCAATTTTTTCACAAATTGATTCACGGCGCCCCCTCACCGGAGATAAATAATTCACAAACCTCCCTCTTAATTAAAGGCATCCAACGATCCCAGCCCACCCGCCCGGACACCAGACAACCCATAACGTTAGATATTCTTACTAAATGCATTCATACCCTCCGCTCAGGCTACCGATCCCTTAATACCTCTCGCACACTCGACGCCATGTTTATTCTAGTTTTTTTTTGGTTTCCTAAGATGCTCTGAACTGGCTATCACTTCCAGATTCGACCCAAAAATCCACCCAAACATCTCAGATCTTTCAGTGCTTGACAGCGAAACTATCTCTTTTCTGATCAAACAAAGCAAAACAGACCAAACCAAAAAAGGCCACTTCATATATATTTTCAACCTCTCGTCACCAATTCAACCTTTCCAAACTATACTAGCATACCTCCAACTGAGAAACTCTCATGCTAAATCCCATCTCGAACCCCTGTTCATAGACGACTAACAAACCCGTGACACGCTTTTGGTTCCAAAAACACCTAAAATCTGTTCTCCAACTATCAGGCATCCCAGCAGAGAATTTCTCCAGCCATTCCTTCCGCATCGGGGCAGCAACCTCAGCAGCCCAAAAAGGCCTCTCCCAACAGCAGATCCAAGCGCTTGGAAGATGGTCCTCAGACGCGTTCCAAACCTACATCAGAACTAATCGTTTCCATATCAAAAAAGCCCACCAAATCCTCATCGGTTAAAAAAAAAAAAAATAAAAAATAATAATAATAATTTCCGAGTATCCATGTCTTCTCTTTCTCCATCCAGCGAGTATTGATCTCCCAGCGGACACAGCGAGAGCCTTCCAGGTCAAGCGTCCATGTCTTCTCTTTTCTCCGTCCAGCGAGTATTGATCTCCCAGCGGACACAGCGAGAGCCTTCCCGGTCGAGCATCCATGTCTTCTCTTTCTCCGTCCAGCGAGTATTGATCTCCCAGCGGACACAGCGAGAGCCTTCCCGGTCGAGCATCCATGTCTTCTCTTTCTCCGTCCAGCGAGTATTGATCTCCCAGCGGACACAGCGAGAGCCTTCCCGGTCGAGCATCCATGTCTTCTCTTTCTCCGTCCAGCGAGTATTGATCTCCCAGCGGACACAGCGAGAGCCTTCCAGGTCAAGCATCCATGTCTTCTCTTTTCTCCGTCCAGCAAGTATTGATCTCCCAGCGGACACAGCGAGAGCCTTCCCGGTCGAGTATTTATTTCTTCTCTTTTTCCGTCCAGCGAGTATTGATCTCCCAGCGGACCCAGAGACAGCCTTCCCGGTCGAGTATTTATATCTTCTCTTTCTCCGTCCAGCGAGTATTGATCTCCCAGCGGACACAGAGAGAGTTCCCCAGGTCAAGCATCTTCATCTCCTCCTCCTCCGTCTAGCGAGTATTGATCTCCCAGAGGACGTAGCCAAACCCTCCCAGTCGAGCATCCGTAGTCGAGCATCTATGTTTTTCTCTTTCCTGACTGATGAGGCTTACCCTTTCCGATGCCGTGACCATTGCCACAAGAACCCTCCCGTTCGAACATCCATACTTACCCGTCCGACACCGTAAGCATTGAACTCCCGTCGGACGCTGCGAGAGCTCTCCCAGCCAAACAACCAGGCTCTCCTTGAAATGCCAGCCCGCCAATCTCTGCGCTCTTTTCGGGGGGTCTTTTAGCAGGCGGCTGTCCTTTATTCACTTTGCTTTATGGGGAGTACTCTGGGTTCGGGCCCAATTTCCGAGCTCGGAGCCCTCCCCCCGGACAGCACGCCAAATACGCATAACCATCTATTCTCTGATCATTTGTAAGTGTGAACTCGTGAATTGATGTTTTATTAACAAGGTTCGGGAGGAACACGTTCTAATGATCAAACAATCAAGTCATTCCAGCCAGCTGTCAGCAATCAGTAATCAACAGGTCCACTCAATCAGCACGAGTAAAGCCTATAAATATACTCAGTCGACTCACCCATATTCCTCGATAGTTTTCAGCATCCCTCCACCACCCCATCTCCTCACACTTGCCTAGTTATCTTCCTAAACAGAGATACGGGGGGAGTACTCTGGGTTCGGGCCCAATTTCCGAGCTCGGAGCCCTTCCCCCGGACAGCACGCCAAATACGCATAACCATCTATTCTCTGATCATTTGTAAGTGTGAACTCGTGAAAGAGACCAGTTGGCTGGTCGGATTAACGACTCTAACGATGCCTCTACCTTTTTGAATCGACGTTAGAGTGTGTGCGATGCCTAAAGACACAGCCTGGGGAGACTGAGGCTCTACAATACCTACATATGAGTCTGTGAAGGGGTTTGCGACAACACCGTCTTTAATAGAAATGGAGATCGTCATTTCTGACATTGGCGGCACAGTTACCTGTGCGATAGAGATCGCTGCGCCCTGTACTGGAATGAATGACTGTGGCGGTGAAAGACACACTGTAGTGTCATACAGTCGTAGCTGTTTGTGTGGTATATCGACCGTAACTGCGTGTTTGACCATGAAATCCCATCCGATAAGCACCGGATGGGTTGCTGTTCGTGTTATGTGAAAAATGTGAGAAAATGTGGCATCCCCAATATGCACAAGGGCTGTTACAGAGCCCAGTATGTCTAATGGTTGTCCTGTGACTGAGGAGGCCAACACGAATGACTTGTTAACAGGTTGAGATGCCAAGGCTGGGATCGATCTACGACAGTCGTCGGTAATGAGGGATAAACCCGAACCGGTATCGACTAGAGCATAGATTTCGGTGCCAGTCAGCGTAACTTGAATGAATGGTGTAGGTGGGGTGGATGTATAGCACCTATCATCAGAGTGGACCATTGAGTGTGCTGGAGCTGACATTTGGTCCCCAATGACAGCTTCTACTCGTTTCCCTGATGTGGCGAAGGAGGGGCAGTATCTCTTTTTACTGAAGAGAAATGAACATGGCGGGTAGGGGATGTGTGAGAGTGTGGTGGCTGTTTGTAAAGCGGAGCTGGTGATGGTGAGCGGTGGTTGCGATAAGTAGAATGCTTGTAATGTGAGTTTGGTGAGGGTGAGCGAGTGGCATGTGGTCTGTCATCATAGACCAAATGGGGTCGGCGCTCTCTCGAGGGGGAGCGGTCTGGCCTAGGGTGTGTATAATTGTGTCTATGGGGGCTATGTTGATCAGGATGTGAATGATATGGAGTGTGTGACTCACAACACAGGGGAGGGGGAGGATAGCTGCGATGGCTCTGATGACGGGGGTCTTCATAAGATGTAGCGTGATCATGAGAAGAGCGGCAGCGGTGCGAGGAGCTGTAGTCATCATAAGGTCGTTGTCGTCGTTCCCTCTGTGGGTGCTGTGACGGGTAGCGGCCGTCCTGACAACGATGGTGATGGTCATCCCACTCAGACTGGCGAGTCCGTGGTGTTATGTTGTAGTCAACAGCTGCGCAGGCGTGTGTAGTTTCTGTCATCTTGTTATGACGGTTGGCGATCTGTTGTGAGAGTACGTCCAGGCGGTCGTCAGTCCGACGCTCGTGAGACTGGCGTAAAGTATGCAGGTCCATCCGGAGCTCAGCAAAGGCCGACGCCAAATCTGCGATGGGTGTTGGCGTAGCTGTGGCAGATAAACGCTGCTGATGCACAGCAACTGGCATGATAGCTGTTGGATTAGCTATGCTGATGGCCAACTGTGAACGTTCACATTGACTGGCTATTTTTAAAGCATTGTACAAGGTCACTGCTCCATGCTCATGTATTTTCAATTGAAGTGCAGGGTCTAAGCCAGTAACAAATCTACGAAAAATGTCACAATTTCGAGCCGTGACATCATACTGAGGAAAAGCTTCTGTCACTAAGCTGGTGAGCTCAGCTGCCGGGTGGGGAATAAAAAATAAAATAAAATAAAAATATGGCACGTAATCCGAACTTGCAAAAATATAGCACGTAAAATATTATGGGCAATATTAACGTGCCTGCAGGTTGATGTGGCTATTCCACGTTGTTCAGAGTCAAGTAGAAAATGTCCATACTTAAAACAGAAAGATAAAAAAAATAGCCAACCAGCGCTGCCACCAGTGTAATACTCAGATTCGCGGGTCTTGAGAAATCCGTGCTTACCGAGTATTATGTGTGGATTCTTGACTATTTTCTGCTTCTGTCGCGGTCACTTGATAGAAGAGTCAGGCCAAGACTTCTGTGCTCAGAACTCAGTGTTTATTTCAACATTTCTCTTAACTATAACTCTACATCGTTCCACCGATTACATTGACCATTTCTTCAACCAACTCATCTCTCCACTTCCTCTCTCCCGACTCCTCCTCTTTTCACCTTTTTCTTTCCCTTAAGCTCGCGATATCTCGCATACCATCTAACTTTATTTAACCTTCTCCTTTCAATTCTAACAATAATGATACCCTTAATGAGACTGCTTAACAATCAGAGTCTTTATCGATGCCACTATCGATACTTTACTATTATTTATTGGTGACAGTTATATGGTAAGACCATGCAGACCCAAAGGGCATGAGGTAGGCCTGTATGGAGGGATTATTGGGTCAGATTGAAAACTAAAAGTCTAAAAGTAAAAGTCTTAAACGAAAACCTAAAGTAAGTTTGAAACTAAAAGTCTAAGTCGAAAACTAAAAGTCTTAGTCAAAAATGAATTTGGTATTTAGGATTGGGCATTTTGTATTTAGGATTGGGCATTTAGTATTTGGGCATTTGGTATTTAGGATAGGGCAATTTCGTATTTAGGATTGGGCATTTGGTCATTTAGTCATTTAGGATTGGGCATTTAGGGATTTAGGATTGGGCATTTAATCATTTAGCCATTTAGGATTGGGCATTTGAGGATTGAGGATTGATGAGTGTATACAAATAAGGAGGCGTGGCCCAAATACTGGAGGCTGGGTTCGAAACGGCTGGTGCAGATGCACCTAATGGACAGCAGAGGGAGCTCCAGTGCTAAGGATTACACTGTAATGAAACCAAACAGAGCGAGTGAGCAGGGGCCCGTTTCAATAAGGAGGTTCAACCAACTCTGAGTTAAAACTTGAACTCTGAGTTGACTTACCCTAAGATGGGAAACTCTGAGTTTTCGGTTACAGAACAGCTGAAATGAGTAAGTTCAATCAACTCTAAGTTGACTGACTCTGAGTTAAGCGCGTGCACCACAACTATAAAAAGCCATTATCAATGGAGCGCAGATATTATGAGTCACCATGGTAACAGCGCCAGACAAAAAGAGGTCTGCATATTTCTCACCAGCAGTAGGCAAAAAAATAATAATTAAGTAACACGGCAGCAGCGGCGATCGAGAGAGTTAGTTTGGGAGAAAATAGTTGCTCGAATCAATGCGTAAGTTTACATTTTAATTACTGTTATACAGTGTTGGGTGTGATTACCAAGTAATCTAAATACTGTAATTTAGTTAAAGGGATTACTCTTAATTCTTCTGAAATATAAAGTAAAATTTGATGTCATTGCATTAAATAGTGCATAGACTACTATAGAACAATTCTGTTTAAAACAATAGTGGATTTAACATAACATTTTTAAAAGGTATATTTTTAATGTAACCTTCACTCTCTACACACTTTGGTCAATTCAAGAATAATTCAAGCAATTGTATATTGTTAATCTGATAGCATTAAAAGTGCAGTTTTGTCTCTTTTTGTATTGTTCAAGTGGTTGAGGTTGATATGGGATTTAGAAAGTAATTAGTAATGAATTATTCTTCTATAGTAGACCAATACTTTCTAGAGATAGTAATTATTACATTTATCTAATTACACTGTTGAAGATTTCATTTGTAGTTAGTAATTAATAACTATTTTAGAGTAACTTACCCAACTGTTATAATATCAGAGGTGAAAGTGGAAGAACAGTATGTTATTCAACCTAATTTTAATTTTCATGTAGGTGCAATCCTGCAGGCATTAAAAGCAGCTGAAAATGAAATATAAAAACACAATTCAATCAGGTAAGGCTTGAGCATATCATGGATGTAGGGTACCTGACTTTACAAACATTTGACATATTAAATAACTAAATAGCATCCAGCATGCAGCAGCATTTTTGACATAGGTCTAATTAACACAATTAAATGTTCATTCTCATTTGACTTCTACTCAGCCAACAGAAAGAAGGAAGAGGCTCACAAAGATGGAGATGAAGATGTAGAGGAGATGAAGATGGAGATGCAGAGGAGATGAAGATGGAGAGGAGATGGAGATGAAGATGCAGAGGAGATGAAGATGGAGAGGAGATGAAGATGGAGAGGAGATGGAGATGAAGATGCAGAGGAGATGAAGATGGAGAGGAGATGAAGATGGAGAGGAGATGGAGATGAAGATGCAGAGGAGATGAAGATGGAGAGGAGATGGAGATGAAGATGGAGAGGAGATGAAGATGGAGAGGAGATGAAGATGGAGAGGAGATGGAGATGAAGATGCAGAGGAGATGAAGATGCAGAGGAGATGGAGATGAAGATGGAGAGGAGATGGAGATGCAGAGGAGATGGAGATGGCCCTGAGCCTGAATGCTGGAAGGCCAATGGCTGAGGGAATTCCTGGAGGGACTTCATCAGAGCCAGCCACTCCCGAAGATTCAAGTGCCTTCATAAAATGTATAAGAGGTCTACATGTGTGTTATTTTTTATATAGGCTGTTTTTGATATTTCCATATATTTTACTTTGGGTTGGGTTTTTTGTTGCTCCCAACCGATTCTGGTGGTAATATCTGTCTTTTGGAGCCTCCTGTCCCAACAGAACCCCAGACAGTTGTAAGTAGCCTACTCAATACACCAGGCAGAAATTATGACAAATAGTATTATAAAATGTGCTCAATCAATTGCTCATCTTCACAGGACGATGGGGATGAAGAAACCACAGAGAGGCCTACTAGGAAATGTTAATATTATGTGTCTACACATCAAACAATCTACACATTCAAATTTCTTCACATTATTTATGTAGAGTAGCCTATAGAATCTAAGTTTATTTCTAAGTATAAACAGATATTCTTATCTCTCCCCCGTCCCCAGAGTGTGGAAGAACAGCAGGAGGAAGGTCCATCAACTTCTGGTACACAGATAAACACAGTTCAGTGATTTTCAGTGAATGCCACAGTTTAATTCTGTAGAATGTGTTTAGAACTACATGATGTAACTCTAATCTACTGTATTTTCAGTTGCCAGTTAAGAAGTTATATAGACTTCATCTTATTTAAAAAATTGGAGAAAAAAAAAAAAACAGCAATGAATAAATGTACCGAAAGAATGAATGAGGTGTTTAAACACCGCTTCCTCTTTAAAAAAGGGGAGGAGACCGAAATAAACTCTGGGTTTACGGAAGTAAACCTGCTCCCGACCAGGTTAGGTTCACAGAGTAAGTTACCATGGTAACTGACTCTGAGTATAAGTTACCTCTCTTTCAGAAACGGGCTTGACTTACCCTGCTTTCTCAGGTTTGACTTACCTCCCATTCTGAAACAGAAAACCCAGAGTTTCCCTCATTTCAGGGTTAACATACTCAGAGTTTTCACTTAACCTCCTTTCTGAAACAGGCCCCTGGTCTGGAGCGAGGACTGTATTTATAATGTGATAACTTCAACTGAATGACAGCGTTGTATAGGGGTACTGGAACAGTACATGTATTCCTATTGAACCGAAACGGTAGCCTACGGGCGTCACGGTTCGATGCACGAATTTACACGGAGAATACACGGTATAAAAATATAATATAATATAAAAATCGCGTTTCGTGTGAACGCAGCATAATAAACAGACTGTGACGTCAAGATTGCAATGTTGGAGTGTGTGCGCAAAGTTCAAACTGCAAAGTGTGTATATTTGTGTATACTCGCAATAAAATACAACATGTGCTTTTGTCACACTCTCAAATCTTGTCAAACTGTAACCTACAACTGTCACCTAACCAAAATCACACACACACTCTCTCTCTCTCTCTCTCTCTCTCTCTCTCTCTCTCTCTCTCTCTCTCTCTCTCTCTCTCTCTCTCTCTCTCTCTCTCTCTCTCTCTCTCTCTCTCTCTCTCTCTCTCTATCACACACACACCTAGTTCGATCGTGCTAGTCGTCTCTGTCGCTCCGTCACGGCATCAGGTGTGTCACGAACGCTGGAGAGTCTGTGGAAGACGTGTTGTTGGATGTAGCTGAACGCGTTGGTCACGACAACATTGTTTCTGCATCTCGGATGAACAAAGCAGTGGTGGTTTTTCTCAAGGATGAACACCTCGTGAATCGTTTGATCGAAAGCGGGATCTCGGTAAGTGGTGCTTTTATTCATGTTCAACCGTTAGTAACACCAACAAGTAAAGTAACCGTTTCCAATGTTCCACCGTTCATTACCAACGCTGATATCGAGCGCGAGCTTTCGCGTTTCGGTAAACTTGCTAGTGGGATCAAAATGGTTCCACTTGGCTGCAAAAATGCGGCTTTGAAACATGTGCTGTCGTTTAGGCGACATGTATTTATGTTCTTAAACTCGCAGACTCTTAATGTGTCGTTTCGATGCATGTATGAAGGCAAGTCGTACATGTTATATGCGACCGCAGGTGAGATGCGATGTTTCGAATGCGGTGGTGTCGGGCACGTAAGGTAAGGTTATCATGTCCCAATAGAGCCGAGGCAGGCCCGAGTGGAATTGAAACTGGAGTGCAAATAGATACACATAAAGATCAGGTTGTTGTGATTAATGCTGAGAATATAAGGAATGATGAGGAAATTCTTACTGAGAAAGTAAATGACGAGGAGGTCTCTACTGAGAGTTTGAGGAAGGATGAGGAGTTGTCTGTTGAGAATGAACAAATGGATGAAGGTGATGTTGAAGTACAGATGTCTGAAATAAATGATGACGTGGGGATGGAAGGTCAAAAAAGAAGAGATTGTGTAGTGACTGAGTCTGGAAGCACCGAAGATCAGAACAGTGTCAGAAAGGTAAATTCAGGTGAGCCTAAAGAAAAACTACAAAAATTAGGTGAAGCTGAAATAAATGAGGCAGATGATGAGGATGGTGTTTTATCTGATACTTCAGATTTGTCAGATATCTCCCAGGTACGTTGTGATCAGATTTACTCGTTGGATGAGATTAATTCGTTTTTGGATGAGACTTTTGGAAAGGTTGCTGAAGTAAAGAGTTACTTTTCAGATGTGAAGAAATTTGAATTTTCAGTTCTATATTGGCAAAAGAGGGTAGGAGAAGAAAAACTGAGTACACGAAAGAGGTTTCGCTTAAAAAAGATTCTCACTAAACTTAGAAAGGGGAAAACCCCAGTTAAATGTAAACCAAATTGATTTTGTGAAATGAGATACAAATCAAAGGTGTCTTTGCAGTGCTTTCTGTTTTTTCTTTCTCTTTCTTTTCTCTCCTTATCTTTTTATGGATATTTTGAGAATAGGATCTTTAAACATTAATGGAGGGAGAGATAGGAATAAGAGAGCAGTGATCTCAGAATATGTTCATCTCAAGGATATCAATGTTATGTTTTTACAGGAAACACATTCAGATAATCAAAATGAAATTGAATTGAATAAATGGTGGGATGGTGAATGTATTCTGAGTCATGGAACAAATTTGAGCGCAGGCGTAGCGATTATCTTTTCTAAACATTTGGATTTAAAGATCCTATCTACTATTGAATTAGAAAAAGGTAGGGTTTTAATAGCTATAGTAGAAATTAAAGAGTTAAAATTTCTTTTTATTAATGTATATGCTCCAAATTTAGGTTCACAAAGAATGGAATTATTTGAAAGTTAAACAGTGCAATAAGAAAATATAATGATGGAAAAATGTGTGTAATAATGGGAGGAGATTGGAATTGTACCACTAATTTTGTTTTGGATATGGCCAAGAACCTCACTTACAGTCTAGTAATATGCTTCTTAAGATAACTCAAGAACTAGAACTGAATGATGTGTGGAGAAATAAGAACAAATTAACGAAACTATACACATGGGTTAAAATTTTAGATTCTACTGTGAGGGGAGCACGACTGGATAGAATATATGTGAATAAATCAGACAATAATAGAGTCATGAATGTTGCTATATCCCCTTGTGCGTTTTCTGATCATCATGTAGTGACTATTGATTTTAGTACGAAAAGTGTGTCACATCCAAGATCTTATTGGCATTTTAATGTCAAACTGGTACAGGATAAGTTATTTTGTGAAAAATTTCAATGTTTTTGGGAGAGTTGGACACTAGAAAAAGAACGCTTTGAAAATATAATTCAATGGTGGGAGGTAGGAAAAGTCCAAATCAAGATTTTTTGTCAGCAGTTTTCTTGTAATAATACTGTGATTGTAAAGAGAAATATTGAATGTTTGGAGAAAGATATTAATGAAATGGAAAATGTAATTGATTTGAATGTTTCGGGTATGACTGAGGATTTAAAGAAAAAGAGATTGGAGTTAAAAACACTGTTAGAGGAAAGAGCAAAAGGTGCCTTAATCCGAGCCAGGATATCTTCCATTAAGGAAATGGATGCTCCAACAAAGTTCTTTTTTAACTTGGAGCATAAAGTAGTCAAACAGGAGGTCTCTGTACAAGCCTCCCATTGAGAAGTGTACAGCAGACCTCCAGTGGAGACTTCTTCATGGTGCTATAGCTACAAACAGACACGTGGCACACCTGAATCCAGCAGTGGGTAAAGAATGTCCTTTTTGTGGTATTGAAGAGACAATTGACCACTTATTTATTTTTTGTGTAAGGTTAGGTAGTCTTTTTATTGTTCTAAAAAATTTGTTTGAAGGTTTTGGTGAAGATTTTTCCAATCAGTGTTTTATAAGTAGTCCCAAATATACATATCATGAGAGAAGAAAAATATGCATATTAAATTTTCTGTTGGGTATGGCCAAAATGGCAATTTGGAAGACCCGGAAGAATAAGTTATTGGGTATAGGTACAGTAGATGCAGAAAATGCTTTTAAAGGCATGGTGGCTGCTAGAATTAAAATTGAATACACATATTTTAAATTGGTTAATGATATTCAAAGGTTCTCTGAAATATGGTCTGTGAAAGGAGTTTTGTGTGAGGTTTTGGATGATATGTTGGTTTTAACATTTTAAAGGTGTTTGAAGTATAAATGCTATATGTGTATATTGTATATTTATTGTATTTATTTATGTGAATTTTTGGATTATATGATCAGATAAGGAATATGGTTTCTGCAAAAAGTTAAATGTTCTAATAAAGTCGTGTTAAGCCTCTCTCTCTCTCTCTCTCTCTCTCTCTCTCTCTCTCTCTCTCTCTCTCTCTCTCTCTCTCTCTCTCTCTCTCTCTCTCTCTCTCTCTCTCTCTCTCTCTCTCTCTCTCTCTCTCTCTCTCTCTCTCTCTCTCTCTCTCTCTCTCTCTCTCTCTCTCTCTCTCTCTCTCTCTCTCTCTCTCTCTCTCTCTCTCTCTCTCTCTCTCTCTCTCTCTCTCTCTCTCTCTCTCTCACACACTCACACACACACACACACACTCCAGCATTGCAATCTTGACATCGCAGCCTGTTTATGCTGCGTTCACACCAAACGAGAATAGAGCGAAATGTATCGCTATTTAGAGTTTTATTTATTTTTATACCGTGTATTCTCCATGTAAATTCGTGCATCGAACCGTGATGCCCGTAGGCTACCGTTTCGGTTCAATATGAATACATGTACCATTCCAGTACCCCTATACAACGCTGCCATTCAGTTGAAGTTATCACATTATAAATACAGTGATACCTGCTCACTCACTCTGTTTGGTTTCATTACAGTTTAATCCTTAGCACTGGAGCTCCCTCTGCTGTCCATAAGGTACCATTTCAAACCCAGCCTCCAGTATTTGGGCCACGCCTCCTTATTTGCATACACTCCTCAATCCTCAATCCTCAAATGCCCAATCCTAAATGGCTAAATGATTAAATGCCCAATCCTAAATCCCTAAATGCCCAATCCTAAATGGCTAAATGACCAAATGCCCAATCCTAAATACGAAATTGCCCACACCAAATGCCCAATCCTAAATACCAAAATGCCCAATCCTAAATACAAAATGCCCAATCCTAAATACAAAATGCCCAATCCTAAATACCAAATTCATTTTCGACTTAGACTTTTAGTTTTAAACTTAGACTTTTGGTTTTCGTTTAAGACTTTTAGTTTTAGACTTTTAGTTTTCAATCTGACCCAATAATCCCTCCATAGGCCTGCACGCTATGAGGAAACTTGACACTGGACTTCAGGCATTTTGGCATTTCCTTCTCCCCAGTCTTCCTCCAGACTCTGGCACCTTGATTTCCGAATGACATGTAAAATTTGCTTTCATCCGAAAAAAGTACTTTGACCACTGAGCAACAGTCCAGTGCTGCTTCTCTGTAGCCCAGGTCAGGCGCTTCTGCCGCTGTTTCTGGTTCAAAAGTGGCTTGACCTGGGGAATGCGGCACCTGTAGCCCATTTCCTGCACACGCCTGTGCACGGTGGCATTGGATGTTTCTACTCCAGACTCAGTCCACTGCTTCCGCAGGTCCCCCAAGGTCTGGAATCGGTCCTTCTCCACAATCTTCCTCAGGGTCCGGTCACCTCTTCTCGTTGTGCACCGTTTTTTGCCACACTTTTTCCTTCCCACAGACTTCCCACTGAGGTGCCTTGATACAGCACTCTGGGAACAGCCTATTTGTTCAGAAATTTCTTTCTGTGCCTTACCCTCTTGCTTGAGGGTGTCAATGATGGCCTTCTGGACAGCAGTCAGGTCGGCAGTCTTACCCATGATTGCGGTTTTGAGTAATGAAACAGGCTGGGAGTTTTTAAAAGCCTCAGGAATCTTTTGCAGGTGTTTAGAGTTAATTAGTTGATTCAGATGATTAGGTTAATAGCTCGTTAGAGACCCTTTTCATGATATGCTAATTTTTTGAGACAGGAATTTTGGGTTTTCATAAACTGTATGCCAAAATCATCAGTATTAAAACAATAAAATACCTGAAATATTTCAGTTGGTGTGCAATGAATCTAAAATATATGAAAGTTTAATTTTTATCATTACATTATGGAAAATAATGAACTTTATCACAATATGCTAATTTTTTGACTAATTTTTTTACCAGGACGCGATCATCCCTGGCTTCATTCACTTCGGCACCGACACAAAACCACGGACCCTGGGTGATTCCACGGCGGAAGACGCGAGCCAGGACCAGACCAAGGACCTCCCCGCCTCTCCCGGCCTTCGAGATCTCCACCCGGAACCGCTTCTCCCCTCTTCGCGAGTCGGAACGCGACGACACCGTGATCATCGGCAGTTCCATCGTCCGCCATGTCCGCGCTACCTCGGGTAAAGGTAAGGTGCGCACTCACTGCTTTCCTGGTGCTCGTGTTCTCGATGTCGCTGCGCAGGTTCCCGAGATCCTGAACGGTGACGAGCGCGTCGGAGCTGTCGTGCTGCACGTGGGAACGAACGACATCAGGCAGCGGCAGACAGAGGTTCTGAAGGACTACAGGAGCATGATCGGGACGGTACGCAGCACATCGCCTGAAGCATCGATCGTCGTGTCTGGACCGCTTCCCACGTACCGACTTGGACAAGAAAGGTTCAGTAGATTATTTGCTTTAAATGAATGGTTAATGTCATGGTGTAATGAACAGAGACTGCTCTTTGTAAATAATTGGAATCTGTTCTGGGAGCGACCTAGGCTCTTCCGTGCTGATGGACTGCACCCCAGCAGAGTCGGAGCGGCTATTCTGTCGGACAACATCTCCAAGATGTTACACAAGTCAAGTCAAGTCAAGTCAAATATATTTATATAGCGCTTTTCACAATACAGATTGTATAAAAGCTGCTTCACAGTATCAATCAAAACGACTTTTTGACAATGTTTGTTTATTACTGGAAAACAGACATCCAAGTTTGGTAGAGCTGATTAATGGTATGATTGGTTAATTATTTGAATATCCCCATACACACCATCTGACTAGTAAGTCAAAGTCCAAATCACAGTCTTTGCTGTCCCAACTTAATTGATATAAGTACCAATGTAGAACATTATATAGAAACTGTGTCTGTTCCTCGTTTAGTAAGGTCAAACAATATATATATAATGTAGGATCTAGGAAAAATTTGATTGTAATTTAACCAGAAAATCTCAATATCAGTGATAAATAATGTAGCAAAATAATGATTAATAATGATTAAGCAAAATAATGTAGAATTCATAGACAATTGGAAAAGTTTTTGGGGCAAGCCTGACCTGTTGAAAAGAGATGGTATTCATCCCTCCTGGGATGGTGCTGCTCTTCTCTCTAGTAATTTGGCTCATAGTCTTAGAGCTAAAACATGACAATCTGGGGCTCAAGTCAGGAAGCAGACAGACTGGCTAAACCGACCGTCTGCTAGCGGCCTCATGTCACCAAGGTCAGATAAATCCCATCACATAGAGCCTCTTTCACCTAGATATCATCATATAGAGACTGTGTCTGTTCCCCGAATTTGGAAATCCAAAAAACGTCAGGTTAAAAATTTAATTGATGTTCAACAAATAAAAAAACAGATATAATACAGATGAGCAAATGATAAAGCTTGGGTTGCTGAATATTCGATCCCTTACTCCAAAATCACTCATAGTTAATGATATGATTTCAGATTATAATCTAGATGTGCTGTGTTTGACAGAAACCTGGTTAAAACCAAATGATTATTTTACTTTAAATGAGTCAACCCCACAAGAGTACAGTTATAAACATGAACCTCGTCTGAAAGGCAAAGGGGGAGGTGTTGCTGTAATTTATAGTAATATTTTCAAAACCACTAAGAAATCTAGTTTTAAATATACTTCTTTTGAAGTGTTGGTTCTTAAATGTAAAAATATATAGTGTAAACGATATATCACATTTGAGAATTCTGCTGGCTACTGTATACAGGGCACCAGGGCACCATAAAGATTTTATCAAAGAATTTGCTGACTTTCTATCAGAATTAGTATTGGCTGCAGATAAAGTACTAACTGTTGGGATTGGGATTGGCATTTAACGATATTGTAAACTCAATTGGAGTTAGACAACACGTGTCGGGACCTACTCATTGTCGTAATCATACTCTAGATCTAATACTATCACATGGAATAGATATTGATGCCGTTGAAATTCTGCAGCAGAGCGATGACATCTCAGATCATTATCTAGTCTCATGTAAATTACATTTAGCCAAGGCTGCAAAGCCGACTCTGTGTTATAAATACATTAGACCTATAACTTCTGCCACTAAAGATTGCTTTATCAATAATCTTCCTAATCAGTTTCATCATCAGCATCCCAGATAGCTTAGAAGAACTTGATATTGCAACAGAAACTTTTAACTCTCTCTTTTCCAGCATTTTAGATGCAGTTGCTCCATTGCGCTTAAAGAAGATTAAAGAAAATAGTCCAACTCCGTGGTACAACGAGCACATCCAGGCCCTTAAGAGAGCAGCCAGAAAAATGGAGCGCAACTGGAAGAAAACTAAACTAGAGGTATTTCGGATTTCATGGAAAGAGAGCTCGATTGCTTACAGAGAGGCTTTAAAAGCTGCTAGATCTGCTTATTTTTCAACCCTTTAAGAAGAAAATAAACATAATCCTAGGTATTTATTTCAAACAGTAGCTAAACTAACAAAAAAGAAAGCTTCAAGCTCATAAGTGTCCAAGCAACACAGCAGTAATGACTTTATGAACTTCTTCACAATTATAAGATCGATAATATTAGGGACAAAATTATAACTATGCATCCGTCTACCACAGTATCGCATCAGACAGTACATTGTAATCTCCCTGAGGAAAAATTTGATTCATTTGTTGCCATTGGAGAGGATGAATTTTCTAAACTTGTTAAATCATCTAAATCGACAACATGCATGTTAGACCCTATACCGACTAAGCTACTGAAAGAGATGCTTCCAGAGGTCATAGATCCTCTTCTTACTATCATTAATTCGTCTTTGTCTCTAGGATACGTACCAAAAACCTTTAAGCTGGCTATGATAAAACCGCTTGTTAAAAAAACGCAACTTGATCATACAAAATTAGTCAATTACAGGCCGATCTCGAATCTGCCTTTTCTATCAAAGATATTAGAAAAAGCAGTATCCTCACAACTGTGTTCCTTTCTAGAAAGAAATGATATCTGCGAGGATTTTCAGTCAGGATTCAGACCGTACCATAGTACCGAGACAGCTCTCATCAGAGTCACAAATGATTTGCTCTTATCATCCGATCGTGGTTGTATCTCTCTATTAGTGTTACTTGATCTTAGTGCTGCATTTGATAGTATTGACCACAACATTATTTTAAATAGACTCGAAAATTATGTTGGCATTAGTGGAGTTGCACTAGCATGGTTTAAATCATACTTATCTGACCGTTATCAGTTTGTAGCAATAAATGAAGATATGTCTTTTCGATCACAAGTTCAGTATGGCATACCACAAGGCTCAGTACTAGGACCGTTGCTGTTCACTCTGTACATGCTACCCTTAGGAGATATCTTTAGGGAACATGGAATTAGTTTTCATTGTTATGCTGATGATACTCAGCTCTATATTTCTTCACGCCCCGACGAAACTTACCAATTCACAAAATTAACGGAATGCATAGCCGATATAAAAAATTGGATGACTAGTAATTTCCTACTACTAAATTCTGAAAAAACAGAGATTCTAATTATTGGACAAAAAACTTCCACACGTAATAACCTAGAATACTGTCTTAACACGTGATGGCTGCTCT